>NC_056627.2:216283210-216626960 GCF_002870075.4 Lactuca sativa
ATTAAGACCACGCTGATAGAGACTTTTGACGAGCGTTATGTCGCTCTTTCTGAGGTTGCTGTTGCAGCGGCCACCGCAGCTATTGCTGCCGCGAGGCTGCAAGGTGGTGATGCGTTGCTGTTCCGTGAGTTCAGCAACACAAAACCACCAGAGTTTGATGGGACTCAGGATCTGGTGGCAGCTATGAGGTGGATATCTGATATTGAGGGGTGTTTCTTCACTTGCTCGTCTCCTGAGCATTTGAAGGTCAGGTTCGCGCTGAACCAGCTTCGCTTGGGAGCGAAGGACTGGTGGAAGTTTGTGACGGCGCATTTCACGCCTGCTAAGATTGCGGTAGTGACCTGGGAGAGGTTCACTACCATGTTCCGAGGTGAGTACGTTCCCCAGGTGGAGAGGGAGTGTTTGGCCCAATATTTTCTGACCCTCAAGCAGGGTACTAAGTCGGTTACGGTGATCACCAGGATGTTCCACGAGAGGGCGATGTTCTGCCCTGAGCATGTGTCTACGGAGCAGGCACGTATGAGCCGCTATCTGCGTATCTTGAGACGGGACATTCGGGAGTTCGTGGCGAACTCCTCGTACAGGACATTTGCCGAGCTTCAGGAAAATACCCGGAAGAGGGAGATTGAGCTTGAGACTCAGGCCAGAGAGGAGGCGGAGTCTCAGGGGAGGGATCGGCGACCGGCATAGTCTCAGCCGGCAGCCAAGCGGGCCAAGCCCGCTGATCCCAAACCAGGGAGCCAGAAGGGCCGCACTTGCGGGAAGTGTGGCAAGGGTCATGATGGAGTCTGCCGAGCGGAATCTTGCTACAAATGTGGCAAGGAGGGGCATATGGCCAAGGAGTGCCCCAAGGGGTTTGCAGTGTGTTTTCACTGCAACCAGACCGGACACCGGAAGGCGGAGTGTCCGCAGTTGCGAGGAGCATCTCAGGGATCTGCTCCTGCTACCATCAGAGCTACAGAGAGTCGGCCTGTGAAGGCCGAGGCGCCGAGAGCTCGAGGGAGATCCTTTCAGCTGACCGCAGAGGAGGTCCGCGCTGCGCCCGATGTTGTGGCTGGTATGTTTTCTTTTATGTATTTATTTTGATGTTGAGATATTATGCTTATATTATGTTATGCGTAGGTACTTTACTTGTGTACTCTGTACCTGCTTTAGTGTTATTTGACTCGGGTGCGAGTCGGTCTTTTATATCTTTGGCCTTTAGTCAGCATATCAGTGTTAGTCGTGAGGCGTTGAGTTGGCCTCTGAGAGTTTCCATAGCTGACGGGAGAGTGATTTATGCCACGGAGGTTCTT
Organism: Lactuca sativa; assembly: GCF_002870075.4. NCBI lineage: Eukaryota > Viridiplantae > Streptophyta > Magnoliopsida > Asterales > Asteraceae > Lactuca > Lactuca sativa. Next base: position 216,284,506 of record NC_056627.2, read on the forward strand.
CGGTGATGCGTGTTAGAGATTTTCGATGTTGAGTTCCCGATTCATCTGGTTCCTATTGCGATGGGTGATGTCTATGTCATTGTGGGCATGGACTGGTTGAGCAGATTCGGCGCAGTTATCGACTGCGAGCGTCAGTTGGTGACCATACGGGACCCTAGTGGGGGAGTTCTTTCGGTGTACGGCGAGGGTACACGTTCGTGATCAGCTTTTTGTTCGGCCGCTAGGGCGAGGCAGTGTCTACAGCAGGGCTGTAAGGGTTTTGTGGCGTATGTGATGGATACGCGAGTGGCTTCCGAGAGACCGAGTTTAGTTGAGGAGGTTCTGGTGGTGCGTGAGTTTCCAGATGTTTTTCCCGAGGAGTTGCCGGGTGTGCCTCCTGTGAGGCAAGTGGAGTTCAGTATTGATTTGGTTCTGGGGGCCGCGCCTATCGCTAAGATTCCTTATCGCCTTGCACCTCCAGAGATGCAAGAGTTATCCTTGCAGCTTCAGGAGCTGCTGGGGAAGGGATTTATTCGGCCGAGCAGCTCGCCGAGGGGAGCACCTATTTTGTTCGTCAAGAAGAAGGATGGTTCACACCGGATGTGCATTGATTACCAAGAGTTGAACAAGCTGACGGTGAAGAACCGTTACCCGTTATCGAGGATCGATGATTTGTTCGATCAGTTGCAGGGAGCATCTTGGTTCTCCAAGATCGATTTGAGGTCTGGATATCATCAGGTGAGAGTGTGGGATGAGGACGTCCAGAAGACAGCGTTCAGGACGTGTTATGGGCATTCTGAGTTTGTGGTGATGCCTTTTGGGCTCACCAATGCCCCGACTGTGTTCATGGATCTCGTGAACAGAGTATGTAGGCCGATGTTGGATCGGTCGGTGATTGTATTTATCGATGATATTCTGGTATATTCAAGATCTAGAGAGCAGCATGAGGAGCATTTGAGGGAGGTCCTTGGGGTTCTGAGATCGGAGAAGCTTTATGAAAAGTTCTCCAAGTGTGATTTCTGGTTGCGGCAGGTCCAGTTCTTAGGACATCTTGTTAACCAGGAAGGGATATTGGTCGATCCGGCCAAGGTTGAGGCGGTGGTGAGTTGGGAGGTGCCGAAGTCACCTTCTGAGATAAGGAGTTTCCTAGGGTTGGCGGGGTATTATCGGAGATTTATCAGGGATTTCTCCAAGATTACAGTGCCACTCACCAGATTGACCCGGAAGGGTGTTGCTTTTTCATGGGGTCCCGAGCAGCAGGCCTCCTTTGAGACACTTCGCCAAAGGTTGTGCGAAGCCCCGATATTAGCTCTCCCGGAAGGGATGGAGGATTTTGTAGTATATTGTGATGCATCGATTTTAGGGCTAGGAGCAGTGCTGATGCAGAGGGGGCATGTGATAGCATATGCATCGAGGTAGCTGAAGCCTCATGAGACGAGATATCCCACCCATGATCTAGAGTTGGGGGCAGTAGTGTTCGCCCTCAAGATTTGGCGTCACTACTTGTATGGGGTTCGGTGTACGATATACACGGACCACAAGAATTTGAGGTACTTGATGGATCAGCCCAACCTAAATATGCGGCAGAGGAGGTGGTTGGATGTGGTCAAGGATTATGATTGTGAGATCCTGTACCACCCAGGCAAGGCTAATGTGGTAGCCGACGCGTTGAGCCGCAGGGCGGAGAGCACTCCACTGCGGAATGGATGTTTGAGATTGACCGTGATAGCCCCGGTGTTAGACGCCATTCACAGGGCACAGGTCGAGGCTGTGCAACCTGAGATGCAGAAGAGGGAACGGGTTGTTGGTTTGGTTTCAGTGTTCGTTACCGATGGTCAGGGGCTTATGACATTTCAGGGGCGTGTATGGGTGCCGTTTGTGGGAGGAACGCGTACCACTTTGATGGAAGAGGCTCATCGGTCGAAATTTTCGATCCATCTAGGGGCCACTAAGATGTATCTGGATTTGAGAAATGAGTATTGGTGGCCCTGTATAAAGAGGGATGTCGCATGGTTTGTTGAGAGGTGCTTGACCTGCCGTAGGGTTAAGGCCGAGCACCAGAGGCCGCATGGCAAGTTGCAGCCATTGGAAGTTCCCGAGTGGAAGTGGGAACATATCTCTATGGATTTCATCACCAAATTGCCGAGGACTGCCAGAGGAGTTGATGCAATTTAGGTGATTGTGGACAGGTTGACGAAGAGCGCTCACTTCCTTGCCATCAGTGAGAGTTCTTCAGCGGAGAAATTGGCGGAGGTGTATGTGAGGGAAGTGGTATCTCGGCATGGGGTGCCGATCTCGATTGTTTCAGACCGTGATGTGCGTTTCACTTCCAGATTCTGGAAGAAATATCATGAGGAGTTGGGTACTAGACTGCATTTTAGTACCGCATATCATCCCCAGACAGACGGTCAGAGTGAGCGTACGATTTAGACGTTTGAGGACATGCTCCGAGCATGTGTGTTGGATTTCGGGGGTAGTTGGGATGCGTATTTACCTTTGGCAGAGTTTTCCTACAACAACAGCCATCATTCGAGCATTGGTATGCCACCCTTTGAGCTGTTGTATGGGAGGAGGTGTCGGACCCCCATTTGTTGGGGAGAGGATGGGCAGAGAGTGATGGACAACACAGAGATCGTGCTTCAGACGACAGAGCAGATTCAGCAGGTCAGACAGAGGTTGTTGACCGCCCAGAGCAGACAGAAGAGTTATGCAGACAGGCACCGGTCCGAGCTTGAGTTTCAGGTCGGCGATCTCGTTCTCCTGAAGGTCTCTCCTTGGAAAGGAGTGATTCGATTCAGGAAGAGGGGCAAGTTGGGGCCCCGATATATTAGTCCATTCTGTGTGATCGCGAGGGTAGGCCAGGTAGCCTATCGTTTGGATTTGCCAGCAGAGTTGGGGCAGATTTACGACACTTTTCATGTGTCGCAGCTGAGGAAGTGTATAGCCGATCAGTCGGCAGTGGTTCTATTAGAGGATATTCAGGTGGATGCGAGCCTGAATTATGCCGAGAAGCCGGTGGCCATCAGAGATCGGAAGATCAATGTTCTGAGGAACAAGGAGGTAACCCTGGTGTTGGTTCAGTGGCGACATCGGAAAGGATCAGAGATGACCTGGGAGCCGGAGCTATTTTCAGAGCGAGACATCGAGGGCGAAGTCTAGTTCTAGTGGGGGAGAGTTGTAACAGCCCGGATTTCCAGGTATCTTTTATGCTTATAATTTTGATGTTTTGTGAGGGGACTCGGCGAGTTGGAGCTCAGACTCGCCGAGTAGGATCGCGATTATGGACGCAGGTTCGCGCCTGGACTCGGCGAGTCCGCGCTGTTTAATGAAACCCTAATTTCTCGGGCTTGGGACCCATTTAAAGGGCCTTTAGGCCGTCATTTGTGCTCACCAATCCCTTGAGTGAAACCCTAGCGAGTGTGAGCGTTTGGAGCAAAGTAGGAAGCCATTATTGACCTTGGAGGTGTCATCTTGCAAGGGAAAGGAAGAATCAGCTAAGGGAAAACAAGAGGAGCCACTTCCTGAGGGTTTGGGGTCCAGAACATCACATTTGAGGTACTATCTTCGAGCTATTCTCTGCTATGTTGATGTTTATATCGATTTAGGGCTTATTGAGCCCTTTTGTGGCTAGATCTAGTGCTTCCTTGGTCCCTTAAGCGATTTAGATTATAGATCTGGACCCTTGGAGGTCCAAAGTGTCCCTTTGCCCAAGCTTTTTGTGAATCCATGGGGGTTTTGGATTGGAATCCTTATGCCTAAGGTCAAAACACCATTTATGAGCCATGGGGTGTGTTATGAACACCAAGATAAGGACTTTACGTGATGAATCAGCTTAGGAAGGCCAGATCTATGAATTGTTGGAGCGGATCTGACCTCAGAAGCAAGTTTGAGTTGTTGCATGGCATGGACTCACCGAGTCCGACAAACAGACTCGGCGAGTAGCTTGAAAATTTCCCTTAGATCGCTCAGTGAGTGGTCCAGCCGAGTTATGGGTTGACTCAGTGAGTCAGGGAGAGTTAGAGAGGGTTGACAGGTGTATTGAGTCGAACTGGAACTCGCCGAGTTGTTCTTGAGACTCGGCGAGTTGAGTCGGGGTGGCCCCGCGATTCTTACCAGGTGGAACTCGTCGAGTCAGGGGAGTACTCGACGTGTCAAAAAGGGAATCCTAGAGAGTTGGTGAAAACGTCTACACTCGCCGAGTCGCCCTAGTGCACTCGTCGAGTCCGGTCAAAGTTGACCGTTGACCGTTGACCGTTGACCTGTGTTGACTTCTTAGGGATAGTCAACCTTAGTGATAAAAGTGTTAATTAGAGACATATGATGTTATAGGAGGATTAGAGCTCGGAGGATCGAGCACGAGGGATTTCCAGGATTCGTGAGTTACCGAGATACGCGAGGTGAGTCTTCTCACTATACTTTACCTTGAGTAGGTAACCAGAGTTATGTGATCAGAGTATTTGTATGCTATGTGTATGTGATGTGTTGTACTGCATTATTTCTATGTGATTTATGTTGTGCATGTTTATAGAGTTGGAACCGGAAGGTTCCCAGAGTTAGAACCTGAGGGTTCACAGAGTTTGGGTGCACGGACCCATAGAGTTATAGCCTCGAGTGGCTAATATGTGTTATGTGTGTGGTATTTTAGTAAACTCACTAAGGTTTGGGCTTACAGTAGTGTTATTGTTTCAGGTACTAGCGATGACCGTGGGAAGGCGCCGGCTTGATCTGTACACACGCATGGGATTTTTGATATATATATGATCTTGGGATTTTGTATGATGTGAATTTGGATTTTAAACTCAATGTTTTATGGAAATTAAATGAGAAATGTTTTTATATTTGTGAAAAATTATTTTGAAAATTCACGGTGTTACACCTTTTAGGTCCTAAAACGGCACTAAACTCCATATAAGGCTAGAACATGAAGTGAGAAACCTTCCAAGATGGGTTCTAAGGCCTAAAAATACTTTTTGACACACTTCATAGGGAGTGTGTGGCCGCACACACACCCTGGCCGCACACACACCAATATGGTGTATTTTGACCATATACTCCCTTGTATAGCCATACACCCCTTATATACAATCATATATGATTCTAACAATTCAATATAAGTGTTTACTAGTCCCTAAGGTGGTCCTAATTCAATAATTAGTTGTTACAAACACTAATTGTATTCATACATATGTCATTATACGGTTAATAGGATTTGTTTGTACTCAAGTCCAAAATTGACACTCAACCTCCTAAACCGATACTACCGTCGCATCATTCACTAACAGGTGAGTTCATACCCCTTAATTAGCCTTTTAAATGTTTTTAAATGCTTTTATGAGGGGGGAGTACAAGTTGAATCATACTAGTTATTATATCAATCACATGTGATTAGTAATTAGTACACAAATGGATTTACTATGCTTTAAACTGTCTTGGCAACAAAACTACTTCAAAATGATTTCCAAACACTTTTACAGGTTAAACTCTTTATAAAACATAGCTTTAGTTTCGAAATCTTTACCTCCAAAACTCTTTAAACTTATATACTACCAAATCATGTCCATTACATATATAGTATATAAGTAAGGTTTGAAGGACTTAGGACTGATAATACGCTCTATTTCATGTTCCTTGTTTGGTTGTGGACTTAGAGTCCCCTATTTTTTGTTCGAATGTTCTTTAATCCTTAGTTATATATCATGTGTATATGTATAGTCATAAAAGATTTATGTCCTATTTCAATACACTCTGTTATACAAACAATCTTTCTAGTAAACTATAATAGGTATAGTTTAGAGATATACCACTAACTACTTCTAGTACAATGTAACATACAAAGAGTCAATTCATACATGACTCAATACATACTGTAAACAATACATTGCACTATATAACTACACATACTATAATGAAATTCAGAGAGAACGTACACTAATACATACTATTCATACACATTATAAACTATACTAGGGAGCTCACTATGACGAGGATTAGGAAAGACATACACTACACTATTACATACGCTACATACACACTATAATATAAATGTGAGGCACTACCTCGGGACATGGAATCTTGGCCATGGCTCGTCTTGTATCCAGAGTCTCCTGAAGGGAAAGCGTGAATTCCTGTATAGATCTATACTGGACTAATCGTCCTACACCTTGCTTCTAGCTACAGTGGGACCTGCAGGTCTTCGGGTGATGAATGTCATAACTTCACGACGTCTTCGAACGTCGTACTTCACTAGGTCAATCAAGGATGGTTACAATTACATCACATTTTACCTTAATCATTAATGGATTTAAGGTTGTTAGTACAACAGTAGTCATTATATCATAATACTATAGTACTTCCTTATTTTCCCATTACATCTACCTTGTGACCTCCTCACATAACGGGTAATGTAAAGCTATATTTTACTAATAATAGTCACGTTTGGGAAGAATATTCACTTTTACAATGAACAAGCATACAGTACATTTCATGCCTTGGTAGAAGGCTACTTTTATACTAATAGAAAATATAGGATTTTCTAAGTGATACGAACATCTTACAAACTCTTACATACAAACACTTTCATACAAACTATGACACTAAATACTTATGAACTCACCAGCTTCAATGCTGATAAACCCTTTCAAAATAACTTGTATTCTCAAGTCATCAGTAGACAGGTACCGAGGCTAGCTTTTGAGAAGATGAAGCACATACAAGACTCATCTTTTATTTTGATTCAAATTTTGGTGTCCTATAAACCACATAACACATTTGTATTAAAATTATATTATTAATGTAATGGATGATGTTGTTTACTTGTTTACTATTATTCTGTGTTGTGATACTATACATGACTTCCTTCGCCCGAGAACGTTTCCGCCGTTCCAGTTTTGGGGTGTGATAATTTATCACCCCAGACCTGCCTATCTAACTTTAGTTAACAGTTTAGGTGCGAGATAGTCAGTCCTGTGTAGATCTATATACAAGTGTCGCACTTTCCCTCTAGGAGACTCTGATTATAGTACATGACTTTTTTTCATACTTAGATAAACACTTGAAGACATGTCCCACAAATTTATTCATTAACAGGTTTACGACAAAATGAAATGAAAATCCTTTTCTTGTAAATGTATGTATTACCTTTTCATAGCGTAAAAATAATTTATATTTCTATATAGTTATTTTGTCCTAAAAGGGTAAAATAGTGTGATTATTCCACAAACTATACCAATTATAGCTTGTAAATGTATGTTCCGTCGAAATAAAAACGTTTGCATTCTAGCAACTTTGTATGTAAAGTGTAAAATTTTAGTAGTAGCGTTATTTTGCACATTTAACATTTTCACGTAAAATCTATATATAGAATATAAGAAAAACATATATAACAGTTTGTACTTTAACACAAGTTTTCTTGTACATGTTTTACTTGTATTCCCCCCCCCCCCCCCCCACCACAACTATGATCGCAGTTTGATAACGAGGTAAAAAAGGTGATCTTTGAGTTAAAATACGGGAAGCTAGTCGTATCCTAATTGTTTTGAACACATAATGATATGTGTAAATGAGAGGATATACCAACGATGTGTTGTATAAACAATAGATTTATGTAAAATACATACCAAAATCCTAAGAATTTATCTTTGAAGTAGGCTTCCTGGAAAGGTTTGAGTTTGAGTTTGGAGAGGAAAAATGTGACTTGATTTTAGAGAGAATTTGTGGTGAAAGTTTGTTTAATTTGAGAAATGTTGTGAAGAGTCCCAAATCGTGATTTATATAGTGAGGAAGGGGATTATGAATTGACGTTTACCTTGGTTTTTGTAATTATCACATTGGTAACTTACTCTACTAATCAAGTGGCAATATTATCTTGATATTTTAAGAGTTTGCGGTCCAAGAAACAACTAAGTCAAAGGGAATTTCGGCCATGCACCCACAAAAATCACTTATGATTTCGATCTTGGCACAAACCGAGATCACCTTGGTGATTTCGATCCTAGTGCCAACTGAAATCCCAAGGGTTTTGGACATTAAACTTTTGACCTGTGACTCATTTTAATTTATTGTTGACTTGTTGGCTTGTTAAGTTTATTACATCATGATTTTTAACACATATATGTGTACTATTTTAAATAGACATGCCATATTGGCTTTCAATGTTTTATTGCATCAAGTTACGTTGTGAATTCACTTGTACATGGTACATCTTTAGACTTTGCTTAACTCTAACTTTGCCAGTTTTCACAACATATGTGAAATCTATTTACATATAAAAGACTCTTAATGATATTTTCAGCAAGTAGTAGAGAAAATATATTATTAAGGAACAATACATTGTGATGTATGACTTACTTTCTAATGATTGCCTAATATTTAGCACAAGATACCAAATCAACTTTACTAACAACTATAGTAGTTATGATTATATTTTACATGGTAAAACATAATTATGAAATCTTTGTTAAAGATTTCAGATATAAGCTTGAGATACTAACTGGTAAGAATTTTCTAAAGCTTTAATAATAATAATGGATGAATTAAATTTTACATGATATAATTTATTTTCTAATCGGTAGAAATGTTCTCCTTTAGTTTCCTTGGGATAACACTTAGAACACAATCAATTGTACTTTGAGTACCTATACCAACTAAATAGTAGATAAAATATTTTCCTTATAAGATTTTGTATTCAAATGCTTCATCCTTTTCTTATTTAAACGTTTTATGGATTTGAAGCCTATGTTCGACTAAAGCTTCTAAACCCAAAATCTACTAAATACATATTTATATAATGCTTAAAGTGTTGGTTTGTTTATTTTAGGCACACCCGCCAGTAATAAGTTATCTTATTCTTCTGAAAGCTAAGTAAGTTGAAAGCAAACTTCTAATGACAAAACAAGTGGGGGTACATGGAACTTGAAGAAACTCAAGAACCATAGTCTGATGTGGTAACATTTGGTACTAGTTTTAACAAGGGTTTGTTAAACTTGAATAATATCTATTCACAGACACAAATTTTTTGTATTAATGGTAGAAATCATCTATGAGTTGAGAAATGTGAAGACTATTATTGATGAGCTCTTCTTGATGGTTTCTGGCAAATACGTCAACTACCAAGATGCTATATGAGATCTCAAATTTGAGAAATGACTTAAATTCATGAAGATGAGATGTAATCCATGTATAATAATCAAGTGTAGGCTTGATTAAACTTCTTCATAAATCAAATCTAAAAAGAGAAAGTGATTCTTCTAGAAAGAATACATTACATGCATAACTATACACATTTTAAGCAAGACTTGTTATAAAAGGTTTTTCTCATACTCAAGCCATTCACTATGGTCCTCATCATACTCACGAAATGGACTATGATCCAACCATTTTCACAATTAGTAATGATTAGATCAACACGGGTATTATTTATTAATAATTTGTATTCTGAAAATAAGATATAGCAAATAGATCTCAAGAAAGACGACTTTTTTAATAGACATCTACTTGAAGTTATCTATATAGATTAGCCTGGAGGTTTTCTTAATCCTTATGGAGGTTATTTTTAATTCTGTTATACTAGAAAAATAGGTAAAGCTTGAGATCCACTTATCAATATAAAATAGACATAGCAAGGTTGCAATCACCTTTTTATATATAACCATAATGTACGCTTTTATATCAAATTGTATAGAACATGTGTGTTTAATAAGAACTAGTAGGAGCATAGTGACGTTCCTAATCTTGTACAAATGAGACATATTTAATTATGAGAAATTACATCCTGACCATTCTAGGCCATTTCACTTTGAGTAAGAATGTGTTTCTAAGATGAAATACTTAGGAAGGACAAGATACATTCTTTGAATGCTAAATCTGTAAAGATAGATAAAATGAATATTAAAAGTTTTATATGTATATACATATATTGACAATATATATATATATATATATATATATATATATATATATATATATATATATATAAAGAGATCAAAATATAAAATTCCTTTGGTGGAATCTTGGAATTGTCACATGGCACTAAGTTTGTGCCAGCCTAAAAAATGAATCCATCATTTATGCCATATTTTGCATAAGACTTGGTATGTTATCATGTTGTAAACATATCATAAAATACTAACTCAGTACACGGTTATGTCACTATATGACTATGAAAACATTCTAAGAGTGCATAAGAGGAACTAAGAGAATGTTTATGAGATAATTTATTTAGAAGCAAAATTTAAGTTAAGAGCTACATAAGATTCTGATTTCTAAACAACTATAGATAATTATGAATTATAATTGGATTATGTCTTCATTGTCGGATGAAGAGTAAGTTTAGTTGGAAGGAGGTCCAAGAAAAACATAATGACATAATTTACTACAAAATAAGAATAGAGTACTTTAGAATGTTAAATTAAATATAATTAGATGAATGAGCTCATTGGAAAAGCTATTTTGATTTCTTCCATTCAGTAATCATATAGAATTCTTCGAGATTTCGAGAGTATACTTAAATGAATCTAAAAGACTATGTCACGAAAGAACACAAATCATATTCTCCAAGTTATTTAACTATACCAAGATTAGAGTCAAATATGGTGATGATGGTATTCTAAAAGTTCACACAAATTAAGTTTAGTCGAACCCACTAATAAATTCTTTTTTATGCTAAATATTGTTCTAGCTGTCAGACTTTATTATTCTAGAAATAAGTTTTGATTTGGATTTAGTATTTAGATATTCGAACATTATGACAACAACTATTATATATTTTTTTGATATACTGGGATATGATCATAACAACAATACTTGTTGTGTTCTATATTAACATGTTTAATCCATGAATAATATTATTGTTCTAAAAGTTCATATTCGTTTATAACTGTGGGAGAAATTATGAAGTAATACTAATATGAATTTGATTGATTAACTCTCGGCAGATGAAAGTAGGCAAGTGGTTGTAACCAAGTTTCATTGGTACTTATCAGAGAACTAGTATTGTACTGAGCCACATCAAGATGACCTCGTGCATTGCTATCATGAGTGATACTTGATTAAAAGGTACTATTGTTGTATCCTTAACACCTAAGATACATAGAGGGACTTAAGTGTAGGGAGTGTTGTGCTTTGATTTACTCAAATGCTAATCCTTAATCGGGCAGCTATAAAATCCATTTTCAAGTATGGTGTGAACTATGCAAGTAGCTTATGCTGTCAAAATCAATTTTTTTTCCTCTTATGTGTTGAGAGTTACATATCTAAGGCACCATACCAAAAGTTGAAAACCATATGAGAACGATTGTGATCCATATCTCACGTTCAACATGATGTATGTGACAAAAGGAGAACTGATAAAGATACCTTATACACAAATTGTAGCATTGAGATTTGGGAATTGGGCATTGATGGAACGACACAACAGTCGTATGTTGTTAGGGCATTGAAATGTTGCTAGACATTCATCACTGTCTATATCAGTCTAATATGAGTCTTAGGGAAGTGAGAGATTGAGAGATCTAGTATGCTCAAGAGTCATGTTAAAGTGATATTCCAAATTAACATGTGATACTAATAGGTCATACTAACAACTTGATACAATAGATTATTTATTAGACACTGATCTTAATAAATAAACGACAAACTCTTATAATTAATTGGAAATTTTTTATTTCATGAAAATAACAATTTTCATTAGCAAGTAACATACTATATCATATGGTATGATTATTAAGTCATGTATATTATTCTGGACTACAAGATTATTTTGTCTTTTAGCTAAACGTTAAAGTTTATATATAATAATTTTATAAACTTCTCTTATCTTTTTATACAAAAAGAATATAAGCTAGTTTCTAGGAAATAAGACATGGTCTTTTGATCATAATAAGGGAAAGTAAGCATGGATTAGGAGGTATGCAAGACATGTTGGCCTTAGGGTATGGAGTGATTAAAGTGTTAGGAACTCTTGGTTAATGTTTTAGCTTTATGAAGGCTTTCATCCCTTCATTTTTTAGATGCCAACACCATAGCTTGCATACCCTCCCTTATTCTCTCTAGTTTTTGCTAAACGCATGAACTTACTTGCTTTATTTTTTCTCATACTTTTGTTATGCACTTAATGCTTAAGATCTTAAGAGTTTCAAAAGACTAGCATATTAAATCAAGTAGGATTATTATTGGTATCTCAAAGGTTCATCCATTTTCATCAACTTCCTAACCTCCCCTTGAGGATTCATAGACTACAAAGGTTGTTAAGGTTTGTTTCTTCTTTCTTTGTTTTTTTTACAAACTTTGCAAGAAGATCCTTGGTGGGTTATAAACTTGTTTTATGTTTTTCAAGATATTAAAGTCTTCCGTTGCTAACTCTTGTGTTTTTGAAACTATTTTTGAATAAAAAACCAACAACAACATGTTTGTTAGTGAGTTGTTCATGTACTTGTCACAAAGTTTATCCCAGAGCCCTGAAAAAGTTGTTTAATCCACAACCTCTCTCAATACTGCATCTGTCAAGCTGAACAGAATGACACTACGTGCCTTCGTTAGAATGTCCAACTTCTTTTCATCTGATATATCCTCTCACAAATTTTCCTCTCCTTCCAGTGTCGCTGCACATCCTTGTTGAACCAAAAGAGCGATGAACTTCACCTTCCACAAAGTGAAGTCATTCAAACCATTGAACTTCTTTAAATCAAAATTTTAAGTAAAAAACTTCAATCATAGGAATAGAAACTATAGTTGTGACACCACTTGTTAGGAAGTAAAACGGATAACAAGCAAAACTAAAAGTGTACAAGACATAATATTTATGTGGTTCGATCAAAGTTACCAACATACATGGGAAAGAGGAGAGTATTCTTTATTTCAGAGCTTTCAAGCAGAGGTTACAAGTAAAGTTTTCACGCTGATTCGCCTAACACTCTAGAATTTAAGATACAAAATAACCTAGAATACATCCTTATTTATACTTAAGGGATCAAATCTACATCCTAAATGGGCCAAGCTCATTGTCTCATAGGCTCATAAAATGTGACAACCAATCATATTTCGCCAAGCAGCATCTTATAAAACATTCATCCATGTAACACCCCCTTTTGGCACGTATCACAATATTGTCCGCTTTAGGCTCCCGATGCGAAAACTTCACAAGCAATGACCCTTCAATGAGTTGCTCTCACCCGCGCACAGTTTAAAAGTAGAATTCTTAAGGGATCTGTTGCACTCATGGATTTAAAACTCATTGTGATAGGCAAGGTAGCAACACCGCTTATAAGGAATGTGTAGTTCTCCTTCCCAAACGATGTGGGATCAGGTGCAACATACCTTCACCACCATTATAGGGTTCGACGTCTCTATCGAAACCAACAACCCATGCCACAGCTCTGATACCATTTGTAACATAATGTTTCACCATTTTATCTCATTCAACCAGTTATAGTTTTCAGCTTAATGGAAGTGATTATTACATATATTTAAATTCAGCGTTTATTATACGTAATTTTAATTCAACCGATTATCTACTTTAGATTTCTTAGTGACGGCCTACCTAACAACTTAACCTTGTTTGTTTCTCGTGACCTCATCCAGTTTAGTGCTCTAAGTGGCTCATGAATTCCACCCAAATTCACCAACCCCAAGACTTCCAGTTTCGCTACTTCAACCTACAAAGTACAAGTACCTCACAATGTTGTTCAAGATCAGTACAAACAATGTCAATTCAACCGATATACGTCCTAATTCCCACGTGATGCTCGATCCAGCCATGCTGTAAAGCCAATACCGCTCCACTTCTCGTTCACCATGGTGCACGCGAACAACGCGTCACACGACCATCTCGAAAGGTTGTGCAACTAAAAACCGATAAGGCTTAAGCTCTTTCAACCTATTAAAATTGCAATGTGCTACCCATGTCACCATCATACCTCGCAAAACATGCATACACCAAAATAATCTTTTTACTCATACAAATTAAAACAACTAATTAAGCATGTAGTAAAGTTCATCATATTATCACCATATTATAGCATATGACTACTAATTGATTAAACACCATAATTTCTGTTGTTTACAACTAAAACATAACATGCATATTACCATATCAACCGATACCAAACATTAAACACATTCATAAAAATCAAAAAGATAAATAGCATTCAACATAATCACCACCCCCCCCCCCCCCGCATCGTGTCCTGCCCGGTATACATATAATTATATGACACATGCAAGAGTCACACAACCAACTAGCATTCTAAACATAATAAACCATGGGTCGGCATTAGTGCCTTCGACCCACCAAATAGTGAGGAAACACACCTGAAGTTGTAGAATCAATCAGATGAAATCTCTGTCTGCTGGTCTGGAAAATCTCCGCACTAACATCATCAAATAATATCCAATTAACAATGGTATCTCGACCCATAGTCAAGAATCTAAGTTACTTGTCTAATATCTAGGGTAAAATACCGTTTTACCCTTTTTCTTACTTGGCCCAAAACCAATGACCAACCCATTGCTCAAAAGGCCCAAATTTCTAAATGGCACCCCAAAGCCCAACTTCCAAATTGGGCCCAAAATTATCATCATCTCAATACCAAAAAAAGCCCATAGTTTATCCATGGACCAAAAATAGAGTTCCAATGGCCCAAGAAGGCCTAAATCCTAAAATCCTAAAATATGGCCTAAACTGGTGTAGTCAAACTGAAGGTTGATCTGCTGAGTACGTGGGGCGTACTCAGCTCATAAGCTTAGTGTACTCCTTCTGGGACTAGTACACGCAGCGTAATAGTTGGGTATGCCCAACATACTCCCCGAATTATCAATCCGACCCATTCAGCACTTAATTGGCTAAGCCAACATGCTAAACTCTCAGATCTGTTTCTAAATGTTGACTTAATACGTATAGTTGACAAATTTACGCCCATGCATGAATTAATGAGGCCCAACACTCAAAACGAAGCTTAATAAGACGCTTAACACTTGTATGGACCAATATCTTACATGATGTTTTCATTTTTATGGACAATGGACCTAAAATGAGCAAAGATCTAACATCCATAGCTTCTGGATTAGGCCATAACTTCGTATATGACTTAAAAGATGCAAAAATGTACAAATAACACCACAATATGGATCTAGCATAAAGGACCATCAAGATTAGATTTTTTTACCTCAAAAGGCTTGGTAAGGTGAAGATTAATTTGAATCTACAAGCTAAATCTACTCCCAAGAAACCTCCAAGTGTTGATCTTCTTCTTCTTCTTCTTCACCACAAACATCAACAAACTTACTTTAAAGCTCAAATGTCACCAAAAACACCTAGGGTTTCGATATTAGGGCAGAGGGTCATGGAGGATGATCAATAAAATGTCCAAAAGGTTTTATCGGTCTGTTAAAAAGGGTGCAACCCCTAAAATTTAGGGTTTTCTCCTGCACCAGGTACCCCCCCCCCCCCCCCCCGTGTACATTGGTGAATCATGTGTCTAGAAAGAGCTAGTACGCTAAGCGTACTCATAGAGTATGCACCAAGTACTAGCTAGCGACCAAAAATACATAGATTTTGCATTAAGGGATAAAAGGGAAACATAACAAATTACAAATGTTACAATTCCTCTTGGATTTTTTCCCAAAATGTAAAAGCTCAGAGGCTGTTACGGTCAGAAATAATGAATAATGGAACTCCATGCCTTGTGTCAACCTCATCAACATAAAGCTTCACTAGATTCTCCAACATTTCCTTCTCCTTGTTTGCCCAAAAGTTAGCACATTTTGGCAACCGATTGACGATCACCCATATCATATCATTTCCGCATAAAGTCCATCATGATTTTGTGACAAAATCCATTATGATATTATCCCACTTCCATTAAGGTTTTTTACGCTGCTACAATTCTCCATAGTGTTTCTGAGGATCGACTTTGACCTTAGAACACGTCACACAGTCTGAAACATACTTTTCTATTTCCCTCTTCATTCTTGCCCACCAATATCCAGACTTTAGGTCACGAAACATCTTCGTAGTGAAGGGTTTTGAGCATTCTAACACTCCTAAGGTGTACATGCATCCCTAGAAACCTTGGATCTTTGTTTTACTAAGATACATGCAAATTTTATTTTCCAAGGTTCTTAACCTAACTAGCATGGCATGAAGAACTTTGAACATAAAAGCTAGTAGAAGAACATACCTTTCTTGTTGCTTGGATTCCTTCAGAACCTTGTGAGCATAGCACCTCAAATATGATGCCTCAAATGTTTCACACAACACCACAACTCTTGGAATAACTTTGAGAGAAGTACACTATCACTTAAAATCAGCTAGCCCTCTTGTTCTACACATAGTAGTCACATTTTGCTAGTCATGGGGTCCTTTTATAGTTGTGTCACCAAGTAGGGTACAACATGTAAACCTAATTGACATGGCTTTCCATATTCAATGATCCATGGGTTTATAACATCCATGGACTATCCATGGAGCACCCTATGGGTTTTAGCCCAATTCAATAAACCATGGATCGTTAGCCCACTATAAAAGAATGGATGATTTACACAATCAACCCCATATATTTAATTAGTCTCCTTTTGATCACCAAATTAATTCTAAATTAATTCTTGATCAAAACTAATTAAATAATATTATTAATATATTAGAACTTATAATATATTTATAAACCATAAGTGTCCTATCTCTTATTTAGTCTATCCAAGTGTTGCAATGCCATATAACCAAAAATGGACCTTTCTAACCGGGTCAATTACATTCAAGAAATAGTTATGAACTTAGACACCTAATACAATAGTCTCCCACTTGGATAAGTCTAATAACTGTATGTGGCAACCCGATATTTCAAGTCAATGTAATGACCTAAAACTCAAGTATTGTAACCTATTTTTGAAATAATAAGAATAACGTCAAAAATTAAAGTGTTCAAAAATCTCAATTTGGATATATAAAGTGATAAATACTGTAACAAGGTTTTCAGAAATATAAAGAATGCTAAAATTTGAGTTATAACGAAGAAGTTATGACCAATCGATGATCCGCAACAAAACCGGTAAAACACTGTTAAACATAAAACACGAAATTTCAATAAAATACTCTTTAGCCTTAGGTATCTAAATGAAATTCTTAGATACCAGTAAACCGTAAAAGTATATAAAAAGGATGTCCAAATCTGACTTTGTATGAGTAAGTTATGATTTTTCTAAATGTCGGGTATAGCAGTAGACAACTAAAAACTCGAAATATGGATCGAGCGACTTTTAGCCGGCACAACCTAAACGAGAATCAAAGATCTCGACAATAGTAGTACAATGGTAAAAAGACAGACGAAAACGGACATCAGATGAAGAAGTTATTGATTTTTAACATACTTTTCCAGTCCCGGCCTGTTAAAAATTATAATATTAAAAATAAATTCAAAATTAATCAACGGAGTCTAAACAAAAGTTGGAGAGATATGAATTTATGAAGTTCTGGGCACAAAATTCGACATATGTCAGAGTTCACGTCGTGAGTACAATGTTCACGACGTGAACAGTATGATTGACCCTTCCAAACCAAGTGGACGGATGACGCATGCTATGAGCTCCTCAGGACCAGACTCACGACGTGAGTCATGCATACTCATGAAATGAGAGTCGATTTTTCACCCTATAAATAAGATGTGAGGGCTCTGGATTTGGTTGCTCCATTCCATCCTCTCTCCTATATTTTCTCACTTTTAAGCCTCTCTAAACCACCCTGAAGCCCCAGTAATACCTCTAGCATACGATACGAGTCCCGACGTCCCGAATCTCCAGAGAAACTAACTCCTTTCCAGTCGAAGTGCTGCCCGCGTGAAGCTCGTTTCATCACTAGAAACCGACGATTACGTCTAGGACGATCATTCCTAGAAACGAAACGCTGCCCGATTTACCACTTACCAAGTGAGTTCATACCCCTAATCTGTCTTTTCAATGATTTAAATGCTTTTATGGGCGGAATACAAGTAGAAAAAATTATAGTTATAATATCAATCACTTGTGATTTTTAACTATCAAAGCAAGAGATTTCTTATACTTTGAACTGGGTTATCAAACAAACTATTTCAAATCATTTTATAAACTGACATCAAGTCATCTATGACCATTCAAATGGTTAAAACTCTTTTATATGGTCAAATATTTTGTCACACTCTTTAAAAGTTAGATATTGTCAAAATCATGTCTATATAGATATAGTTATATAAATGAGGTTGAAAGGGCTTAGGACTGATAACTCACTTTATTTCCTGTTCCTTGTTTGGTTGTGGACTTAGGGTATCGGTTGTTTGTCTGGGTGTCATTTGAATCTTAGTTGTATATTATGTATATGCATATAGATATAAAAGTTCTTACATCAGTTCAACACCTTTGTGTAGCAAATGTATACAAACATACTCAGTCATTCAAACAACATTACTAGTAAACTATAATAGGTATAGTTTAGAGGATTACTACTTACTATTTTTAGAACAATGAAACTTACAAGAGTCAGTTCATACTATCTTCTAGAACGGAGGAACAAATCATCATTCACGAACTTATACTTTACACTACTAGTAACCTAGGAAGGGAACATATCATTAACTCATTTTTTATAACAAAATATGATAATATACATGGTATAAAAAAGTACTGGATTTTGTTTATAAAGGGTACATTTACAATGTACCAGACAATAATAAATAAAACATATTAAAACATAAAATAACAAGGACAGAAAGGAACATACATCCTTTTACAAAGACATGTGACAAGAATGTAAGATACTACTTAACGGGATAGCAATATACTTGTTATGTCGCGTTTTGTAACCAGAGTCTCTTGTAGGGAGAGAGGGCATTGTGTGTATAGATCTATACGGGATTGACAATCCCACATCCCAACTGTTAGCTACAGTCCGACATACACGCCAAGGGGTGACAAATGTCACATATTCAGTTTCGACGCCAACAGGTCGTCGTGTTAAATACTCGTCAATCAGTATGGTTATAACCACATCAAATTTTAACCTTAATAAACCATTAGTATTAAGGTAATTAGTGCTTTTGTAGTTATGTCAAACAACTTTACTGTACACTTTCATTTTTCCATTACATACAGTGATTTACTCACATAAGAAATGCATACCATTTTACGTATAAAGATAGTTTTACAAATATGGAAAACCAACATTTATACTATTACAAGTACAAATACACAACTTACATCATTTTTGACGAGAAACAAACATACAAAAAGTTGAGTCTTGGTAGAAGACTACGTTTAGTAGAAAATATAGGATTTTCTAGGAAGTATACAAACTTTTACATCAACACGCTTACAAACAATTTCATCAAACTAATGCAAACATTTGACACATAAAATAGTTATGAACTCACCAGCTTTAATGTTGATCTACTCTCTTTTCAAATAACTTGTATTCTCATGTCACCAGTAGACAGGCACACTGGATCAGGTTTTGAGAAGACGGAGTGTGTTCAAGACTCGTCTTTTATTTTTGACATTCATATTTTTTGGTGTCTTACAAATACATTCAGAACACACTTGTATTAACTATATTATTAATGCAATGGATGATGTTGTTGCTTGTTTTAATATTGTGCATTGTTATGATACTAAACATGATGTCCTTGGCCCCTGAACGTTTCTGCCGTTCTGGTTTGGGGGTGTGACACTATAACTACAAGAATGACTTCAGGAACCTATCAGCAATCGTAGCTCTTTCAAGGTCTCGCAGAATTGAGATCATGATGATACACCATTTAAGATAAGTGATCATATAATCCTCTGTTCTAGATATCAACCGTACAATTACATGGAACAATGTCTTGCTTATTGTCCAGATTTTTGTTTCCTGATTTCCGATTTGTTTGACATAGAACATAATCGAACACATCAATTTAGTTTTGACCAAGCCCGATACATAGGTCAACAAAAAATCATCGAGGGTCCCAGATATCGCTTCTAATCAAAGAAGGAACTAGATAAACTTCAAATCATATGCTTGTTCTGCTACATACTGAATTATACACTAAGGCACGTTTTATAACATCGAGTTACCAATGCGTTTTCGTACAATCAATATATAACCAACTCATTTTCAACAACTCATATGTCCAGGTTTTAAGACTTATATGATATTACCATCTCACAATCACTCAAGATAAATTCCATGAAGTGATACAAGTGAGCGTGGGTTGAATCCAATACTCAGAACTTATGAGCACTCATGAGTGTTGTAGCAACTCTTGCTATGTCCAACACCTTAGACATCTACAAGCCAACTTCATGACAGTCTTGATTCATACCTACTTCCAACATATGACCGACTCTGGATGGTTTGAATAACTTAGTCATTCGGGAAGAATGACCTACTTATTCTGGAAGTCAAAACATGCAAAGTGAAATTAAAGAACAATCGAATCCAATATGGTCTTAGAACTTATGAATATAAATAGAACACCTTTTATTTATCACCATATTGATTACACATTATTCATTGTATAATGTTTCAACTAATCAACTTTATACTTGAATGGAAACAATAGTCATGCCATGCTCTAAGCATGCACACTATGTTTATCCAAACAATAGTCATGTCATACACCAAGTATGCACACTATGTTTGCCCAAACATTAGTTATGCTATACACCATGTATGCACACTAAGTTTGTCTATGATCTTTAATTTGTGAAATAGATCGATTGAACATAATTCCAATGATTTTCATTTTACAATCCCAAATCCTTATCGTAAATGTAAGAATTCCAAATTCCTACCATTTACCGAAATCTGTTAGATTTTTAAACTTATATGCACTGATCCTCTTGTAATGATTATGCACAAAGTCAAAAAGACTTGCCAACAGTCATTAAAGAGTATTCCAATTGAGATCAACTCCATGAAAATGAAGTTTCATATTCAAAGTACTTTGATTTGAATATCCTTCTTGCATTATTTTCTAATCTTACACAGATTGAATAACTTCCACCTATGGAGACATTTCCATATTCCCATTTTGACTATCACTTATGAACAAGAGTTGCCTCTTTTCAGAATATGTCAATATGGTCCTTCCAAAATTAACACTATACCTCCAACTGTCCCAGAGGAACCAGTCTTTGGTAAGCCTTAGATTGTCCTCGACAATTGCTTAATCATTTTAGTCATATCGAATTCTAGACCTTCTCCCCTCTTAATACCCCCAGACATTTGGAAAATTTAGAAAGGATAAACATTATAGCACATGTAATCGATCCTATACCTAAAGCATATGGGACGCGATTCATGATGTCTCACATAAAGACATGATCCTTGATCAGTCTTTTGCTACAATATATTTTTAATTTTCCATGTTTTCATAATTTGACTATGAAGAGGGATGTCGTAATCATAATCGAATTTTGAGAACGCAATACATAAAGAATTTCGTTAAGTTGAGCCATTCCAATATACAATACATATATATATATATATATATATATATATATATATATATATATATATATATATATATATATATATATATATATATATATATATATATATATATATATCCTTGACTAAAGATAATTAAAATCTCAATCTAAGCTTTTTAGAATTGAAATGAAGTATAATTTCCTCTCCCTTAATTATAGCAAAACAACTTTTGCCAATTGAAACTTTTATTTTCTATAATTAATATTGCTAACTTGCAACACTTATCATAATTACCATGCTCCCACTAACATGATAATTATCAGCATAACACTTATGCTCCCACTAGCTTTGACATGTACTCAGAAATCAGCTGGACTTCTAGAAATCCATACTTTATTGACTTTCTTACCAAAGTTTAGACTTCTGATACGTGATGCTTTGATAAAAACTTTATCAAAACCATACACTTTCCTTAGATAGCACACATGTGTGTCTAAACAATTTTAGAACTATGAAAAGGGATGTTATAATCATAGTCTCAATTGTTTAGACCTTTGCCATTCCTCACAAATCCATGTTAGTGTGCTGGTTAACCACACACGCACCACTAACGACTTTGAGAATGCAAATATCACAATTGCTATCTACGTAAAACAACTTAGTGAAAGCGTTTCCTCACCATCATTTTCATGAATCGGAGAGAAACCTTATGACACTTAGATTTTATGGTGTGTGTGTTAATATCCATGTGAATTCTTCAAAACCATAATCACAAGACAAGGTTAGTGACAAATCCAAACTCTTATGGACTAAACTTTTGCATTCTTAACTTCTTGCCACCTGGCAGCACAAGGGTCTGTCATTTCCTGCAAGTTGTTATGACACCAACTGAGAACTCTCAGAACTCATATGCAAAGCCAACTTTAACTGGATTGGGCACATAAATAGGAATATGTAACATGATAGGCTATAAGCCTCAAGTTATGTGCTAGTTATAAACTATAGGTTTTATTCTTGATTAGATCTTGAACCTCATCTAGGATCTTTTAGACTCCTACTGTCCTCTTGACATATAAGACTCTCTTGCCGGGAACCATTCCATGACAAACAAATATTCAAGAGATAGTGCGGATTCTTATCAAGACAAACACTTCACACAATTGGCCGTAGTTGGTCTTTATTTTATCCAAAACGTCACGACTTACCAATTTCAAATGTACAAGAGTATAACACAAAATGTGTCACTCAAGTTACAATCTTGGAGTATGACTCTAAGAATTGTTTTTGGAACGATGTATGACTCATCTTCTTGATTAAACCAATTCAACAATTCATGATTCCTCTTCTTAGCCATAGGAATGCACTAAGATGTACTTAGAAGACCAATTGTGATATGGTTTTTTAATCATTAAGATGATCACAAAACATGATACAAAAGTACTCTCCCATCTTTTCAGATTTGAGAAACTTTTATCTTTCTGCCAAATTTGATTTTTCTCATTCGTTCTATCACACATCGAACCTTTTCCAATGCTTCAGAATTATACTTAAACTTATAAGTATAATCATATTTACTAAACTTTAGTAAATCATGACAAATAGTCTTATCGATTTTTTGTGGTGGACTTGACCACTGCACATGAATGTGTACTCGATCCCTTAGTCCTTCACTTGACTCACATGTACATGTGAACAAGGAATTAGTCTTAATTTTTTCAAGGATGAAAATTCTCATTCATCATACTACTTGCAAGATTCCTAGTTTCATTCCAATTGAAAACTTGCGTGATGGGAATCTTTTCTTATTTGGTAAATTTAGACGCAACCACAAATGAAAGAATCAAATTCACATTTCCATTATTGCTAAAAACATACAAACATCAATTTTCCATAAATGCCATTGCAAGGAGATATATAATAAAACAAAATTTATTTATATTTTAAAATGCGGAAAAACTTTTTCCTTACAATGCAAATTGAAATGAAAACTATGTTATTACATATTTCCTAACAATCTGTCATAACTCTTAAGTAGTAGCTCAATAATCGGATATTCGAACCATGCGATTGAAATCCATCTTCACGATCAGATTCAACATACTCTTCCTTTAATTTTCCTTCCTTTTGCTTGATCCTGACAAGCATCACAATGTAATCGAATCACATTTTGTATTAAGAATCATCAATTAGGAACTTAACAGAGTTAGATAGTGGACTGACCTGAAGCAGAGAAAACTTTTTGAATCTTCCTTCTCTCAGGTCTTTCAGGTAGCCAGGGCAGCTTCACAATCAATGCCCCTTCCTTTGGCAATAGAAGCTTATGGACTCTTTGGTAATGGTATGTGGGACTGTCTCATACTTATCCTTTCTCTTTACCATTTGGTCAACCAAGTTGACTATGGCCGATCCCTATCCATTAGGAAGAAAAGCTTTTCTGGATATTCAATGTCACCATTGTCAATGTCCATGGAAGTTTGGGAAGTTGATCTTCCATTCAAATTTTCATTACAGGTGCTCCAAATCATTGCTAACTCAGCAGCATCAAGCAAATAGGTAAGATCATCAAGGGTCATGTCATAGTCTGTTACATAGTAGTCCTTAAAGAACTCATTATGTGACTTAGAAAGTGATTGAAGAACCTAGTAAACAACCAACTTCCTCAAGACTTTGACACTCAACTCTCCCGACTTGTCAATATGTGCCATTATCTCCAAGATGTGAGCACACATAGACTTTGCTTGCCAATAGGGCTTGAGTGACCTTGAAATTTTCAAGAACTTGTGGGATAGAGAGAATAATTGGAGGATGTAGAAGAAGATAAGAGTGATTTCCATGATCCAAACATGGGACATTACCTTCATTAGGAAAGCTTGTTTCAAGGGATTTGGGAAGATCATAGTTGTCTGAACAAGACATCACAATGGGAGAAATTCAAGTTAGTTGATCTATGTCCTTAATATAACACCCAATATGAAATATTAAGGCTAGGACCCAACACAATATTTTAAAACTTGGAAGAGGGATGCCGTAATCCAAGCTATAAAATATGTGAAGGTAGGAGAATGACGATTCACCAATTTCCACCATGAAAAAAAAGAAACAAAAATTAGGTATTAATTGGTTTGAAACTCCTAGATCTTTTGAGATTCATTGAAGTTTGCAATGGCATGTTTCAATCTCGATTGTGCCCTCTCTAGTTTGTGACTGGGATTCCGAGGATCACAAACAAGGTGTGAATAACCATAAAAATATACATGGTAACCTTAATATTTATCACTTAATCGATGTGTCGGTGAACCACACACGCTCCACCGATGCTATGATAAACATTAAGTTACCCTTTGCCTACCTTGTTAAATCCAGGCTACTGTGTCGGTTAACCACACGCACTCCACTACCGATTTAAGCAAAGTGAAAAGTGTAATTTCATGGGAAGCATCAAATTCACATTTTCCTAAAGTAACTAAGATTGGGAATTTGTAAAAACATATACTTACTTTATAACCATCATACTTTTATTGAGGATTAAAGTCATTATCCTACACGCTCGGCTAACAACCCTCCACTAATCAAGGAAGCGGTGGGTGAGAGTCGAAACCCATTAAGCTGTCATTTTATAGGCAGCAATCTTATATCCCCCTTATAGACCGGCTTCGTGGATGAGGGCTACTAACGGTAAAACGACTTGTTCTTATTCATACACACACACACAAACACACACACACACACACACACACACACACATATATATATATATATATATATATATATATATTATTAACTTATAATAGTATAAAGTATAAGGGTTGAATTTTATCTTTTAAAATTCTAGAGGTTAGATCTAAAGTTTAAAGTGACTTTACATGTTCCAAAACTTGAGGGCAAGTATTGTAACTTTCAAAACTTTTCAATTTCATAACTTGTGAGTTAATGGTTTATTAAAATGAAACCCATGTGTTCATTAATGGACTTTAAAAGGAAGATTTTTGGTAATCCATAAATCGAAGGAAAATTATGGATTCCATTAAAACACATCATGATCAAGAATTAAACTAACAACTATTTCCAAATATTCCTATGATCTTCAAAACTCAAAAGTGTATGATCATTCATATCAACAATTTCGAGAATCATAAATAACACATACAAAACTTGAAATTTTGATAATAACCATTGTAAATGGACTAGCATAACCATTACTCCATCTAAAACAAGTTTTATAAGACCAAAACAATTTAGGGTAATGTTTCCAGTCCATTTCCAGTAGCAAAACTCGAAAATCTGCACTCAAGGCCTCCTACTCTTCGAGTGCAAGAACCTACATGACGAGTAGGATGAAATAACACATGAACTCGTCGTGTACCCCCATGGACTCAGCGAGTTCACTCAGCAGAATGTAGAAATCTTGAGTTTTTTCAACATTTTGCATCAAGTAT
The DNA here is from genome assembly GCF_002870075.4 of Lactuca sativa. Classification (NCBI taxonomy): domain Eukaryota; kingdom Viridiplantae; phylum Streptophyta; class Magnoliopsida; order Asterales; family Asteraceae; genus Lactuca; species Lactuca sativa. The sequence continues at coordinate 216,310,351 of NC_056627.2, forward strand.
CAAGAAAACAAGCCTAGTGTAATGCTCTAAAAATTTCAACCATTTTAAACTTTTCAAAAACGATCCGGTATCATAAAGTTATTACAAAAAGGTTTTCAATACAGTTATTATCAGATTCTTCCCAGAACCACATCAAAAAACATAATCATGAGGAGCGGTACGATCACGCCTTTGCCTTGCCACGGTCTCCTGAAGAACCTGAAAAAACATTAAACCACAACTGTAAGCCCAAAAGCTTAGTGAGATACCCCCAAAATACCAACCACATATATCATACACACACAACATGCCATATCATAACAGAACACAGAACAACCATGCACTTTGGGTCTACTGTATGACTGGTCCGCCGTACCGGGCCTTCAGTCCACCTGGTCCACCCTCCGAGTCTAGCCATATACATCGAGTCTACAGTGTGATTGGTCCGCCCGCAACGGGCCTTCAATCCACTTGGTCCACTCTCTAAGTCTACAGTATGACTGGTTCATCCGCACTGGGCCTTCAGTCGGCCTGGTCCACTCTTCGAGCCTCGGCACGTCTGGTACGCCCTCTTGGGGCCTACAGCCTATCCGGACTGCTCGCTGGGCCTTCGGGATAACCGGTCTGCCTTGGGTATGTTGGCCTATAGTACAAAGCAGGACCCGCCTCAACCCAACCCCAGTCCAACAACCATGTGCACATAAACATTCAATCATATAACAATTCACATCCAAATCAACCGTTCTAGCAGATCACGTAGCATAATATCATCCTAACTTGGATACGGACCTAACCGGTCACTAGCATAGGATCATCCTATATACCAGGATACCGAACTTAACCAGGTCTCTAACATATACCATCCTAACTACCAGGATGCAACATAGCAAAGCAATAACATAACAACGATACCCGGATCACAATCCAATAAAGGGCCAGCCTTGGTGCCGTAGACCCTGTCGATATAGTGAGGATAACTCACCTCGCAACTGCCGACTGAAAAGATAAGACCGAGCTGCTCCGACCACTGAAACGATCTCCACCACTAGCCAACACCAACACTGAACTCAAAACAAATGCCAATAATTACCAAAATGTCCCTGGAAGTCAACTGGTCAACCCTTGGTCAAATTCAAAGTCAAAGTCAACCTCCTGACTGACTCTACTCGCCGCGTCAACCCGATGACTCGTCGAGTCCCCATGCTCAGAACTTCCCCAATCCGCGATTCAACTCGCCGAGTCACCCCGAGACGCGCCGAGTCCCACAACTCTGAGTCCCCTCGCACTCAACTCACCGAGTCCTCCCTTGAATCACCATTTCATGGCTCAACCAGAAGAAGGTTAGGACCTCACGACCAGATTCGCCGAGTCCAAGAACTGACTCGCCGAGTCCAAGGCTATCTTCAACCAACTCGCCGAGTTGTTCTTCCAACTCGTCGAGTTCCTGCCCATCTTCAAGCAACTCACAGAGTACACCTTTGTGACTCACCGAGTACCCCTAGATCTTAATCCATACTGAAGCTTTCCAGGCCATGCAGATCCTCCAAACCATAGATCTACCCTCCCACAATGCATCCATTGCGTAAAGTGGCAAACTTTACGTGAATCCAAGGAGATCTAAGCATATAACACTCTAGGGTTAGGGTTTGGGACAAGATGGCTTCACCAATCACTCAAGAACAGGGACTTTAATGCACTCTATACCTTCTCCATTCCAGATCTGAGGTAGTAACCGCAGATCTAACCACCATACTCAAAATATCACAAGCTATTCTTTCCAAAAACTCCAAAATGATGAATAACAGCCCAAGCAATGAAATAATACCTCAAAAGCAAGCTCCAACAGAAGAGAAATCTGAATCCTTGCAAAGCCCCTTGCTCCAAGCCCCTTAACTCTCCAAGATCTCTTCCAAAATCTCTTCTCCAAGGTTCAAATGCTCTCAAATCACTCACAAACGCACATTAGGGTTTTCTGGACTTCAAGAGAGGGTAAAGAGGCTGGGGAGAGGGTATAATGTCCTTTATATAGGGCTCATCCCCCGAAATTAGGGTTTTCTCCACACAGCACCAACTCGCCGAGTCCAGCCGCCGACTCGCCGAGTTGGCCACTTAACACGCGACTAGAATCGCGACCTTACTCGCCAAGTCCACCCTTGGACTCGCCGAGTTGCACTTTCACATTTACACTTTGAACCCTAAACATGCACTCCTGAACTCGGGATGTTACACCTAGGCTCTGATACCATAGAAGGGTTTTGAGCATTCTAACGCTCCTAAGGTATACAAGCAACCCTAGAAACCAAGGATCTACGTTTTACTAAGATACATGCAAATTTCATTTTCCATGGTTCTTAACCTAGCTAGCATGGCATGGGGAACTTTGAAACATAAAAGCTAGTAGAAGAACATACCTTTCTTGTTGCTTGGATTCCTTGAGAACCTTATGAGCCTAGCACCTCAAATGTGATGCCTCAAATGTTTCACACAACACCACAACTCTTGGATTAACTGTGAGATAAGTAAGCTATCACTTAAAATCGTATAGCCCTCTTGTTCTACACATACTAGTCACATTTTGCTAGTCATGGGGTCGTTTTATAGTTGTGTCACAAGTAGGGTTACAACATGTAAACCCTAATTGACATGGCTTTCCATATTCCATGATCCATGGGTTTATAACCTCCATGGAATATCCATGGAGCACCCTATGGGTTTTAGCGAAATTCAATAAACCATGGATCATTAGCCCACTATAAAAGAATGGAGGATTTACACAATCAACCCCATATATTTAATTAGTCTCCTTTTGATCACTAAATAAATTCAAAATTAATTCTTGATCAAAACTAATTAAATAATATTATTAATGTATTAGAACTTATAATATGTTAATAAACCATAAGTTTCCTTTCTCTCATTTAGTCTACTCAAGTGTTGCAATGACATGCAACCCAAAATGGGCCATGCTAACCGGGTCAAGTATATTCAAGAAATAGTTATGAACTTAGACACCTAATCCAACATGTAGTACCTGAGTGAGTCGATTATTTAGATTTATGTATGTCTCCCAACCATGTGCCAGGTACACCAACCCCAGGCACCCAAAGTCACCCTCGAAAGGTTTTGAGACCTCGATTATCCTACACTAGTAGATCTTGTTATTTCACCATTACCTTTTCCTTCACATGGTATTCTTTTAAAACCTCAACCTAAGCTGCTCGAATATGCTCAAAAATGCCAGGAACAACCACCAAACCCATATGCTTTAGATGGTAGGACACTCTAGGCTCCTTACGGCACACGATGTTAGCCACTACATTTGCCTTTCCGGGGTGGTACTAATTTCACAATCATAGTCAACAAGCGACTCAACCCAACATTGTTACCTCATGGTTAATTCGTTTTGGTTATGTATGTGATGCAAGGTATTATGATCAGTAAATAATGCACACTTCTTCTCACATAAACAGTGGCGCCATAACTTCAGGACAAAAACCAATGCTGCCAACTCCAAATCATGAATCGTATAATTTACCTCAACACTTTTCAGATGTAAAGAAGCATAAGATATCACCTTCCCTCGATGCATCAATACATATCCCAAACCAGAATAGGATGCATCATTGTAAACCAAAAACTCATCATTACCTTTAGGTAAAGAAAGAACAGGAGCCTAAAAAAGATGCCTCTTCAATGATTGAAATGCTTGTTCCTGCTTGTCTGTCCAAACAAATGGCTCTGACTTCCTCATCAACTATATCAAAGGAGCACAAATTCTAGAAAGCTATTTAATGAACCTTCGATAACTGCCTACCAAACCCAAAAATCTTCGAATTTTAGTAGGAGTCATTGGTTTGGACCACTTTTTTACAACCTCAATCTACTTTTATCCCATCCTCACCAACCAAGTATCCTAGGAACTAGACTTCCTGCAACCAAAATTCACACTTTGAGAATTTCACGTAGAGCTTCTCCTTGCAAAGTGTGTTAAGAACCTCACGTAAATCCCTCTGGTGATCCTTGACATTATGTGAGTATATCAAAATGTCATCAATAAAGACAATGATTGATTTATCCAAGAAAGGACAACAAATCCGGTTCATTAGGTCCATAAATACTGTTGAAGCATTTCTCAAACCAAAGGGTATGACCAAGAACTCGTAGTGGCCATATCGACTCCAGAAATCTGTCTTGACAACATCCTTCTCTCTAACCTGCACCTGATGATAACCAGACCACATATTAATTTTTGGGAAATAACATGCCCCTGAAGTTGATCGAAGAGGTCATCGATCCTCGGAAGTGGATACTTGTTTTTCTCCATGATTTTGTTCAGCTCTCTACAATCGATACACGTTCGCATGACACCAACCTTCTTCTTTAAGAAAAGAAAATGAGTGCTCCTAATAGTGAGGAACTTGGTCGAATGAAACCCTTGTCAAGGAGCTCTTGTAGCTGAGACATCGTATCCTTCATTTCTAAAGGATCCTACTGATAAGGTGTCTTGGCAATTGACGAAACACTAGGGTTAAGATCGATGTGAAAGTCTATCTCTCATAGCGGTGGGAAACCTGGTAAATTTTCAGCAAAGATGTGAACATAGTCACTAACCACATCTACATCAAACAGACTTTATTTCACAGAAGTGGAATCAACAACATGCGATAAGAACATTGGACAACCCTTCATGATGCAATTGCATGCTTTCATAACATATATAAGAGATGTAGACAAAATGTGGTGTTCACTATAGGCGATGGCATAATTTCCTGAAGAGAGAGGTCTACACAAAGAATACGGGCTTAATTGCCTGATAGCCAATCCATACAGATCACAACATCAAAACAACCGATCCTAATAGGAATCAGTGTTCGTGGAAAAGTATGTTCACTGATAGTAATGACACAAGCATCATACTTTTCTTGAACAATGATTATTTCACCCTTAGCCACCTCAATTTTATTACATAGACTCTAGTGAACTCCACTAGATAACAAAATGAGAACATAATGGTAATGAAACAAATGATCTACTGGCGCTACCATCAAATAAATTAGTAGCAGGAATAGAATTAACCAATAAGGTTCTTAAAATAACCTCATCATGATGACGAGCCTCATCAATAGTAATGTTGAAGATGCGAGCTTTCACCTTAGGTGCATCATCTTTGTTGCCACCAGAACTTGTGTCTGAACCCTCGTATTAGGGCATTGAGTATTCATATGCCCCATCTGTCTACAGTTATGACACATCGACTCAACACTTTTACAGTCTTCAAAACGATCTCTGATCTTACCACAACGTTTGCAACGCATAGTTCTGGCGCTACATAGACCCCCATGAGAAGACTGCCACTTCTTACAAAATGTTGACTTTTCCACGTTCTTCTGAAATTAATGATTTTTAATGGACCCAAATTCACACTGCCACTTGTGTTTTTTCCCGTAGATCGCTGTGGTACGATCCCAAATGGTTATATCATTCTCTATCATGCGGGCCTCATCCATGGCCTCGCCTAAAGTGTTCTTTAATTGCTCAACTGCACGGTGGTCAAATGGAATCTTGTCCGCATAGTGACGAATCAACTTATCCTCATTCGGGTAGTAATCAGGAGCGAATTGTGTTTTCTCGGTACCGGTATTGTTATACCTAGCAATCATCATGCTACATTTCTGAAGAGTTAAAAACTCTAGCTCGGCCTATTGTGTGCTTTCTTCCGTGTAGAAATAATCTTTCACCTTCTTACGAAGAATCGTCCATGTTATAGCCCTCCGAGTGACATTAATGGGTCGTGCATCAACAGTATCTCACCACCCGAGTGCTTCCTTGTCAAACATTCGCACAAAAGAATTCACCTTCGGATACTCAGTAAATTCACCCGATCGTTAAGCTTTATCCATCTTCCTAATCCAACAAAGACACTCCAAAGCATCCTCGCCTCCCTTGAAGGTAGGCGGCTTACAGTCCATGAAGGCCTTGAATGAACTCCCTCGGCGTCTGACAACTTCAACAACGTGCTTCGTTTCACAGAACGACTATGTGCCTTATCATCAAATGACTGATCTCCACCCTTGATCTTACCCTCAGGTGGTATTATTTTGGCCGCGCGCATAGTCTTGTGCATCTCCTCCAATGCTCTATCACGCTCTTAGAGATTCTCCTAAGGGTCAAAAATGATAGCAGCACATGCTATGCAGCGTGCAAACCACAAAGGTTGGGCTTGAGGCTGGCGGTTAATGGGTGGGGTCTAAAACTTGAAGGATGGCATCCCTGGAGTGTTTTTGTTCTAGCTGTCGTCCGCTCCTCCAACATTCACATTCTCCTCGGTGATTGACATTATCCTAATTTATGAAGAGTTTTTTTTGGATTCACCAACAAATATTAGGAAGGGAAAGTTCAAAAATTTACAAGCAAATATCCAGCAATACTCAGCACACACCCGCCATCCCTCCCCCCCCCTCCCTCCCCCTTAAGAGCCTAAAGAACCTAATTAAGTCAGTCTATACTATGAGTATGAACACCATCATCTATATTCAGTTCACTAACAACATAGTTATGATACCTACTTGTAACACCCCTTTCGGAACATATCACAATATTATGTGCCTCGGGCTCCCGACCTGAAGACTTACTATGGGGTAACCAATTTGTGAATTTCTCTCGCTCGGGAATACTTAACTGTATATTTCTTATGGAATCTGCTCCACTCACAGCTTCAAAACACATTTTGACAGGAAAGCTATCAATACCGCTTATAAGGAATTCTTAGTTCTCCTTTCCAGACGATATGGGATCAGGTGCAACCCACCTTCACCCCCCCCCCCCCCCCCCCGCATTATATGGTTCGACGTCCCTGTCAAACACATCGACTCGTGCCTTAGATCTGATAACATTTGTAACACAACATATCACCATTTTATCTTACTTCTACCAATTATAGTTTTTATCATAATTCAACCAATTATTAAATATAATTCAATTCACCATTTATTATATGTAATTTTAATTCAACTTCTTATATAATTTGGGATTTCATAGTTATAGCCTACCCAACAACTTAACCCCATTTAGAACTCATGTGCTTAGTCAGTTTAGTGCTCTAAGTGGCTCATGACTTCCACCCGAATCCACCAACCCCACGACTTCCACTTTCTCTACTCCGACCTACAAAGTACAACTACATCACAACTTTGGTCAGGATCAATACAAACGGTGTCAATTCTACCGATACACCTCCCGATTCCTACGTGATGCTTGATCCAACCACAACATAAAGCTAGCACCACTCTTGTTCTCGTACATTGGGGTGCACGCTAACCATGTGTCACAGAAACATCTAGAATGATCTTGCAACCAAAAATAGATAAGGGTTAAGCTATTTCAACCTATTAGCCTTGTAAGGTGCTACCTATATTAGCATTATACCCAGAAAAACGTACATACAGAAAAATAATAATGTTACTCAAACAACTTAAACGAGCAATTAAACATGTATTAAATTTCATCATATTATCACCATACTATAGCATATGACTACTAATTCATTAAACATCATAACTTCCTACAATTTACAACTAACACATAACATGCATATGACCATATTAACCGATACCCAAGCATAACCCCACACAATATGCAAACAACATATTTTTAACATTTATCACAAGCAGTTTTTTATTTTAACATGATTCCTAACTTGCATCAACGACCCACTTATAAGATGTATTTTTCGGTTATGCACTAATGTCCAGAAAATTGTCGACCCAACTTTCATTTTGATACAAATCCTCCTTTTACTTCAAGTATTGGACCTTCTTGATGTTATCAATCTTTCACATAGTAACCACACATACCAAGAATTTACCCAAATGGGATCCAAGTTTCAATAACACACTCGAATTCTTAATGGGTTATATATTTTTAAAGTTTCACGGTCTAACCAATCTTCAGTGTTTTGGAGATAAAACAAAATCTGTAAAACCGATTGAGCTGATTTTGGACTTTTTTAGAACTACACTCGATTTCCTATGATTTTGTAAGTTGGGGCATCAGCAAAACGTCCTCATATTAGCAGCTATAGCCCACACAAGATGGGGGCAAAGTTGTGCATATTTCCATTATTTACCAAAAAAACATCATATGCTTTATGACTTTAGATAAGGGATTAAGGCCACTCAATTTTACACACCATCAGCTTGAATGAAGGTATTAAGGTGCTTATTGAGTGGCATAAAAAGACCAAAGAGTTAACTAAAGGATGATTGAAAGTAGGATGCTCTACCAAACACAAAAATATTCATTCACCAATAAAGACTTTTATAAGTTTAAAGTCAAGATACATATATGGATGAAATTTGAGTGAACTTTAGAAACATATTTATTATTTCAAGGTTGTAATTTCAGCCTCCAGTTTCTGGACATAAATTTTGCTAGTCAAACCACAACATAATTAACCACATAGGAATGCCTTTAGAGGCTTTTTTGAGAGTCATAGGGAGTGCTAAAAACATAAATTTTATTAAAGAAATTTCTCACAAAACATGAAGATAAGGAAGATGGTATTTACATTAATGCAAAGCAATTTTGACTCCAAGATTGAAATCCATACATGAGTACCAATTTCCAATATACGAGGGAGCATTTTAACATAAGTTTTTTTTTCAACAATAGTCAAACAAAACGACAACCACAATGACTGGAAATTAACCACACAAAATACTAAGATTGAGATTTTAAACAATGATAGAATTTTAGTCAATTGAGAACCAATTCAATCCCAAATATAGAAATCAATTACAACCTAATTGAGGTATAAACTTAATAGAAAGGAGATATGAGGAATTACCAAGGAATATGACCGACTCAACTAGTTTGGAAAAAAAATAGGAGCCGACAACCCCTGTTCTTTCGATCGACACCTCACACCATAAAAATGATTGATGCCTTGCAGTCGGTTCGTTTTCTTTCTTCCTCCTGGTCGACGCACACCACATAGGAACAAGGAGTCAGTTGTTTTTTTCCTATTTGTATTAGACACGAAGGGAAAAATAGACTAGGAACAAGTATTGATTTTGATGTCTTGTGGGTTATAGCCAAAGGTCACCTCCTTGCCCCTAGATAACTTACCTAAGTTTTATTTTATGCCATCACAACCCCTCAAATTTATTTACATCATTCCATGAATTATAACTTACCCTAAAAAGCCCACATATCACTTAATTAGATTATTTTTCCCATATATATTGATAAGTCCATTTAAAAAAAATGATTTGACATTGTTTTTATTTAATTTATTAATCTTCTAAATATTATTTAGTTTATTTCCTTTTACAAAAATAAAAAGGATAAATCGATTACGGATCTAACCTCACTGACAAAAGAAAATGTGGGTCGTTACAATCCATGTCATACTGTCACACCCCCACCCCCGGCCAATGGCAGAAACGTCGAGGGTTGACTTCCGGTTCGTAGATTATCCCAATCACAAAAAATATATTTTATTAATAAAATGTATTACATCGACTAGACAAAAACCTATCTATCTTCACACAAATCTGTCTTCCTTTTGTTGAAAACGTTAGCTTGATGTTGATGAGTTCACATGTTTTATAAATATCGATAAAACTCTTTGAACACTTTTAGGATTTTTTTTATGAATATGTTTATCTTTCATAAGTTCCTAATTTCTAGGATCTTCCGATCTAATAAACCTATTTTTGTCTCTTCAATCTTATCCTTATGACATACTATATATCCTAATATTTTAGAGGTTTCTTTAAAAATATCTCTTTCTTTTAGTATATAATATATATCCTAAATTTTTTATCGAATCCATTTTAATATAATCATACAAATACTTAAAGGTGTCCTTCTAAGAAGTTTTAATTAAGAATTTTCAAACAGTATTACCATGAGCACCTATAATCGACGTTGTGAACCGATAAATATCCCACACGATGCCTCATCGGACGTCGAATAATATTACTTTCATACTTTAGAAAGCTCCCATGTCGAGATTATACCTAGGAATCGTAGGTGGGGGTCAGCCCCGTATCGATCTAGACATAGTTATTCATATATACTAAACCCTATATACCATAATTATCTTTTAATAAATATCATTTGATAGGTTATGGTACACTTAAGTATATTGTCTTTTCTTACGCTTTCTTCCAGAGTTATCACTATATATATATATATATATATATATATATATATATATATATATATATATATATATATATATATATATATATATATATATATATATATAAAGATATCATGGCAAAGTAACAGTTAAGTACAGTCCCTATCCTAAAATTTGTCAGCATCACTGCTAGGTATTAAGTTATCCTAGAAAATCGGTCAGCTTAAGACTAGGCAGAGTTTCTACCGCCATATTATCATAACGTTTCATGTTTTACATAACTATTGATACATTTGCAAAAGAATATTTTGATAAAGCGGTTTGATAAGAATGTATTCACTCCATCAAGTCCTATAAAATCGTAAAAGTGGGCCCGTGAAGTCACCCTAGTAGCGTGATCATGTAGATTTTGGATGTTCCATCCAAAGCTTTGCGTTATTAGGAGAATTTCCGAGATAGATCATGAAAGCGAGAGAGTTTATGATGTTTTGGGTGATAGAATCTAGGAAGCGATCACTTTTATTTATTGTGCTTAAGCGTGTGGCACATCTTGTGCATGTCGTTCACACGATTCATAATTGACTAAGATATCACAATTAAAAAAACCTTTGACGGCGCTCTATACTTTTGATCATCGACATTTGGTAGGGAGGGGGTTGATCGCTTCAATGATGAGGTATAGCAAAACGATTAGACATAATATCATTGCTTAAGAATAGGCAGAGTTTCTACCGCCATATTATCATATCGTTTCATATTCTACATAACTATTGATACATTTGCAAAATAATATTTTGATAAAGCGGTTTGATAAGAATGTATTCACTCCATCAAATGATATAAAATCGTAAAAGTGGGGTTGTGAAGTCACCCTAGTAGCGTGATCATGTAGATTTTGGATGTTCCATCCAAAGCTTTGCGTCATTAGGAGAATTTCCGAGATAGATCATGAAAGCGAGAGAGTTTATGATGTTTTGGGTGATAAAATCTAGGAAGCGATCACTTTTATTTATTGTGCTTAAGCGTGTGGCGCATCTTGTGCATGTCGTTCACACGATTCATAATTGACTAAGATATCACAATTAAAAAAACCTTTGACGGCGCTCTATACTTTTGATCATCGACATTTGGTAGGGAGGGGGTTGATCGCTTCAATGATGAAGTATAGCAAAACGATTAGACATAATATCATTGCTTAAGAATAGGCAGAGTTTCTACCGCCATATTATCATCTCGTTTCATATTCTACATAACTATTGATACATTTGCAAAATAATATTTTGATAAAGCGGTTTGACAAGAATGTATTCCCTCCATCAAATCCTATAAAATCGTAAAAGTGGGGCTGTGAAGTCACCCTAGTAGCGTGATCATGTAGATTTTGGATGTTCCATCCAAAGCTTTGCGTCATTAGGAGAATTTCCGAGATAGATCATGAAAGCCAGAGAGTTTATGATGTTTTGGGTGATAGAATCTAGGAAGCGGGCACTTTTATTTATTGTGCTTAAGCGTGTGGCGCATCTTGTGCATGTCGTTCACATGATTGATAATTGACTAAGATATCACAATTAAAAAAACCTTTGACGGCGCTTTATACTTTTGATCATCAGCATTCGGTAGGGAGGGGGTTGATCGCTTCAATGATGACGGTAGGGGGCGATATGGAATCGAGACGGAAACTGTAACAATTAGTAAAAATTGAATCTACTGTACATTGCTCTATATTATTTATAGGTAACTAAAACTATATTATCTATATTTGCGCGAATTAATCAATTTAGAAATAGGTCTTACACCCAATATTTGATTTCATGTTCATCAACTTTGTTAACATAAAACAGAATCAAATGACCGGAGACCGTCGAATCTAAACCATTTAAACATGAAACTTATACCACTTCACGAAATTTTTTATATCTGAATTGTATTCCATTTGAGTTTTTGAACCCATCACATTCAACATAATCAACAGACGCGTACAAATATTTTATGCAATCAAATTTATTAGAATCAAATTTAGACGATAGAAAATAGTAACATTATTATAGAACAATTGTGTATAAATGTTATTTATTTGTTTAAACACCCAAGTATTTATACATTTTGTACTTTTTATAAATACTCAAGTATTTCTATGCCTTATATATATATATATATATATATATATATATATATATATATATATATATATATATATATATATATATATATATATATATGTGTGTGTGTGTGTGTGTGTATGTGTGTGTGTGTATTTTTATAAAAACCTTTAAATACATGTATATTATGTAGTATTTTTTGTATATAAAAGTGCAAGTACATGCATGTGTATATGTTATACGATTTCAATTACCTAGCAATATTTTGGCAAATATGATCTTGTACTTTCTATATCTTCATGTGCACATAGATTGCACACACTCTATCTATATCTCACATTTCTTACCTCTCGCGTATTCACTCCTTTCACACACCCTCACAAAGACTCTTAAAAGTCCTACACATGCATGAAATATCCTACAGGATGAAGACAAGTACATGTGTATAATGAAAATCCTATCATATCTAACTCAAATCATTGTTAGTACATGTACATGAATTATCTTCACCAAATCATCCCTATGTGTCTAGATTGCATACAATCAATTCTCTATCCCTTATTTATCTGTATCTCTCGTAAATACTCTCTATCTCACGCTGAGTTATTTGCAAATATGGGGTAGTTTTCAAAAAGATTAGTAGAAATGGGGCTGTTTTGAATGCCTTTGTAGAAATGAGGTTTCTGGCCCACTAAATGAATACGTAAATATATATTGATCCTCACAGCTTACAACAATAGTCCTTAGTTTTTTATAATATGTTCAAACTTTATCCTTTTATATATTTTTTTCTACATTTTTACTACATCTTATTATATTTACTTATTATATTTACGTAAATATTAAATATACAAAATAGTCCATAAAAATATTCAACATTGACCCTTATTTTATGAAATATGTTACCACTACATCTTATTTTATTTTTTATTTGTATTTATACATTTACTTAATTTAATAATATTTAATGTAAATATATTATTCAATTTATAACTAATGCTTATTAGTTTTCAATACCAAATATATCTCATTTATACATTTCCATTAATACTAATATTTAATATTATAACAATAAGAAATAAGAAAACACATAACTAAGATTACATTACTAAAATTTAAAAATCATAATACAAAATCACACAGGAAATACAAGATCAATGAAACATGAAATTACAACACAATAAAACAAAAACATAGTTTACTACTCATTGAATCTTGGTTGAGAATTTGAACAATTTCTTCTATTATGACCTGGCTGGTGGCATAGTGTACATCTACGAGGTTCATCAGGATGACGAATGTCCATCTCATTATGAATTCGATTTGCACGCCTTCGTCCTCGATGAACAAAAAGTTTTGAGTAATCTGCTTCAATCGTCCAGTTTGAATCCAACCAATAATCAACATGAGGAAGTGGTACAAACCCAAAATTATATTGTTGTCTGTATGTCATAGTAGTGTACACATTGTTCACAATGGAAAGAGGGTTGTCCCCTCTATTCCAACAAACTGCAAGTGCATGTGAACATGGAAATCTCTCCATTTGCCACTTACCACAAGTACACATATGTTGAAAATAATTAACAGTCTGTGTATTTCCTCCGGTTCCATTTATCTGTGACCTTGTGACAACTCTGTAAACACCTTCATTATAGTGAAACTCAGATAAAACATGACTTTGTGCACGAGTGTCACGTTTAAGAAAGAGACGCCACATACATTTTGGTAGAGGTGTAATGCAGTTCATTGCAATACCACTATGCTTTCTGAAAAGTTGCATAGTTCTATTGAATGTAAGGTCAATACACGCCCTAATTGGCAATTGTCTCGCTCCTCGTAATGCATTGTTCATACTCTCAGAGATATTGGTCGTTAAGAAACCCCATCGGTGATTTTCATCATATAAAAGACACTATTGACTTCTTTTAATTTCCCTCAAATACTGCCAAGCTTCCATATTGATTGCTTTTATTTCCCTTATATACTTAGTGAACTTCCTTTTTTGTGTGGTGCTACCCATAGACCAACAAATTTTTTTAAGGTTTACATTCTTGTACCTTTTCATGAGATTACTTCTGACATGCCTCAGACAAAAACAATGGTATGCCAATGGCTCTTTCCACTCCTCTAGATTTTCCATTGCATGAATGATTCCTTTGTGCCTATCAGAAAGAACACATAATTGTCTATTTGGAGCAACAAAATTTCTAAAATGACCCAAAAACCAACACCAACTATGAACTGTCTCCTCGTCAACAATGGCATAAGAAATTGGTAATATATTATTGTTAGCATCTTTTGAAGCAGCAACAAGCAATTTTCCTTTGTAAGAACCCTTCAAATGAGCACCATCGATAGAAATTACAGGGCGACACAAATGAAATGCTTTAATAGCTGGTCCAAAAGCCCAAAAAATATATTTGAATTTTGCCACTTGTGATGAGCTATTTTGGTTATGAAACCACTTGACAATTGTATCAGGGTTTGAAGCCTGCAAAGCTGCAATATACTTGGGTAACTCAACAAAGTTACTCTCCCAAGTTCCATAAATGGTCTCTATGGCTTTTCTTCTTCCATGCCATGCCTTCCAATAAGAAACGTCAACATGAAAATGATTTTTTATATCTGCTTGTACATGTTTCACCGAGTAAGCAACATCTTTTTGAATTGAATGGAGAATGTATGAGGCAATAACTCTAGAGTTTAGATTTCTGTTATTATTGCCAATACAAGATCCAAAACAATTATGTTCATCCACCCAACGTGTAATCTGCCACATATGATTATTTTTCTTCTTAATTGCACGGATATACCATTGACAAGGTTGTGTATGGTGCATAGAACTAGAGCTTTCTCCTTCACCCACCTCGGTCTTACATTTTGCTACCCATTTGTTATGTTTACTTTTATACACCTTAAACTCTCTATTTTGACTAATAGACCAAAGTATTACTGCATTTTTCACCTGCTGCTTACTTTCAAATTGCATTCCTAACCTAATTTTGTTTTCTGTTTCCTTCCAAACATCTATATGAATGTTGTCCTCTAAATTTTCTACGACATCATCTCCTATATTTCCAACATCATTCATAAAGTCTACAACTAATTTGTCACTCACATCATCAGAGTCTTCCTCAATATGGCTTAATGACTCACTACTGCATTCTGAGTTGGGATCATCAAATCCAAACTCATTATTTGGCTCAAATCTATCATCACTCGGCAAAGGAAATGGTACTTCAAAATTACGAAGGAGATCTACCAAACTAGTATTTGTAGGTATCACCATTTTCTCAATTTCAACACAAACTTGACCCCAATAATTTTCATCAGTCGCAGCTAAATAATACAACATGTCTAAGGTTGAATCATTTATAAGTGGTGCGATATTAGATCTCCCAGAATATTGGTAACATAATGACATATTCAACTTATATGAAGATTTTTCGACTCCAACAAGTGCATAAGCCAAATCTTGAAATTGTTCATACCGTATTTTTTGCCTAATAATGTCTGAAGCGGACATAGTTGATTCGTCGCCCTTGATGATTCCATTCTCATATTCAACATTGCCACCCCAATAGAGAGTAATCATAAATGGACGATTTAGAGCCATAAATATAACTGCAAGACAAATTGTATGATAACAGATGTAAATTAGTATCATATATATAGCGTTTTGACAAAAAAATATGCAAAAATATTTAGAAATTATATATACCTTATGTTTAATATATGAAAGAACTAATAATGTGAATATTATGGAAGCATGAAAGACTGAGAATGTATATTTACGTGGAAACAATTTTGTAAGAATGATGAAGAACCTTGGCTGGTAAGATCAAATTTATAGCATCAAAAAGTAAATTTAGTTCAATTAAAACTTTTAGACATGACAGTTCATGCAGCTTTAGCTTTTTAAGAGTTTTCAATAAATAGTGACATTTTATTTTGGATAGAGTGTTGCTTTTGTTTTGGATAGAGTGTTTGCTTTTACAGATTCACTATTTGATTTGACAAATCATATATAAATATTACTATTTATTTTTTAATTTATATGATTCTAACAATATTTATATGTTAATTGTATTTGTATAATTAAAATAGTATATAATATTCTAAAATTTTAAAATATAAATGAGATCGTTTGTGTAGTAAGAATAATTAAATGCTATATATAAAATTTAATAATATATTTAAGCTACATAAATTAGGTAAATAGTTAGGTAAATGTAGAAAAAATATATAAAAAGATAAAATTTGAACATATAATAAAAAAGAAAGGACCATTGTTGTAAGTTGTGAGGGATCCTTCATTTCAATATACATTTACGTATTTATACTGTGGGCCAGGAGCCTCATTTCTACAAACACATTTAAAACAGCTCTATTTCTACCAAGCTTTCTAAAAAGTGCCCCCTTTTTGCAAATAACTCTCTCACGCTCTTTTCCTTCTTCTTTTCTTTGAATAACAACCTTAGTTTGTGACAAACTGCCAGCCGCATGCCACCGTGGCCAGTGGTGCATGTACCTCCGGCGAGTGGCTCTGTATTTTTCGCTGAGTCTAATAACTAGTTTTCTAGGTTGCTTATGTGTTGTTGATCAAGTCTCGAGTGTTATTTCATTCCAAGAATCCACATGTTAAAAACGATAAAAACCCACATCAAATCCTTAAAATAGAAGCAAACGAAATTCGCTAACTTGGGTGAGTTTTAGGGTCCATGTTATCTTTTTAAAGCTTTCGGGGGAGAATATACGCAACTTCACTTTTACATTATGTTTTCACGATTATTTACGTGTCTTGCGTTTGTTTACGATGTTTATGCTTATTTATGTTTAAAATATCATTTTTATACATAATCACTAATAATAATCATCATAGAAAAGTATACATATAACTCATTAAAGTAAAATTACTACATTGAATGATTATTGAATATATATGGCTAATTTATGCATAAAAAGATCATATGTATGTGTAAAATGGTTTATAACTATGTTGTTAAACAAAAACGATAACATCCATAGATATGACACGATAGTTCACAAAATAGTCATGATCTATTTATGTTCAATGTTTTACTGCTAAAAGGATTATAGTGAAAATACGTGTCATATTATGATTAACAACAAAAAAATAAATAAATAAATAAAAATAAGAGTATAATGCATGTACATTTCTAAAAAAAAAGGACTACACTACATTTTTATATATGTTTTATAACACTAAAAAGACATATTAACATTTATATGTATATTTACATATATAAAAATATCACGATATAAAATGGTGTTAGTATATTTACAAATGCTTTAAAAATTGTCATTTATAGTTATACTCATCATATAGATATAAAAAGAAATATTATAATTGTTCGTTATAATAACTACTTTGTTTATCATTGATTAAATTGTCTATTTTTTGGTTGATTTCACTTGAGTTGAAATCTGATTTTGGTCAAAACGTAATTAGTAATTGTTATGCTGTCCGATTTTCTTTAGAATTCTTATTTAAAACTTTTAGAAATGCTAAGTCTAGCAAATAGTACAATTTAAGTTTTATGATACAAACTTCTAGTTGGAACTAACTGAACAAGCATTAAATTAGTAGACTTTTAATATTAACAGTTTAGAAACATCTGCATTTAGATCGATTAAACATAGGAAACCATATGTGACTTATACTCTTCATCCGCTAAGAAAACTTTGTAAAAACACTATTTGCTATAATTGTTAATTCGAAATGAGCGTGGAACTTCATTGGTATAGATCTATACGTGTTGAAAATCCCGCCCCATGATTGCAATCTACAAGCTACGTCTAAGGAGTGAAACGGGCGTAATGGTTCATCATCTATATTTTTAACGACGTCGATGAAGCGTTAGTGATGGCACGGTACCTTCTCGTGTGAAACCAGATACTTTCTCGTTCGTAGCTCAATTATACTTTCACTATAGACCCCTCGTTAATTCTAAAATGAGCAATCACTCAAATTAGCAAATGGTTACATATAGTCTTGCTATTCCTACGAGTTCATATAGTAGGAAAGTTTCACTCAAAAAGGGATAAGTGTCGATTTCAATTGAATTTGTAAAAACATAAATTGTTACGATATGATTCACTATTGTTTATAAACTTATATTTATTAAGCTTTTCAAATAAACTTTTGTTTTACATGTATGGGATTACAATTGTTAAGGAACGACACATTTTTATACTTTTAATCAAATGAAAGTACCTCTTTTATAAAAGATAATTGTTTTAAAATTTTACTTTTTATTATAAAGAGTAAATTACATGAATGGTCCCTATGGTTTAGGATAATTTGCGTGTTTGGTCCCTAACTTATTTTTTTAACTCGAAAGGTCCTTATTATTTGTTTTTGTTACGCGCTTGGTCCCTACTGTTTGTTTTTGTTACGTGTTTGGTCCCTATCTTACCTAAAAAGACTATAATTTAAATAGAAAAAAATGATAAGGTAGGTAAGGTAAGGTAAAGGGGGGTGAGGTTGAGGGTTTGTTTACTTAAATAAATTAAAAAATATAGGTCAAAATAGTCTTTTTAGGTAATATAGGGACCAAGCGCGTAACAAAAACAAATAGTAGGGACCTTCCAAGTTAAAAAAATAAGTTAAAGACCAAACATGCAAATTACTCTAAACCATAGGGACCATTTGTGTAATTTACTCTATTATAAAAGAGCATATTGTCTAAACTTGTGAAACACGCTAACAATTTTCGTTGAGATATATGTATTCTTAAGGAATTAGAAGTTGGAGTTATGACAACTGTTTTGGGGAAAATCTACTTCATCACTTTTGTGTTGATCTTAATATTCATACCTTTTGTTTATCTAGAATTTCGTTGGCTAGACTAATTATGGTAATGTCATATTTTTACAATCGAAAATGATGTAATCTTTTGACTAAGATTTATGGAAGACTGTAATATGTTATTTTAAAACTTGTATTGTCTAATATATGTTTGTTGATTGTGATCCGACATTGGCATCGCAACCCTTAAGTTTCCACCATCGGTCGGGGTGTGAC
Organism: Lactuca sativa; assembly: GCF_002870075.4. Taxonomy (NCBI): domain Eukaryota; kingdom Viridiplantae; phylum Streptophyta; class Magnoliopsida; order Asterales; family Asteraceae; genus Lactuca; species Lactuca sativa. The sequence continues at coordinate 216,329,624 of NC_056627.2, forward strand.
AGAGACTTGATGTTGGGTACTATAAGAATCAGACTTATAAACACAAGAAGCATTGCATTCATGCTGGGAAGAAATTCCACGGAATCCCTAATATTTCTTCCTTCTTTATTACAAATTTTACTGATTATGTTCTTTAGAGTGATATTTGGCCTGTTTGTGATCATCTTCTTATAGTTGTTGACATGCTTATTTTGCATAAAATGTCTCGCATGAGGAGACATTTTGGATTTAGTAGACTCTCAGGTGTTCGTAGCAATGGGCATATGGTGAAGCAATTATGTGAGGTTTGGTTTGGGTATCATAAGTTAGTTTCTTCTATTCAAAGATTTTCTAAAAATGGTGCCTCTTTCTCTCATAATCAGATGGTTCCATCCAAAGTCGAAAAGAGTGATCCTTAGTTGAACTCTTACACTAGTGTTGTTAGAAGCTCTCCCATTGGTAATCATGGTAATGAAATGGTTAAGGAAATCTTGGATCTTCCTGTTGAGGAATTTTTAGTGGAGAAATCAAAATATGCATGTCTTGTTAAAGCTCAGAGCTTCTCTACGTTTCCTACTCTTCGGATGCTTTATTTTGATGAAGGGTATGAGGATTTGACATCCGTTACATAATAGGTCTTGGGGTTATGTTTTGTCACACCCCGAACCAGGACAGCGGATGACGTCATTGTATAGTATCTTAACAATTGAATATGAATGAAACATAGCATCCAAACATCATACATTAAGAGATACCAACAAAAATTGTTTACATATTTTATATGTTCGTCAATTACACAAATCTGACATAAAGTATAAAATTCCAAAATGCAGCAAATCCGGTTCTTAGGCACCTGCTTACTGGTTCCCTGAGAATACAAGTCATTTTGAAAATCGTCTACATTGATTGTTGTTGAGTTCATAAGCATATTTGTATGAAAATATTTGTAACATCCTTGTTTGTAATAGTTTGTATGACTCCAGAAAATCCAATATTTTTTATGAATATGGTTTGTAGGTCTCGTTCCAAAACTGTGAATGTATGCATGCATGTCCTTTGTTTTCTTTTGTTTGTAATTGTAAAGGAATGTTCCTAGAAAATCCAACATTTTCCATTGTATGAAAATTGTGGTCTTAAACCCTAGACTAGTAGTGGAAACAATAGAGTACCGAGAGTAAAAATGCAGTTTTATATTTTATAAAACCGGTGAAGTATAAGTTTCCCATAAATCAAGATAGTAGTGTTAGTCCCTAAATGAGTTATTATAACCATTCTTGATGTGACTGTTATGCCTATACGATGTACTTAAGCTGTCGGAATAGGTAAGATGTTTGTTACCAATACTGGCATGTGTAGCTGTAGAGAACATCTCAGGTGTGGGGGTGTCAATCCTCATATAGATCTATACACAACTATCTTGTTCTCCCTCTAGGAGACTCTCGTTATAATGATGGACTTAGAATGTACACTAGGTAGGTACGGTGAAGATAGTGTCTCACTAGAGCCTTAACGGATTTACGCAAACTTTGACTCCCATTGTTGAATAATGAGAATGGCATTACTAGTGTGAATTCGTGACAGATGTTTTATGACAAGCGTTTTACATATTTTATGACATACAACTTATTAATCATGCATTAAAAGCTTTATGATAGGCAGATTATGACACGCAAATGTTTCTGTCATAAAATCTGTTTTGTATACCATTTTGGTTAAATTATTTATAATACTTTTTTTTTTATAAATAATCGTTAGTGAACATGTCTAATTGTAACATATGTTGTCAAAATATGATATTAACTTAGGTTTTAATCCATCAAAATAGTGACAACATAGTTACGACTATTTTAGTAATAAAAGTATTTTTAGCAAAATATCAAGCTTTGTAGTTTGTTTAACACACCATAACCGGTTTGAAAGTTTTCTGTAAGGTATAAGAGTTGAAAATGCATATGTCTAAGATTTAAACATGTTGAGCATAACACTCATATTTTCACCATTTTTTAGTGTACAATCATGACCACAAAACTTTTATATCACAATGATGTTATCAACATTTACTTCACGATTTTTAACACATGTTAAGAACCTTTTTATTCAAGAACTTGTTCCATTTTCAACCCATAACTATGATGCATGCAATTATCCAAAGGGTAAACGATACTTGACTTGTATTCTCCCCCGAAAAGTATGAAAAACACTAAAAGATGGGGGTATGAAGCTCACCTTGGTTTCATGTGATACGAAGAAGAAGAAGAAGAAAGAAGTTGTTGAGCCTATCCTTGTGTAGCTTGAAGAGGTTCTCAAAATCTCAAGTGCTCTAAGGATCATACACATGAAAATGAGTGTGTAAATGGAATGATATTAACAAAAACATGTATAAAAACACTTTGAGTTTCACATGCACGGATGTTACCAAAAGGTCTAGGACCGATTTTGTGGTGATGATACTCAAAATTTTGTGAGAAGAGATAAGAGGAAATGTCTTCAGTGAAATGAATTTGTGAGGATGTAAGGGGAGGGGGGTTTACGGCCGATCACTCCCTTAAATGGGGGGATTGGTTGACTTCTTGATGCTTGATTGGAAATAGGCTTAGAAACATGATTGGTAATAGTACAAGGCATGGATGTATGCTAGTTAATAGCATTGATATTTGTGGGGTAAAGATGAGGTGTCACCACCTTTTTGGTATTTTTTTTCCTTTTTTTGTCAACTTCCAACCGAAACCTATAGGGTTTTCAGCCATAGTGGTTACCCAAGGGGGGTTTTTGGTTTTAGGGTGTGTTCGGCCATAAAGGGTTTGCAGTTTTGATGTGTGTGTGGGCATTTGGGCTAAATTTGGCCCAATATAAGGGTTTTCGGTCCACTAAGGCCCAAGGAAAAGGGTTTTTTTCGGCCTAGGGTGTTTGGGTCGAGAATTCTTGGGTCAAGGCCCTGAATTGATTAGGCTTAGATATTGGATCAAGTTTTTGGGCTTGCATGAGGCTATTTCAACTTGATTCTAAGTGTACGCTCGTATGTATTCAAATAACATTGTAGTTTGAATTTCACTAATTTGATGTTGCAAGGTCAATAGAGGAAATTTGTGTACATGAATCACCATCTCAACACTAAATTTGCTAGTTGTGACATCAACTCCCCGTTATAGGGAATTTCGTCCCGAAATCCGTTAGAAAGTAGCCTTGACGAACTAGACAAAAGATGGGGGTACCTCTGCATCAGGTCTTCGCGTTCCCAGGTGTACTCAGATCCTTGTTTGGCACTTCATCAGACCTTTACAATGGGAATGCAGTTTTGCTTTGTTTGTTTCACTTCTCTACCCATAATTTCAACTGGTTCCTCGACGAAATGGAGATTCTCATTCACCTCAATTTCATCAAGCGGGACAGATAAGCAATTCTTCAGGTTTGACACATGAAAGACAGGGTGTACATTGCTGATTTCTGGTGGTAATTGTAGCTTGTAAGGATTTCGAATGGTCTGATGTATCTTGGGTTCAGCTTTCCACGCTTCCCAAAGCCTATCACCCCTTTCCAAGGAGAGACATTTAGCAGTACGCGATCACCCACATGAAATTCCAAAGGCTTTCGTCTTTTCTCCGAGTAGCTATTTTGTCTATCCCTGGACTCTTTTAGTTGTTCCCTAATCTAGAGAATCTTCTTAGTTTTTTCTCTGATTATTTCAGGACTGCTTAAAGTGATGTTGGCTTCCAGTCCCTTTGCCAATTGTGTGTCCCCTACCTCCGCCCAACAGAGAGGCGATCTGCATTTTCATCCATATAGGGTCTCGAAGGGAGCGACCTTGATGCCCGTGTGATAACTAATGTTATACGAGAATTCAATGAGTGGAAAGTGGACATCTCATGCCTTGTCGAAGTCTATCACATAGGACCATAGCATATCTTCTAGGGTTTGGATGGTCCTCTCACTCTGTCCATCTGTATGGGGATGGTAGGCGGTGCTCATATCGAGCTGGGTCCCTAATGACGTTTGAAGTGATTGCCAAAATCTCGATGTAAACCTACTATCTCTATCAGAGATAATAGTTTTTGGCACGCCATGCAGTCTCACAACCTCCTTTATGTAGATATGGGTCAGCTTTTTCCCTTTTATACGTTTCCTTTATTGGTAGGAAATGGGCGGATTTGGTTAACCGATCGACAATCACCCAGATGGCATCCAGTCTGTCTTTTGTCTTGGGCAATATGGTTATAAAATCCATTGTCATTCGCTCCCATTTCCACTCAGGTATCTCTTACTGTTGTAGTAGATCTGAGGTCTTCTGATACTCTACCTTAACTTTGGTGGAAGTCACGCACTTGCCCACATAGGTAGCAATTTTGGCTTTCATATTCGGCCACCAATAATGTTATTTGAGATCCAAATATATTTTTCGGAACCCGGATGGATGAAGTACTTTGTCTTGTGTGCTTCATTCATGACCACGTCTCTGAACCCACCAAATTTTGGGGTCCAGATCTGGTCCATTAGGTACTAGGCTCCGTCCTCTTTTATCGTAAGATTCTTGTCCATCCCACGCAAGGCTTCATTTGCAATGTTTTCAGGCTTCAAGTCTTCCAGTGGAGCCTCTTTGATTTGCAAAGACAAGTGGGAATGGATGATCATTATTAGTGTTCTTGTTCGGCGACCAGAGTACTCTTTCCGGCTTAGGGCGTCAGCCACCACGTTGGCTTTGCCCAGATGATAACGGATTTGACATTCATAATCATTTAGGATCTCAACCCATCATCGTTGCCTCATGTTTAGCTCTTTCTAGTTCAAGATACGTTCGAGGCTTTTATGGTCTATGGAAATTGTGTACTTTCTACTATAGAGGTAGTACCTCCAAATCTTTAGCTCAAACGCGATTGCTCCCAACTCCAAGTCATGTGTGGTATAGTTCACCTCGTGGGTCTGTATTTTCCTTGATACATACGTTATAACGTTTCCCCGTTCATAAGTACACAGCGTAACCCCTTATCGGAGGTGTCACAATACAGCATGAAATCTTCTGTCCCATCTGGGAGAGTCAAGACAGGGGCGCTGCATAGATCTTGTTTCAAGGTTTGGAAAACAGCTTCTTGTTTCCTCTCCCAGATAAAGGGTACACCCTTTTGGGTTAAAGCGGTGAGTGGCTAGGCAGTCTTGAAGAAATTCTATAGGAACCTCCAGTAGTAACCTGCGAGGCCTAAGAACTTCCTAATTTCCGTTGGGGTTGTTGGGGTTGCCCAACCTTCAATTGCTTTGATCTTGGAAGGGTACACATTTATCCCATCTTCACTAACCACATGACCCAGAAATCCACTTTGCGAATCCAAAACTCGCACTTGGAGAATTTTGCATACAGCTTTTCCGCTCTGAGTGTTTCCAAAACATGTCGTCGATGTTAGTTGTGGTCTTCCTTGCTTCGTGAATAAACCAATATGTCGTCAATAAAAACTAGAATAAATTACACGAATGGTCCCTATGGTTTAGGGTAATTTGCGCGTTTGGTCCCTAACTTATTTTTTTAACTCGGAAGGTCCCTACTGTTTGTTTTTGTTACGCGGTTGGTCCCTATCTTACCTAAAAAGACTATTATGCCCCTGATTTTTTAATTTATCTAAATAAATACACCCCTAATCCTACCCCATCACCTTAACTCATCTATCCCATCATTTTTTCATCTTTAAATAATAGTCTTTTTAGATAAGACAGGGACCAAACGCGTAACAAAAATAAACAATAGGGACCAAACGCGTAACAAAAACAAACCATAGGGACCTTCCGAGTTAAAAAAATAAGTTAGGGACCAAACACGCAAATTACCCCAAACCATAGGGACCATTCGTGTAATTTACTCTAAAAACTATCACAAAGTAGTCAACAAAAGGTCGTTAGACTCGGTTCATCAACACAATAAACATTACGGGTGCAATTGTCAAACAAAAGGACATAACCACGAATTCATAATGCCCGTAACGAGTTCGAAAAGAGGTCATGGAAATATCCTCCTCTCGAACCCGTAGCTGGTGGTAATCGGACCTTAAATCTCTCTTCGAGAAGTAACTTGATCCTTGCAGCCGGTCAAATAGATCATCGATCCGGGGAAGAGGGTATCGATTCTTGATGGTGAGCTTGTTGAGCTCATGGTAATCAATACACATGCAAAACGAACGATCCTTCTTTTTGACAAACAAGATTGGAGCTCCTTAAGGAGAGAAGCTTGGCCTTATAAACCCCTTGTCCAGTAATTCGCTCAATTGACTGGAAAGCTCTTGCATTTATGTAGGAGCTAGTCTATAAGGCGATTTGGCGATTGGTGTGGCTGCGGATATCAAGTCGATCCAATATTCGACTTGTCGATTGGGAGGTATCCCCGGAAGGTCTTCGGGAAACACGTCGGGAAAATTGCACACCTCCGGGATGTCTTTGACGCTCCTCTCTTCCTTCTTTTTATCCACCAGATGGGCTAGAAAGCCATGGTCCTTTTTGTGCAAGCACTTTTGTGCCTTGATGCACGAGATGAGACGGAGGTTTGCACCGGGGTAGGTGAAGACGAACAACCGTCTCGTAACACATAATATCGACACGGTGGGGGAATAACCAATCCATACCGATGATCACATCAAAGCTTCTAATAGTAACCGACATTAAGTTGATTTGAAATGAGTGATTATTTAATGTTAACATGCACCCTTTGAATGCGTCGTTGGTTGTTTCTGCTTTCCCATTAGCCATTTCCACCATGACAGTTCCGTTTAATTTTTGGGGATTTTGACTGAGTAAGTGTTGAAATTTATGGCTCACAAAACTTCTTTCAGTCCCGCTATCAAATAAAATGCATGCATAGGTGTTGTTGAGGAGGAATGTACCAGTGACTACCATCTGATCCCTTATAGCCTCGTCATGTCCTATCGCTAGGACTCTGCTTGTTCCCCCTGCATTTCGATTGTTGGCCTTGGGGAAGTTTCTTTTGAAATGGCCAGTCTCTCCGCACCCATAACACCCTTGACAAGCCCCAACATTGTTGGGTTGGTTGTTCAGTTATGCCGATGACTTGCAATATTGGGCAGTGTGCCTTTTCTTGTTGTACGTCGTTCATTGCATCTCCCTACAGGATCCGTGGTGGTAGAAGGGGCATTTGTCGTACTTCAGCAGATTACCGGCATATTGCTTTTTGGGAGATGATGTGGCAGGAGTAGTTGCGGTGTGAATCGCCACTATTTGTTGCTTTTTGGAGGGTTCATGGTTTGGTAGTCCTTTCTTCTTGTTCATGAACTTCCTCTTTTTCTCATTTCCCTTCTTCAATTCCGTTGCAGTAGTCACCGTGCCCTTCTGTACCCCATGGTCAATAGGTTTTTGGGCAAGGCGCTTGGCGCTGTTGAATGTTCTACGGTTTGCAACAATCACATTCCCTTGGATCAACGGAGATAGTCCCCAAATGAATTATCTATCTTTGTTCCTTCCGATGTGATCCTTGTGGGGCACAAGATCGCCAGGGCCCTAAACCTAGTTGTGTAAGCTACGATGTCGGAACCTACCATAGTAAGATTCCAAAGTTCCTGCTCTAACTTCTGTACTTCACCTCGAGGGCAGTACTCGTCGAGCATCAAAACCTTAAGGTCCTCCCAACTCAGTGAATTTGTCACTGGGAGAGTTAGGGCCTTGACATGGTCGTTCCACCATGTAAGGTCCCTATCCGCAAAGGTGGAAGCTGCAAATTTCACCTTGCTCTCTTCGGGGCAAGCACATATTTTGAACACTGATTCAATTTTCTGAAACCACTGCGTTACGATGATAACACCTCCACTTCCGTTGATAAGCTTAGGCTTGCAGCTGGCAAAATCTTTGTATGTGCATTCTTTTGGTTGACCTCCGTTGTCTCCCTGGTTGGAGCTACCTGTACCATTCCCGCTTCTGCCTCCATTTGCACCATTATTGTTAATATGTGCCAGAGTCGCAGTGACTGCAGCTGAAAACGCTGCCTGGAATGCAGCCGTATCTATTGGTGGTGGAGGCAGCGGTGGTGGTGGTGTTGTCTTGTTGTTCTTTCGTCGGTTGTATCTTTGGGGTAGCATTCTATTGCCACAAGTGGAATTTGAAAAGCTTTTTATAAGGGTTATGAAGTGGATAATGGAACATCGCATTCAGATATGTCAAGTCTGGTGTTTATCGAGCGTTATTTTGTACACATAATTGAAATCTTGTTTTTACCAAATAAAATGACTAGATAAGACATAGGAGATAACAACATCCTTAAATAAAACACATGTTTGTTTCATTAATAATAAAGTTTTGGTACATATCTTTTTGGAAAAGTTGACATTTATAAGGTCTACAATGCATCATGATAATGATCTGACAGCATAACGACTCTCCGAATAGTGTAATCACTTAGACGTAGGGTCTACCCTCCACAGAAAATAAAAGAATAGGGGTAGCACTAATGCAGACCCAAATATCTAGTCTATCAACCAGTGAGTAGGGTAGATCCTACTCACATCATGTCGTCCCCTGTGGTGCCTGGGATGATGTAGAGGTGCCCTACAACTCGGCCAAACGGCGCTCGGCTACCCGCACCCTCTCCTCCAGGGCAGCATGCCTCTCCTGATATTCCCACACTTCTACTTGCGCGGTAGTAAGTTCCTCGATGAGCCGATCTATAGGGTAGTAATCTCTCTAGAGATCTTGTGTGCGTGTGGATGTAACCTCCATAGCAGGCCCTCATCATCATGACTCAATGGGCTGTCGTCTGAGCCTAGTCTCCGATGTTTGTAATCCTCCGGACCATGGAAAGAAGGGCTCGTTCCATGGGCCCTCCATAGCAAAGATCATAAAACCCTTGCTCCAACCCGAAAGGTGGGCGCTACCCTTGGTGCTGGCTCCACCTCTCAAGATCATATACTCAGGGGGCGTAGGGCCATTGTAGCCCCATCGATGCGCTGGTTCCCTTGCCATTTAGCGAGGGTCCATGACTTCGGAGTCCGCATCTGAATTATCATCCTCCTCCTCCTCGTCTATCTCCTCATTTACCTCCTCCTCAACTTCCTCATCTGATTCGTCCTCCAGAATTGCCTTAGGAATCTCCTCAGGATCCTCTAATGTCCACACTGTGTTCCCCTGTTTGGGGAAGTAAGGATCCCTTGGTGATGAATTCCTGCCATGGCGTTTGTACAAGAATATATAAGCACAAGAGGACATATGAAAGATTCACAAAATGTTAAATACTCCTATAGTATTTTATGCCTTTATGTTTTGTTCTAAAATCCTTTTGATTTACAGTTGATGAGTTTTAGATTTGTTGTCCACCTTTACCACTCCTAGACACAGTTTAGTCATATCTCTAATAAATATAGTTGATCAAGCTATATTTACCCAAGATACGGTTACATAACTATCTAGGTTTAGTCGCGATGTCCAACTCTTCTTCTTATTTCCTAATATGCATGTATGTATGTACACTTTTATAAAATATTTATATTTTTTAAAGTATAATTTTAGGGAGAGTGTTTTAGTCCCATTGTATTTATAGTTGTATATCTTGTATTGTTAGATATACTAGTTCATTATAAACAATGCTCTGATACCAATTTGTCACACACCCGAGCCAGGACGGCGGAAACATCCGGGGGCGGATGATGTCATTGTATAGTATCATAACAATTGAATATGAATGACACATAGCATCCAAACATCACACATTCAGAGATACAAACATAAATTGTTTATATATTGTATATGTTCATCAATTGCACAAATGTGACATAAAGTATGAAATTCCAAAATATATCAAATCCGATTCTTAGGCACCTGCTTACTGGTTCCCTGAGAATACAAGTCATTTTGAAAACTGTCAACATTGAATGTTGGTGAGTTCATAAGCATATTTGTATGAAAAGATTTGTAACATCCATGTTTGTAATAGTTTGTATGACTCCAGAAAATTCAATATTTTCTATGAATATGGTTTGTATGTCTCGTTCCAAAACTGTGAATGTATGCAAGCATGTCCTTCATTTTCTTTTGTTTGTAATGGTAAAGCAATGCTCCTAGAAAATCCAACATTTTCCATTGTATGAAAATTTTGGTCTTAAACCCTAGACTAGTAGTGGAAACAATAGTGTACCGAGAGTAAAAATGCATCTTTATATTTTATAAAACCGGTGGACTATAAGCTTCCTGTAAATCAAGATAGTATTGTTAATCCCTAAGTGAGTTATTATAACCATGCTTGATATGACTATTATGCATGTATGATATTTTTCAGGTGTCAGAATAGGTAAGATGTTTGTTACCCCATACTGGCATGTCTAGTTGTAGAGAAGAACTTAGGTGTGGGGGTGTCAATCCCGGTATATATCTACACACAACTATCTCGCTCTCCTTCTAGGAGACTCTGGTTAGGTACGGTGAAGATAGTGTCTCACTAGAGCCTTAACGTATTTACGCAAGCTTTGAATCCCATTTTTGAACAATGAAAATGGCATTACTAGTGTGAATTAGGTACTGAAGTTTTATGACACGCGTTTTATAGATTTTATGACATACAACTTATTACTCATGCTTTAAAAGCTTTATGATAGGCAGATTATGACACACGGATTTTTCTGTCATAAATTATGTTTTGTATACCATTTTGGTTAAATTATTTATAAATTATCATTAGTGAACATGTCTAATTGTAACATATGTTGTGAAAATAGGATAATATCTTGAGTTTTAAGCCATCAAAATAGTGACAACATAGTTACGACTATTTTAGTAATAAAATTATTTTTAGCAAAATATCAAGCTTTGTAGTTTGTTTAACACAACATAACTAGTTTGAAAGTTTTGTAACACCAAATATTCAATTTTTTTTACTCTACTAAGTCACGATTTTTAGAAAAACACCCATAATAACCTTGAGATTTACTACATTCAAATATTTGTGTAATGTATAAGAGTTGAAAATGCATATGTCTAAGAGTTAAACATGTTGAGCATAACACTCATATTTTCGCCATTTTTGAGTATACAACCATGACCACAAAACTTTTATATCACAATGATTTTATCAACATTTACTTCATGATTTTTAACACATGTTAAGAACCTTTTTATTCAAAATCTTGTTCCATTTTCAACCCATAACTATGATGAGACTTGACTTGTATTCTCCTCCCCCCCCCCCCCCCCCCCCCCCAGAAAAAAAGTATGAAGAACACTAAAAGATGGGGGTATGAAGCTCACCTTGGTTTCGTGTGGTAGGAAGAAGAAGAAAGAAGTTGTTAAGCCTAGCCTTGTGTAGCTTGAAGAGATTCTCAAAATCTCAAGTGCACTAAGGATCATACACATGAAAATCAGTGCGTAAATGGAATGATCTTAACACAAACATGTAGAAAAACACTTTGAGTTTCACAAGGAACTTACCAAAATGTCTAGGACAGATTTTGTGGTGATGTTACTCGAAATTTTGAGAGAAGAGATGAGAGGAAATTTCTTGAGAGCAAAGTGAGTGAAATGAATTTGTGAGGATGTGAGGGGAGGGGTGGGGGTTTGCTACAGATCACTCCCTTAAATGGGGGGATTGGTTGACTTCGTGATGCTTGATGGGAGAAACAAGATGGGTAATAGTACAAGGCATGGATGTATGCTAGTTAATAGCATTGAGATTTGTGGGGAAAAGATGACGTGTCACCACCTTTTTGGCATTTCTTTTTCCTTCTTTTTTTTTCAACTTCCAACCGAAACCTATAAGTTTTTGGCCATAGTGGTTACCCAAGGGGGGGGGGGGTTCGGTTTTAAGGTGGCCGAAAACACCCTAACACCATAAAGGGTTTGCGGTTTTGATGTGTGTGTGGGCTTTTGGGCTTACTTTCACCCAATATAAAGTTTTTTGGTCCAATAAGGCCCAAGGAAAAGGGTTTTAGGCCTAGGGTGTTTGAGCCAAGAATTCTTGGGTAATGGCCCAAAATTGATTGGGCTTAGCTATTGGATCAAGTTTTCGGCTTGCATGAGGCTGTTTCAGCTTGATTCTAAATGTATGCTCGTAAGTATTCAAATAACATTGTAGTTTGAATTTCACTAATTTGATGTTGCAAGGTTACATAGAGAAATTTTTGTACATGAATCACCATCTCAGCACTAACTTTGCTAGCTGTGACATGTTTGAATTTAAAAGCAAAGATGTTTGTCATTGTGTGCTTGGAGTACAGATGTTGAAGGCTTACTATTGTGTGCTTGGAGTACAAATGCATTTGTAGAAGATATTATCTTGCGTTATGGGCCTATGTTATTTATTATATTTTGTATTCACCGGTTGGGCCTGTCCAGCCGTGTTTGTTATTCTAGGGTTTAGTATATAAGGTGAATGCATGCACTCTTATCATGAACGCTTTTCTTAATTATCTCATTTATTGTTTTGTAAACCCTAGTGCACCTCTACAGTGGAATTTCTTAATCGATCTCTACTGAGGTGTGACTATAGTTTAATCATTCGACATACAGATCGATTCATTGATGGTTCTTGTGTTTACTGTTTTTATTTATTTACCTGTTTAAGATATATCGATCTAAAGAGTTTTTAACTCATCAATTGGTATCAAAGCAGGAGACTGTGTAATCTATATGCATCTCTTCTTTCGAATAAGGTTTCAGGGTTTTCTGTTATATTGATCTCTATTAGAAGCCGTCATTTTGTTGTTGACGTAGTTCTTTCGAATAAGGTTTCAGGTTTTTCGTTATATCATCATGCCACACGACGATTCAAACACAAACCCTGTCAATATCTCCAACAGCATTGGATCCACAACTAGAATTCCCATTCTATATACTTAGGATTACAAAGTATGGATGCATCACTTTGAAGACTACGTGATCGGTTCTGAAGACAATGGGTATTTGATCTGGGAAGCAATCACTATTGGTCCATTCGCTCACTCTGGCACAAACTGAGTCATACAGACTCAAAAGGAGTACAACCAACTTATGGTTGATCATAAAGACATTCCTCAAGATGAAAAGGATAAGTTTTTATGCAATATAAAAGCGCATAGAATGATCAGATTTGCCCTACAGTATGACACCTTTCAGTTGGTTAGCTCCTGCACGACAGCGAAAGAGGTTTTGGGATACGTTGAAAGAGTTGTATTCTACTAATGAGGATCTAGAGCATTCGATCCAGACTCTATTACTTTCAGAGTTTGGAGACATCAAGCAGAAACCTCAAGAGAAGCTAATCCAAGCCTTTGATCGCTTTAATCATCTTGTTAGCAAAATGATAAAGCATGGCATAGAGAGGAAAGTTATTGAGCAAAAAGTTACATTTATCAATGGCTTTAAGATCAAAATGGATAGCAGTAGTGTCTACTATAAAGTCCCATGAACAATTCAAGACTTACTCTTTGGCGAAGCTAGTGGGGATACTAAAGTCACATGAAGGTGCAGTGACTAAAGAAACGAACGTGGTTTCAAGCATGGGTTCTTTGGCCCTAATTTCCAAAGGAAAGAATGCAACGGAAGAAGAAGAAGATTTAGATCTCTCTGAATTTGATCTGACCAATGAAAAATATGATTTGATGGTTTCAAACCCAAAGAATTTCATTCAGAGAAAGTTTCCCAACAATAAGAACTGAAAATGGCAAGGAAACTACAGTTCAGAAAAGGCAAAGGAGGAACTGAAGATTACTCCCCAACAACAAGAACCGAAGAAGGAAAGCAAGATGTCAAGCGACTCAGGATTTAACTGTCACTTCTGTGGAGGCAAAAACCACTTTGCAATGGACTGTGTGTTGAGGAAGATGTCAAAGCAGAATGATGGTGCAGATGATGATGCATACTACCTGCAAAAGCTATAAGAGATTAAGAAGAAGAAATTTGCTGTAAATACCACTATGAATGCTCTTATTGTGCAGGAAAATGTTGCAGATGATGAATTTGGTGGTGTTGAAGTCTAAGCTACTGATTCAAAGGATGAAGAAGTGAGAAATCCTACACATGGCAGGGCATTTGTGGCGAAAGAAGAGGAGTATGCGGCTGAAGGAAAGTGTTTGAGGTGATAGTTGGAGTGTCACAAATGTGGGGTTACACCACTGATGGGGGTCTGGATGAAGCGAAGGAATGAGAGGACAGATGCTTCGTTGCCAAACCTGTAGGTGAACAGATCAATGAATGTGACACGTTTATCAAGTAGGTACAATCTATTCTCGAATCATTAAAAATCCATGTCATAAACTTTGAAATGGAATTGAACGGATTAAAAACTAAATTTTCTAGTTTAAGTGGTAGCTTAACCTAAAATCGCCTCACAAATTCTATCCTAACTGATCAACTCAACAGGGTGTCTTTAAAGAGTGAGGAGAGCATGGATTGAGCAAAAGGAGAAAGAGTTAAATAGAATTAAGGATGAGACAATTTATTTGCAAATGGATAATTAGAAGCTTTTAAAACAGAGAAATGTTTTTTGTTTAATTGCTAAACTTTTATATTCCAATTTCACTCGGTTGCATCTAGATTGTGAAATAGGCAGGAAAATTCAAAGTATGATTCTTCCCTTCCTTGAATTAAAGGAGGATAAAATTGATGATGATGTTTATGATTGTGAAGTTGTTGTCTCGTCTGATGAAGTCTCTCCTGGCCATAAAATTGGTCTTGACAAAATTGAATCTTTTATCCAGTCCAAAGACCACAAGGACATGCTTAAGAATTTATTGGACGGAAATGATAAACTGAAACTTAAAAACGAAACTATGCAGAAATTTGACTCGTTAAATGCCAAGTTATGTTCAGAAACAAAAATTAATGTTCAAAATACTTTTGAATTTGATGTGGATGATGATATGAGTGAAATATCTGTTGAAGATGAGGTAGATTGTTCGGAATTTGTAAAGAGCGAACCCGAATCTACCAAAAATCTCATTTTCTGAAAACTTGGTTGAATTCGCTCGTTTGTCCCAAAATAAGTCCAAGGTTATGAAAGAAAAGGAAGTGGTGTATCGGAAAGTTCAAAACCATGCCAAATCAAGTTTATGTAGTTACCGACGTTTCACAGAAGCAAACAGCCGAACTCACAACATTAGTAAACGAAGATAATGCTGAAAGATGTGATAATTTTTTCTGGTCGGCAAAAATAGACAATGCCGATGAAACGGTCAGTCTTTCTGAGAGAATATCATGGAGGGTTAAAGGCAGATATGTCGCAGAACCACTCAACAAGCCTACACGCTTTGATATGCCAACAACCAGGGGCACCAAAAAGATTCCAAATGAATCAGTCAAGCCTACAAGCGAATCTTCCTCATTAAAGAGCAAAACTCATAATGAAAGATTGAAACCAAATGTTAACATCCATAAAAATACCAAACCAGTGTCTGAAAAGAAAAAACAACGTAACAGAAGATACAAGAAAAATCTCACCAAAAGGAAACAGTTTTGGCAATCCCAAAAACCCAAACTACGTTCGATCAGACAAAATTTCAACTGCTAAGGATAAAGGAGTATCAAAAAATCAATCTACTACTTGTACTCAATGCTATTCATGTAGTCAAGCAAACCGAAAGGGAAGTTTCGATCTCCAAAATAGAAGCATAAGAAACCAAAAGAGCGGTTTCAGTTCTCAACCCAACAACCAAAAGGAAAGTTTCGGTTCTTCATCTACAAACGAAAGCACCTGAAAGCAAGGTTTCGCTTCTAAAACCCACACCTCTCACTCAAAGCACACATCTAAAAAGGATGTGAAGGAAAAAGGAAAATCGTCGTAGGAGACAAAAAGAAGATGGATTCTAACCTAAGAAAACAAAATCAAAAGTTAGAAAACAATAAAAAGCCAATTCCTAAGCCTAAGGTTGAAGAGTCGAAAAATAATAACATTAAAGTTTTTACAATCAAAAGAAAAGATGAAACAACCCTAATAAAACGAACTTACTTGGTTGAATCTTCTATTGTTGTACCCTGTTCTGTAAAAGGCTCACATGGACCCAAGAAACTTTGGGTTCCTAAATCTGTTTGATTTTTGCAGGTTATACATGACGAGCAGTTCGATGACGAATGGTACATTGATAGTGGCTGCTCACGTCACATGACAGGGAGAAGGGAAGAGCTTTGGGAGTTTCGTGCTCTGAAGGATGGTGGGTGTGTTAAGTATGGTAACAATTCCTTCGGCACAATAAAAGGCTATGGGATGATCACAAATGGAGATTTCTCCATCAGAAAGGTGGCATATGTTGAAGGCTTGCAACATAATCTAATCAGTGTTTCGCAACTAGTGGTGGGAACTGGACTGATGCTTTCGTTTGATGATGAAGGGTCAGAAATAATAGACAAGAAGACCAAGACTTTTCAGCTGAAATCTCAAAGAAAAGGAGAAATGAATATGTTGAACCTCAATCCAATACGAGGAAAGCCATCTATATGTCTACTAACGAAAGCGCATCCTTACAAAAGTTGGCTATGGCACCGAAGGCTCTTGCACCTCAACTTCAATGACATCAACATGCTAGTTCTTGGTGATCATGTGCGAGGACTTCCACTTCTCATGTTGGATAAGGAACACTTATGTGCCGCCTGTGAAATGGGAAAGCAAAGTAGAAAAAGTCATCCAACGAACGTAAACACGAAAGTTATGGAACCTTTAGAACTTCTACACATCGACCTTTGCGGTCCTTCTGCTATTGAAAGCGTTTGTGGTAACAAGTATATACTAGTAATTGTGGATGACTTTTCTCGTTTCACTTGGGTGATCTTTCTTAGATAGAAATTAGATGAAACTGCAAAGCTCAAGGATTTTATCAAACATATTGAAGTTCAACTGCGAAAGCTAGTTCGCAACGTTCGAAGTGACAATGGGCTTGAATTCAAAAACCAAGCGTTTGATGAATTTCTTGCTGAAAAGGGAGTATCCCACAATTTCTCCATTCCTTATACTCCACAACATACTGGGGTCGTTGAAAGGCGAAATCGCTCGTTGTGTGAAGCAGCCCAAACCATGCTCAGTTTCGCATCGTTACCCTTGTATTTATAGGATGTTGCTATTGCCACTACTTGCTACACCCAGAACCGGTCGTTACTTAATAAGCATTTCACAATAACTCCTTATGAGATTCTAAACAACCGTAAGCCTAAAATCAATTTTTTCCATGTTCTTGGTTCAAGATGCTTCATCTTCAATTCTAAAGAGAATCGAAACTAGTTTGATGTGAAAGCAGATGAAGGAATCTTTCTTGGGTATTCGCTGTCTTCAAAAGCCTTCAGGGTTCTAAAAAAACGCTCCAAGAAAATCGAAGAAACGTATTACGTGACGTTTGATGATAACTACGTGAAGAAACTCACGTCCAACAAAGAACCAATGAATGAAATCTTTCCTCAAACTAGTCAAGTAACGATTCCTATCCCCAACTTATTTCAAGACTATGTGAAGCTGTTTGATGAACCCGAGTCTTCTATTGTCTCTGAAGTGAAAGCAGTTGACAACGAAGTAGACAATCTAAATAAGGTTAATGACGAAGCTGCTAAAGTCATGGAAAGTGAACCTTCAAGTTCAAGTGGACCTCCAGTATTAGCTATCTCTAGAAAGACAAGTGAATTTTCCCATTCTACTTTCCAGGGGGAGAATTTATCAACCACTACACCGAATGAACGTCCAATCGAGGGGGAGAATTATGAGCCTGAAGCAGAAATTGTTTCATCATTTGAGGGAGAGAATGTTAATACAAAATATGAAGATGATGATACACAATCAAAATTCCAAGAAGAAGTAAATGATGAACTGGATCCCTCCTATGATCCAAAATTCCCTCCCCTTATCAAATGGATGAAAGATCATCCAAAAACTCAAATCATTGGTGAATCAGCAGAAAGCCTTCTCACACGTTCTCAACTGAAAGCGAAACAAACTGCATTATTCTCTCAAGTGGAGTTTTGCATGTTTAATTTGTTTGTCTCCAAAGTTGAACCAAAGACTGTTAAAACTGCACCCGATCACTCAGATTGCGTACAGGCAATGCAAGATGAACTCAATGAATTTGAGCGAAACAAAGTATGGAGACTGATTCCTACACCAAAGGATGCATCTGTGGTTGGATTAAAGTGGGTGTTCAAAAACAAGATGGAAAAAGAAGGGAATGTAATTCGAAACAAAGCTAGACTGGTAGTCAAAGGTTATTTCCAGGAAGAACGAATTGACTACAAAGAGACCTTCGCACCTGTTACTAGATTAGAATCAGTTCGCATCTTCTTGGCTTATGCAGCATACAAAAACTTTGAATTTTTTCAAATGGATGTGAAGTGTGCATTCTTAAATGGCGAATTGGAAGAGACTGTTTACATGGAACAACAACCTGGGTTCGTAAATGAATAATATCCCAACCAATGTTACATTGTTGACAAAGTGGTTTATGGTTTAAAGAAAGCTCCAAGAGCCTGGTATGAAACTCTTACTCTTTTTCTTAAAATATCCAAATTCAAGCAAGGTTCGGTTGACCCAACCTTCTTTCGTAAGAAAGAGGGTGACCACTTGATGATTGTCCAAATTTATGTTGATGACATCATCTTCGGATCTACAAATCCCAACCTAACAACTGAGTTCCAAAAGTTGATGGAAACTAAATTTGAGATGAGTTCAATGGGTCCAATTAACTTTTTTTCTTGGATTAAACATTAGACAAGGACCGGAAGCAATTTTCATTAATCAGGAGGCTTAAACAAAAACTTTGATTGCTAAGTTTGGAATGATGGGAGAGTCAAAAGTGAAGGTACCCATGGCGTTTGGCACGAATTTACCACCTTCTCTGGAAAAACCAGCAGCTGACATGACCCTCTATCGCCAAATGATAGGGTCTTTGATGCATTTAAGAGCTAGTCGACCATACATTATGTTTTCTATTTGTTATTGTGCAAGGTTTCAAGCTAATCCATGCGAACCTCACATGATGGCTGTAAAGAATATTTTTCGATATCTAAAACGAACCTCATCTCTTGGTTTATGGTACACTGCGAAATCAGGATTCTTCGTACAAGCATTTTCAGATGTTGATTTAGGAGGTTGCAGTTTAGATCGAAAAAGCACAACTGGCGAATGTCAACTTCTAGATGGCAAGCTGTTGAGTTGGCAATCTAAGAAACAAACATGCGTTTCGTTGTCAACAGCTGAGGCTGAATACATTGTTGCAGTTCGTGCACATCACAAGTCATTTGGATTCAAAGCAAACTTCATGACTATGGCTTAAATACGAAAAGAATTCCACTCTATGGTGGCTCTGAAAGTGCTATTCGGATATGTCACAACCCAGTGCAACACTCAAAAAACGAAACACATAGCACTGAGGTATCAATTTATCAAGGATCATGTGGAAGATGGCAACATTGAGATTCATTTCGTAAGATCCACTGATCAATTGGCTGATATATTCACCAAGGCCCTACCTGAAGCAACATTTAATAGAATCCTTCAAGGGTTGGTAATGATGGAAGTTGATTCAGTACCAAATCCATTATCACATTCATAAAACCATCATTTTGAATCAATGCGAACGTTCGCAGTAATTCACAGGGATCCGTTCATTCGTGGTTTGGTATTTCAAATATCCTTATGTATATTTTGAGTATATTTTCTTATGGCTATGTTTAATTTACTTATCTTCTCTTCGTTTTCAAAATTGTTCAGTACTGCGAATCGGTACGATTGTTTGCAGCCTTTCGCAGTCAACTGTTCATTTATTGTCATTTCATTGCGAATCGGTGCGAACGTTCGCAACCTTTCGTAGTCCTCGTTTTCCTATCACTTTGTTTTTTTATTTTCATAAACTCTTCAAAAACCAATTTTTTTTTCTTTTACTATTTTACAAAAACAAAAAAAAACACAAAAATAATTTTATCTTCTATTCATTTTTCTTTGCATGTCAAGATCATAAACAAAGATGTTTGCATTGTATATCAACTTTTGTGATGAGGCAGGTATAACTCCTTTCTCCTATGAATTAGCTAAGTGTCCCTAGAAGCATGTTGTTGTATGTTGACCTAAGTCTCAACGACTCGACTGTGAACCTTAATGAATTTTATATCACCAATCAATTCTTCCCAATCAGGCTGCGAATTCACATCAATCATGAGCTACCTTACTCTTCTCACATTGAGTTGAGAGTTATGCAAACTTCTGTGTTAATGATCTTAGTTTCGTTCTACCATGAACTGAGTGAAACCCAAAATTCAATTCTCATAATGAATTGACGTTGAACAATCACATGCTCTAGCTTTCACCCGAGAATTAACGAAACCACTCTCTTGGGAAGTACTAGGAAATCTTTTTTTTTTTTTTTTTTGCGTGATCTTTATGAAATTTTCTGTTACCAAGAAATTTCTACCAAAAAGATCCGGTTTGATTTTTTTTTGAGATTCCAATTTTATATCAAATCATTTACAATTAATTCCAAACCTACTCGTTCAACTGACTACACTGGTCACCCGAGTACCTTTTCCAACTTTCGCACTTATGTCAAGTTCGTAGTTTGGTCAATGGATAAACCACCTTTACCAGCCTTATATAAAAGATGTCTTTCAGTGTTTCTCATTAAACAATTGATCGTATTCAACACGAAACCAAATAAATACTTTTTAGTCTCTCTTGACTATGAAGGAAGAGATCTTTGCCTGGGATCAAAAGTTTTATGTCATCTATATGGCATCACAACATCGCACTGATAAACCATGATTTATTTCTTTTTCTTTGAAACTCTTGCACGAAGATCCATATGATTTTCAAAAGTCTTGTTCGTGGTTCTCTTTAACTTTCAGGTTCACAGTCATGTGCACTCAACGTAATTTCCTTACTGCGAAAGAAGATAGGCTGACATGACAATTTTTTTTAAAAAGGATCAGAATTCAAATAGGCGTGTGAAAAGTTGAAACGCCCGCTATACTTACGCCGCGTGATGCATGCCTCTGACTTGTCATGGTAGTCAAATCGCGCTTTTTCAGGCGACAATTCAGTTCTCGATGCTATCTCTCCGGATTTCTCTCACCAAATCAAATCGTATAAAATATTTTTTACGGTTCATTATTTCCTTACCACTCTCAAAACACTCTCAAGGATTTTTGGCGATATAAAGGCTTTCTATTGTTCATCTTCTTCAGCATTTCATCAATGGCGGCTTCCTCTGAAAATCAATCAGTCCAAGATCAAACTTTTCATTCTACTCTTGTTACATTCAAGCAACAACAGAACCTGATAATCGATTTGAATCCGGTCAAGTATGATGCCTTCCTCCTTCCCTTGATTGAGTTTCTGAAGTACTCTCCTCTCACGATTGCTATGACTCAAGTCGAGAATGCCCCTCTCTCGATTATCACCGAAGCTTATACCACTGCCAACTACGTCAAGGATGAGCAAAGAATTTATTTTGACATCCACAATCAAACCACTTCAAACTCCAATACCCGTTTCCGCAATTTGCTAGGGCTTCCACAGTCTGAGAATCTGATCAATTCAGAAACGACCTCCATTGCAGCTATCCAGTAAATGTTCTACCAAATAGGATACAAGGAGCCACTCACAGCTGTATCCAAGTTCAAGAAACCCCATCTTCCACTAATTTGGAATTCTCTTTTCACCATTCTATTTAAGTCCATTTCTTAAAGAGTCACAGGAAGTGACTGTGCAAGCAAACTCTTTATGGGACTGATGTATGGGCTCTACATTGGGGAAAACATTGACTATGGTTCACTTCTTTGGGCTCAATTAATCCAGATCACTAATTGTGTAACTAGTCATTGTAAGATATCCTGTGCGAGGTTTTGGTAAGTGGTGGTCAACAAGGCTATTAAGCAGCTCAAGATTACCGTGATGACTGATGCGTTGATGGCTTCCATTGCAACATTCCACACAACATGGATTATCATGGCATACCGATCAAAGTTTGATTTTGTTGGTTCGATCCCGGAGGCAATGTTTCGTGATGTTCCTCCATCAAATAAGATTCTCGAAGGACATCGTACTCTCACTCCTTCAGGACCTCGTCCACTCACTGACGAATTTCAAGCCATTTTGGTTGATGCTGACAAACCCAAGAAAGGGGGCAATGGTTCTAAGAAACCTGCCAAGAATGATTTTGTGAAAGAAGGACCGTCAGGTGCTACGAAACCTCCATCTTAGAAGCGAAAAGGCTCCTACAACTTCTACTGCTGCTCCCAAGTGAAGAAATCAACATGCAAGAAGGAGAAAGTCTCCCACTCCAATTCCATCTCAAAGTGAAGACGACGACTCCTATTCTGAGACTGAGTCCAAGATTCGCATTGAGGAGGATCCCGTAGTTCACAATGAGGATGATGAACCTATTCACACTGAAGAGCATGAACAAGTTCGCACTGAGTGTGAGGTAACTCCACCCATTAATGATTATGTGTCTTCTCCTCCTCCCTCACCAAAAACAACTACTTATGTACCAATAACCATTGCTCCGCTCCTAGTTGTATCATCCCAACCATCCACAACCATTTCTGTTTCCATCCCCATTTTCACCGATTCTACGATTCCACCTCAAACCTCTGCAACTCCTGAGTGTTCACTCAACGTATCTGATACGGGGGCTAACACTTCAGGTTTTTCAACCCATGTTACCCCACCCATCTCTCCCATTCGTACTGACGGTCCAGAGATGTTTTTTTGGAAAAGATGACGATGAAGATTTAGATGCTTTCTCTTTCAGTCCTTATGAAATAAGGGTTGATACTGATGATGATGTATCTATTTCAAAAGCAGTGTTCAAGTCTATCCATGAGAAGCTTGACGGTCCAGAGATGCATAATGAAGTTGTGGATATGCCAAGTCAATATTGGTTGGATCCTATTGCTTCCTTTGAGGTTCAGAACTCACAGGATTCGCAGTTCGACCTTCCCATCACTCTGAAGGCATTCAGGTTTCGTGCTTTCATAAAGGTTGCAAGTGTTCCTCTCTCTGATAGCACTGGTGATCAAATGTTGTTTGCTTTTTACTTGAAACATATGAAGCCTTAGTTGGAGACATGGAGTGGGAGAAAAATTGTAGTTGTGAAGGTAACTGGGTCGATCGAGACTGAAAGCTTCCCTAATGCGAAGTTTAAAGTTGCGAGAGGATCTCCTCGACAAGCCTGCGAATTTACTCTCGCAGATTTGCCATGCTTGAACCCCAATGACTGGATGGTGATTTACAATATCTTGTTGCGAGAGAAGGAGAAGTACGAACCGGTGTTTTCCCATATTCAGATTATGATCAAGTCCTACATTCAGGAAGTTGGGACGATGGATGTGGAAATTGTTGTGGTTCTAAGACAAAAACCAAGTGTTGTTCCAAAAGAAGCTGTGAAAGATTTCTAAAGTCGAAACATGGGAAGATCTATAAGGAAGGATGGTTTGTAGTTTACACTATGTGAGATCGTCCAAGTGCTGATCGACACAAGTTATACTTTCATCTTGAAGACAAGCACCTGTTTTCTACTTCTTGTTTGGAGTTTAATCTGGAGCTTGTTGCGAAGTATAAGGGCAACAATAAAGATGATGTGAAGTGTTTCACTGATGTGATCACTTCGTATATTCATGTTCGCAAGCTGTTGCTGAGTTTCATTCCTAAAGTCTATGAAGTGTAGAAGCGAATTACGAATTAACATGGCCATGGTTTTACTTAACGCAAAGGGGGAGAATGTAGAAGATATTATGTTGCGTTATGGGCCTATGTTATTTATTATATTTTTTATTCACCGGTCGGGCCTATCCAACCGTGTTTGTTATTATAGGGTTTGGTATATAAGGTGCATGCATACATTCTTATCATGAACGCTTTTCTTAATTATCTCATTTATTGTTCTGTAAACCCTAGCGCACCTCTACAGTGGAAGTTCTTAATCGAGCTCTACTGAGGTGTGACTATATTTTAATCATTCGACATATAGATTGATTCATTGATTGTTCTTGAGTTTATTGTTTTTTTTATTTATTTGCCTTTTTAAGAACTATCAATCTAAAGAGTTTTTACCTCATCGGCATTTAGGAAAACCATTTCTAAATGGGAATGTAATGTGCACCTTGAAGATCGTCTAGATGAAGATGTTTATAAGAACTGCCTTTATATCTTATCTTCTTTTCAAAGAATCATAGCGGATGTTATTAAGTTTCGGGTTGACGATGTAGTTTTCTGGGTAAGAATTAAAGAAGTTGTTAGGAAATCAGATGATACTTGTCAAGACTCATAATAAATCTGATGCCACTTGCCAAGTTATGATGACCCTTGTTAGGAAGTAAATCCAAGTTCTCAAATAGATATTACAAGTACAATTCAATAGAGATTTTTCCTACTCGCTAAGGATACAAAAGACACACCAGATGACTCAGCATACAACCATATTTATAGTGAAGGGATCATACCTAAAACCCTAAATGGGCCAAGCCTATTGGCCCATAGGCCCACGAATTTTATCAACCTATCACAAGCCACCATGCAGTATCTTCTAGAACATTTATCCATGCCATACATCACATGTGCATCAACCACTAATAGAAAACAGCCTTTTACGACGCTCATTGCGCGTCGTAAAAGGCTCAGACGACGCACAAATGCGCGTCAAGGAAGGCCCTATCATAAAGAGAGACGACGCGCTTTTGTGCTTCGTCTATAGACGACGCGCATTTACGACACGCATTTACGACACGCATTTACGACACGCGTTTACGACACGCAATGCGTATCAAGGAAGGCCCTGTCATAAACGAAGACAACACGCATCCGCGTGTCGTAACCTTATGACGCGTGTGTTAATGACACGCAATGCGTATCAAGAAAGCCCCTGTCAAGAAAGGCCATGTCATAAATGAAGATGACACACATTTTTGCGTATCATAATTTTAAATGTTTAAAAAAAATATTATTTATAGATTTACTAATTTTCAAATTAAATAATACATTAAAAATCTCATAATACAAAATAAAATACCATAAATAACAAAGATATTTCATTTCACTAATATGTCAAATACAAATAATTATTCCAAAAGTGAGTAAATGTTATAAAAAAAATGAACTCATTTATATACAATTGCATCATCTAGCTTACTATGTGCGAACAACTCTCTGTGTGTTTACTTTTGCTTGAGTCTCGTTTCCTCCAAAGCTTGTAGCCATGCCAAAATTGATATCTTGAGTCTGGTTACAAGAACCAAAATCACCTTCAACCACCCAATTAAACTCTAATGTTGGTAGATTGAGAGTTCCAGAATCAATTTTACATCCATCACCTTCAACCAAACGCATCACCATTTTCCCTGAAAGAGATCCTTTCAAGCAGCTTGTCCAGTAGATTTTATATGCATCAACAACATAAACACAGCCCTAGGAACATCCAATAAAGTCAAGATCACTTTGATTCATCCAAATCAATCAATCGCTTAATTTCTTTTATTATCTTAATAATTTATTAGAAAAAAATGTTAATTAAAAAGCTACTCACCACATGGGTCAGCAATCCGCAAGGTCCAAGAAACCGAATTGTCATCATTCTTTATCCCTGTCAACCTGAACTCGTTTTGCTGATGAATCCTCTTGAATTCAGCAACTCCATTTTTGGTGTTTAACATACAGATTGATCAATCTCCATGAAATTCAACGATCTTGGTGTTGCCTCTTTTAGAAAAGGATCTTCTAGAAGCTTTCCAGCAGATGATCTTTTAGTTGTTGGAACCAAACATTTTTCTATGAATGCCTTCAATTCAGAATCACCCACTTTGCTAAGAGAACCCGGTTTAATCCTCTGTAGTTTTTTTTAGAATAAACAATCTTTTAAGTTATTTGATTCCATTAATAAAGCTACCATTTCCAAAACTTGCTGAGGTTACTTTCTTATAGATTTGAGCTGGATTTTTGCATTTGCTATAAGGATACTCAAATGTCACCATTTCCAACAAATACATACCAAAAGAATATACGTCAACAAGTTCATTGTATTCCTCTTCATAAAGCTATGGTGCCATGAATTCAGGTGTTCCTAGTGAAAAAAAACAACATTAATTTCATACTACAGTTGAAGAACATGTTTTGTTTTTAGTTAGTCTTACCAATAACAGTCTTGGCAGTTGGTTGCTGCATGACAGTTGCCAATCCAAGATCACCAATCTTGATTTCTCCATTGTTCCCATTCACAAATATTTTGTCACATTTCAAATCCCTGTGAATCACGGGTGGATTTTGACTGTGAAGGTAGTGAAGACCATTTAGAATTTGTCTTGCCCACTTCTTGATCGCTTTCAAATCAACCATTTTATGTTTCTTCTAATATCTAATAAATGCAAATTAAGAGTCGAGTAAAATATATGATTTATTACATTAATTATATATATATATATATATATATATATATATATATATATATATATATATGATATCAAATCTATGATTTCTTACTGTCCAAGGCTTCCGGATGTGAAGAGGTCAGTTATCATATTTACATTTTTCTTCTTCTTATGATCAACCCACGAATCAAAGAACTTGATGATGTTATTGTGTTTTAATGATCTAAGAAGATGAACTTCTGAATATAATTTTTCCATGTCTTGTGGTGACTGCATCATAGCATCAATCCTCATATGATTCGAGGACCTCCAGTTTCAAAAGTTAAACCATCAGTCGATATAAGTTAACTACAAAAGTGAAAAGACAAAACTAACCTTCAGCAAGTTAAAAATAAACAGGAATGATAATAACTTAGTTGGATTTCCTTGATTATCAAAAGCTTTTGAAACTGGAGGTCCTCAAACCTCAACTTCATTTGCCACTTGCTTAGAGCATAGATTCTCAACACTAATCTGCAAGTTAAATTATTGTATTAACAAATTAAAAAAAATGCTTCTAAAACTAAAATATTTTTATAAAAGGAAAACAAACAAAATAATAAAAGGAAACCATACCACAAGTCTCCTGGGGGTGCCAAATACAGAAATTTCACCATGAGTCAACCTTTGTTTTCCAAGTAATTGGACAATTAGATCTTTGAGCTGAAACAAATAGATAATGAAACAATAATTTGAAATGAATAGTAAAGTAAAAGTTAAATAAAAAAAAGGCATTTCATATTACAAGAAACACTTGAAGACTATAATAGTCAAGAATTTTACTTTTAAAAGAGTTGTTGCTACCCAATTTTGTCTGATCTACCTTGTGAAGGTTGAATCAAAGCTTCACTAACAAAGGATAAACCCAAATCAGCAAGCCCATGGTTCTCTTGCCTTGCAATTTCAGTTTTCTTACGTGTTTCACAACCATTTTCTGAAACTTAACATTAATTAATTGAAAAATGACAACACAACAAATCCATGTCTGTCACTAAAGACATAGTGTATATATATGCCTAATCTTGTAGTGACCAAGAGTGTGAACTTTTAACAATTCTAAAATATCTTTTTAACTAAGATAAATACTTAAAAAAAACTCATCAACACAATTTGAGGTTGGTACAAATAAATCATATAGCTCCTATTTTGGATGCTCTTTGTGATAAATGTTCAAAAAATGACTTTAACCCTAAAAATAGTGCTTATAATTTAATGTTGTTTCACAAACTTCATTGTTTGCTGAAGTTTCTAAACACAAACTCATCCTGAGACTTAGATATGTATTTTTCTGGAACCAACCCATTAGAGAATTAGAAGCATTACTTCCATATAAAAAGAGGCTCAACAAATATACCTGAGAGAAGTTGGAAGAGAGCATATTAGTAATCATTTCTTCAATCTTGTTTTCTTCTTGTTGCTGGACATCAAAAAGTTTATTGCTAGGCTTTGCAAAATCAAACATATCAGGTAAGTAAAGAATCCTAGTTTACTTATAAATAATGCAATAATGAAGTAACATACCCAAGTGTATGAAGACTTCAGAAACTTCAGGATGCTAATTCTGAATCTGGTAACGAACACTTTCACCAATGTGTCTGCGTCCCCGTAAAAGTGTAGAATTTTGTATCAATGTCAAACCAAAGTATACCACAACAAACATGTTAGATTATCTAGTTAGTCAACTTGCCTCCACTCTTTTGACTTGTAACAATGTCTTTCTGATTGGGTCCAAATGATGAGATGGTATTGCAGCATCCACGATCTCCATAATACTGGACAAACAATTCGATTCTTATAAATACTACTAGTAATATAGTTTCCATTTTCTTTTATATCCAAGAGTAAAAATTACCTCTGGTAACCAGTTTCAAGTCCAACCCTTAGTATCATGCCTGAGACAACAAGACCAGCAAGGGGATCAAGAAACCTCACCCCAAGAATAGATCCACCTGAATCATGAATGAATGAATACCCATTTTCATATGTTAAATCAAGTGCTTAATGTTTCTTATCAACCCCTATAAGAGAAACAATTCACCATTTAGGTCAGGAGTCTCCATTTATGCTTCTTGACCAACAATTTTGTAACCTGACCATCAATCCATGCTTTGTCTGGTTCTTTAACACAGAAACAAGATCATACTATGATATTCACTGAAGTGCTCTGTTGTACGTAAAGTCATAGACAAATTTTAATTCTATGTAATATTTTTAACATATATCAATAGTATACGTAAGTAACCATATGCACATAAGGATGAATTGATTGATTGATTGATGGAAATATAAATAAATGAATGTAGGTGTGTGTAAAGGTTTGCCTGTTAAGCTCCATAACAACATAGATACACTATTTTGGTAATATTCACCACTTGATTCAATATCTTCATCATCTAAATCCTTTTCATTAATCCCAATCGTATCATCTACTACAGGTTTATCCAACTCAGATAACATATCCAACCCTTTCTTCCTGTAATTAATCAAGTCCTTATAGTTATAATACAATGAAACTTCCCTTTGTGTTTTGCAATCGGACATGCATACACCAAATTTCCTCTTTTATACCCTTAAGAGCCACATAAATGGTCTTACAATTCAATGAAAGATAGAAAATCTCAGGGTGCCTTGTAAAGATTCGTCTAAAACCCTAACAATTCTTTTCTCCATTTAACTCACTTTATCAAGATTTTAAGAAGAGGCAGGCAAAAATATGACTAAAATTACAACGTTGGCTATCTATAGAGGGTGAAGGATTAACAAGAAACTCGACTAAATCTTCAAAAGCTTCCAAGTTTTGTATGAAATTAATGAGTGAAACTTGGAGATGCCGAATTTTCATAGCTTTGTTCCAGAGGATTAAGAGAGATACAAGACAGAGAAAGCCCTAAAAGAAATTGTAGAAGATTTCAATTCAATATTGATATGGCGATGTTGGGATGAGAGAGGAGAAAAGACAACACAATCGAGATTTATATAGGTAAATGGAAATAATCTCACCTGGACATCAGGAATCACTCTAACTTCAGCATTCACATTGTCGGTTCCTATTTCAACCTGCTTCAGAAGGTGGTGATGGACTTACAAATAGCGATGAGTGGTTGTCGTGTGGCTGCAGATGTAATGGTGGTAAAGGGGGATTTATGGAGAACATACGAGAAATCTATTGGAGAATTGGATGGAACTGAATTCGAAGCCATAATCGCCAAAATCAATGAGTCTTTTAGTAGATGGTGATAAAGAAGAAGACCAATCGGAAGGACCGATGAAAGAAACAACGCCTAGGTAGAAGGATGACTGGAAAAAGGCGTGCGAGCATCTTCATGTTTCTTCTCTTTTCATCTCTGTCTCAGAAGGAGGCTAGGGCTTGAAATTTCTTGATCTTAGAGTGACACTAGAGCAAAGATCTGATGAAACGATTAACAAGTAAGGTCAGGAGAAAGAAAGTGTGTGATGCGAGGGGAAACCGGGTAGAGCAAAGAATAAATCCGGCAATGACAAGCATGTTGTTGCCTTTATGGATGCCAACAACCAGAAAGAGAAAGTGGTGGCGGTCGGAGTACGATCGAAAGAAGCAGCGGTAGTCATCGCCGATTACGGAGTCGATCCAACTGTCGATTTCATCAGATGCACTCCAAACTCTTAAAGATGATGGGGTTCGATGCTGGTGGTCGCGGTTAGGGCTTCCAAATGGAAAGGGATAGAGAGTGCAGAGGTAGAGGAATACGGGCTGCTTCAAAAGGATTGATAGCCTCACAATTCTATTAGGGTTCATTGGAGAAGAAGGAGATATATGGCGAGGTGTTTAATTTTTTGGGATTTCATTTCCCGGCTATTAAAATATGGAGAACGCGCCCTTCCTAAAAAAATATAAAACGACACCCTTAGAAGACACCCTTTTTTCGTTAGATGCCCTCAGTGTTTTTCTTTTCTTTTTTTTAGACACTAATTTAAGGGCACGCAAAAATGCGTGACCTCTATCCTTCAATTTTTGGAAACCTGACATTATTTTTATGGAGACACAAAAATGCGCATTGTAAATCTGCAAGTTTCATTGTTTGCGCGTCATTAAAGGGTATTTTTCCTGTAGTGAATGACACACATGATGGAGAACCATGATCCATTGTGGATCATCATGACGCATAGGTGGCACATCATGAACACTACTGGCCCAACATCCATCATGGTGGCACAATATGGTGTATCCCTTGAGCATCAGCAACTTCTAAGCATCCTTGAATAATCTTGACCATCATAGAGGACTTAATTGCATATGTGGCTCATCAAGAAAACTAAATGGCACACATTGCACCCAGGATGGCACATCTCGCATGATGATGGCCCATATAGTGAAAGGATGGTGCAACATCCTTCAAGCATGGTGCAACTTCATTATAAGTGGCTCAACTTCCTTCCAAGGTGTTGCGAGATCTTCCAGGTTGATGAAATTTCTTCCACTTTGGTGCAACATCTACCGCAACGGAACAACATGATCCAAAGTGGTGCAACATGTACGCCAATGGCACAAAATGTTTGCTAATTGGCCCAATACCTAATTAAATGTCACAACTATGCATCATGTTTCTCCATTCCACTCCCAAGTGCTTCAAACCTCTTCTAAAGATCCATGCCCCCTATTTAAACGACCTATTATTTTGGCACTTCATCCATTCTTTTGGAAGATGATTCATTCTCTTCTCAGATGAACCAATCCTTTTTTACATGTTCCATGAACCCCAAGTGCTTTATTAAGTTCCAAGTTCTCCATTGAAGTCAAATTCTCCATGAGAATGCTCCAAATGCTTAAGTCGCATTTAACAATCTCCACCTTGACTTGAACATCCTCTATACTCCACCTTAGAAAAAAAACTTCCTCACCCTTCCTGTCATAAAGCGCCAAAGGCGCATACCTCCTGTGAACATCAACCAAGTCCAAGTAAAGCATAAAATTCACACCAGGCAACGAAATTTCCACCATGTGTTATAGATTCTCCTTGGCACCAGACTTTTGAATGCATAACCTATAATCGAACATGATAGTTTTCTTCGCCTTGAATTAGCAATATCACTTTAATATGATTCTTGACCATATAAGATCCTTCATCTTCTTCTGCTTCTTCAAAGTACAAAAAATCACTAAATTAGCACCAAACACCACCATGAAGAAGTAGGTTTAGAATTTATGAGATTTAGAGAGATGGAGGCTGAGAAATGAACCCTATAACTGAGTTTAGGGTTCTTAAATATGAAGCAAACCCTAAAAGATCATGGTTTTGGGCTGCAACAGCTTTCACATCGTGAGTCCTTACGTTTCACGGTTTGAGAATGGTCCAATATGAGATTTCTCACATTTTGATTTTCACATCGTGACCACCCAATGGTCACGTCGTGACACTCGAGTTTCCGCAAAAATCAACATTTCTACTCCTTGGAACCCTGAATTGATCCATCCTAGAAAACGGGTGTTACAACTCTCCCCTACTTAAATTGGATTTCGCCCATGTAATCTTCCCTAATCAATCATTCTTACTCGAGCGATCGCCACCCCGGATACCTGTACCAGCAAACAAAAAACACAAGAATTTTCAAACCATGAGTGCACGCCAAACCTCAATAGAAACCTCCCGATGTTCAAAAGTCCATCCACTAATCGGGAAAGAAAACCAACACATCACAACCAACCAATTTCAGAAAAGTTGTCTCCCACGCTCATCACTTAGATTCCATAGACATGTTTGTATCCCTGTTAGACAA
The DNA here is from genome assembly GCF_002870075.4 of Lactuca sativa. Taxonomy (NCBI): domain Eukaryota; kingdom Viridiplantae; phylum Streptophyta; class Magnoliopsida; order Asterales; family Asteraceae; genus Lactuca; species Lactuca sativa. The sequence continues at coordinate 216,361,661 of NC_056627.2, forward strand.
GGCCTCCCTCAGCATCAACCATGTTGTCCAAAACATAAAGGTATAAACCAATAAAAAACCATTCCCAACTTACGTTGTCCCACTAATAGAAGAAGACAATAATTAACTACTAACTGTAGGTATTGCAAAGCTCGCTTAGTGCCCTCAGATCGAGATGGAACAAGCGAGACCTAAACTAGTCCACAGATCTCCCTACCATGGTTCAAAACATTACCTTATGCCATGGAGAAAATCAAACAGAACAACAATGGATCAGCCATCCCCGATCGAAAAAGTTAGAGATCACAACTGGGGTCTTTAACTACAAACTTCGGCTTATTGACAAGTCTTCGCTAATGATCTGCCCTTATAAGTGCAACCATGAGCAAAACCAAAATTCTTGCAACCCTCAAGCTCCTAGAACAACAGAAGTATACCATCATTTGTAATAACATTCAAGGTCTTATAATAAACCACACCACCGGCCCCTTGCTATTCCTAACCAGCAACCTACTAACCATATCCCTTTCTAAACAACTATGGGTTATCAGCAATCCTGGGACTTTCAGCAGTCCTAGAGTTATCAGCAACTCCGAAAAATACTCACAATAACAATTAGCTACTAAGACTCAACTATTATAGCATGCACACCATAATGACATAGGGAGAGATTTCACACAATATTTCATAAAAAACGAACACAAGTCCAACATAAAACTCAAGCATTGAGTTATCAACAACCACCATGACCTTCCCAGTAATTCAACACTCTGCAACTGCCTAACTCAATCTTCTGGTCACCGAGATACCAGTGACGACGCTATACTGCCCAAATACCCGCCAAAGCCGTACAATTAACGAGTGTACATCCAGGTCGTTGCTACTCAATTGTCGACCTCATTCACAAAAACAAACACCATTATGGCTCACATGATGACACGACATCATCCAGCCTTTAGGATTAGAAGATCACAACTCCTCACCGTTCATGCCATCACCCACCAAAAACATGAATACTAATGGCCTGCATCCAATGGACTATGGACATACTGGCATCATTCAACTATAGAAACCCAATCAACATCTCACTCAACACTAGCCAAACTATAGGAGGCATACCATCCTGAAACACAAAATCATCCACAATCCAACTGCCACTGACACAACGTCAGATGAAACATAACATCATACAATCACGAAACATATAGACCGACAGGCTCCTACATCAGCATTTAAACTAGAAATGCATACTCCCAAAGAAGGAACAAAACGCTCCTCAATCCAACTATATTTCTTTTTAATCGTGACCTTACCCAAAAGGTGACATACCTGCGAATCGAACGAAATGATGAACTTATATTGCTATTATACACATTCGTCTAGGAACAACAAACTGGTCCCACACACTGATGAAATTATACAGATCATACCAATACAAACATAACAAATAAAATTTCTAATCTCATAGGAGAACTCCTTCACTATCTAGAATGCAGCCAAAAGATCTTGTGGCAAGAATCTATATACCAATCCAGCCGACATAATCTACCAAAACCAAACGTGGTGTAACCATGATGGTACCCGAAAAACTGAACAACATTGTTCCAACATTCGATCTTCCAATAACTAATGCCAACTACGAACCCAACCACAATAAGAAAAAAAATCACATCCAAGAAATCAAGAAAAAACATGCACATGGACTAAGGTACGAACTTTACTGAGCTTGACTAAGTTTTGACTCCTTAATTTTCCTTCACATAATAATACTTGTATCTTTCGAGTAACCTCAAGTCCTACTGATAACAAAACTGCCAATGATCGAAAATGGGTTAGGAAATAAAATCGATGACTCCACATATATTAGATACAACCCCCGTGAAATACTCTTATTGAACTTTGGAATTACCTACCACTTCAATGACTACCCATTCCCAGCCATATCTAACGAACCCACACTACGACCCAACCATGATATCTAAATTTGATGCAGAAAAGAATGGTTCAACACCCCTTCATCCAGATCCATAGAGCTACCCCAGAAGGAACTACTTACCACAACAAGTTCCTTACCCATCAATGTTTATTACGAGGACAACACACATAACTAAGAACAACTTGCTATGCACTCATGATCTGAAAAAACCTTGAATTCTCCATGTCCAAGGAGAACTCCGGGAGATCCTTGAGGAATGGAACGACAAACTTCCAAATCATGAAAACTTCAATGATAGCCCAATTCCTTCCTTCATGTAGCCATAAACCTGGAACTAAAATCCTACATCCCGAAATTGCATGTCACTCTGACCTATCACGATGAAACCATGAAAATTGAACTGACCAATGATCCTCCAAGAAGAGTACTTAGTTGTCGCTTAGTTAGGGTTCAAACCATCATCAACTAACATCAGCAACACTGAAGCCTCAGACCAGCTTAACCATGAACCTAACCAACTTGACTCTAAGGATGCATATCATAATGCAAGATGATGCTAAGAACAAGAAATCTATTAATCTCAAATGAAGACTTCTGAGACCTTTCTCCCCACATCGCCCATTAAACTTTGTGAAATTAGCCAGAACAATATTGGATAGACTTACCAAATTCCAAAATGAACTTACGCACATGAAATTTTACACTTAGGGGGTTGATCCACAACCTCATTCCCCTTGTGACTTAAAGAATCCCCCTGTAGATTCTCAAAACACATATCTGACAAACTTAATGCCTCCACATAACTCTTCTGCCGAGAACAGGATCAACTCGATGTCTCTTCGGATACCCCCGATCTCTCGGAATCTGTGTTACATATTCCAACTACAACATGACCTTCACCTTGACCATAAAACCACAAGAACCACAGAGTCTGAAATATACCTTCATTATGACCCATAAACGATTTATTGTGAATCATAATTCTCCTTCCTTCAGCAGAACAAATGAGGAGATCACCATCTCCTATCTTAACCATCAATTGACCCACAACCAATCTCTCCTCCCTTAAGAACAGGAGGCAAGAAAACACATCCCTAATGCAGAAAGCAACATCACTTTCCATCAGATGACCACTCAACTACAGGTTGTAATCCTATAGCTGATCATCACAATAGCTTCCTTCTTGGGTCCCAAAACTCAGGCTGGAACTACTTCGAGCAAGGTCCTCGTTGTCTCTAAATTAGCTAAACCTCATAGGTCTTCAGCAACTAGATCGAAATAACCACGGATACACAGGCCCAATTGCTTACCGGTCCCATTCTACACAATCATCGCCTATAAGCTGACAACGATGAGGACGGTTGCAATTAACGCTAGTGTTATACTACACTACCTACCCTCCACTAGCTTCTTACAAACCTTTTTTACCCTTCCTGACCCCATACGAATCATGTGCTTCCAATAGTATGGTCCCCTGCTACTTTCCACACCTATCCGTACGTGTCTTGAGAATTGCCTTAAAGACTCTAAGGTGTTGTTTATTTTTGTAAAAAACCTCTTCACACCTCTTATTGTTGCGCGACGTAGCACATGCGCAACACTTTTAATCTCGTAGCTATTTGTTTTTCAGAAGTCTTCAGAGTAAAAAACATTTGGGCGTGTTATGCTTTGCGCAACACTTCTATTGTCTCTTCCATCCTCTTATTCTTCTTTTTTCTTGCTGAAATCTTGATTATATGTTGTTGAAATCTTATTTTGCATTTTTTTCGGTTTTTTTGTTTAATCTTGTTGAATTATTCTGTTGCTATTTTTTATATTGAATAATGATAATTTCCTGATGAAATATCATTATTTTTTCCTAAAATGTCATTATTTTTTTTGTTGAAATATCATTATTTTTTGCTGAAATCTCAAATTCTTGTTGAAATGTCATACATTATTATTTTTCGGTATTAAAAACTATTTCGGTTTAAAAAATTAGTTTATTTTAAATTTTTAATATTTGTAGCAGCATGCAAATGTTAAAAAAACAAACACGCTTCTTATTAAAGTCTGCAGGCGTTTGGTTTACCTCTTCTACTACAGAGGGTTGTAGAGGTGGTCTGCAAACTTCATTAATTTTTGCTTCAAAAAAACAAACAACACCGAAGTCACTATACCAAACAACTATCAATCTTATATACCTATGCCACCACAGGAACATGCTATTTCCCATCTTACGATATGTCACTCTAAGATTCTTCTCACGCAGCATAACCCATTACAACACATTTCTAGGAACTCCACCACTACCAGGTTTATCAACACACCTATAAGCTTAGAAAATTCACCATCAACTTCCTAAATTTCCAGCTTAGATTTCCTCTCACACAAGTGCTTACACCAGAATACCCTAACACTTTCCCAAGATCACTAGGAATACCCACCCCCACCCTGCTACCAATTGCAATAGAAACTTCTACCAATGCCAACTAATTATCTTATGAATACAATTACATGCAGCAAGGATTAAATAGTCCTTCAACTGAGAGATCATGTACTATAATGGTTAGACTCAAACAGAAGTTGCGCAATAGGATAAATCAAACGTTCTAAAACTATTTAATCTTTGTGGCATGTAACTTAATGTATTCGCTTAATAGCTAACTAACATTAATATAAGTTTCACATAGCACAAAGCAAGCAATATTCGAGTAGAAAACCAATAGGCAAAAAGGCATCATTAAGATCAGGAAATTCTAACACATAATTCTTAAGGATCCTTAGCCTACACATACATCTCTCACAAATCATATATCACACACACAGAAAGGGATCTCTCCTAGCAGGTATTCTAGAATGCAACCTTGAGTAGATCCTTATCCTATCTTATAGCATACAGATCATACTATAACACATATAGCAACAAGTTAATGACAACATATAAAGCAAATATGGATATTTGGTAAATCACTTTTTGAGCTCAAGCTGACTGTATACTTCACATATTCTTTTTTCTACTATTGAAATGAATCTTTTCTAAAATGGTTTGCAAAAATTCTCAGCTGCATAGTTTTAGTTTGGAATCCTGCAAGTGTTCATCCAAATCCTTTAAACCAAGGCTATAATACCAACTTGTAACATCTAGAAAAACCAATCCAAAATTTTCATTGTAATAATGATACATTCGAATAAATCATTTGTTAAAAAACCATTATTGAGAAATCTGAATTATAATGACGACAATGCAGAATCTCGAATCATAAAGTTGTTGATGTGTACGTACGGTCCCGTCTTCGCAAACCAAATAAGTACCTATAAAAATATTTAATCCACAACTTTAAGCACAAAGCTTAGTGATTTCCCCAAATATCTCATACAACACATCATATAACAACAACCTAGGAACTATCACAAATTTCAAATATCACAAACAACACGTAATATAACAACTATGGGACTTCAGCAACCTTGGGGACTATCAGCAGTCCGAGTTGCTAACGGCACGCCCGATGGATTAACTAAACACCTCCCATATTATAAGCAACCATGGGGACTATCAACAGTCCCATGGACTGAAAGCTATCCATGAGTTATCATCACTCAATTCACATACAACAATAATAAATAGATAAGACCCAGCTGGTCAACATATTCAACCACACAGGCAAGTATAGTGAGAGCACTTACCTCACAAGTAGCAGGTAAATTCCATAGCTCTCACTCAAGAAAGATTGATCCTACATGGCACCTAATAGCAGGAAAGAGTACCCTATCATTATGAAATCCAAAATCCTTAGTTGGACCAAAAGTCAACATGAGCCAATGGTCACGTCATGACTAGAAAAGGAAAAAATAGTTGTGAACATCACGTCTCACAACATCACAGACTATTGCTCATGTCGTAAGATCTACAATCACCAGCTTTCATCATTAAGCTCTTAATCCTTAAGTTATTCCTTGAGACTTTTCAGAGGGTCTCCCCTAACCTTAAGGACTATAAAAATCAAAGTTTTGTAGTCATGCGTGTCCAATGCCTGACTTGAACACCAATTAGGTCAATAAGAGGGAAAATGACATCAGGAATCGTGCTTGGAGTCTAAATCAATATAGAAACCCGTATCTTAGCTCATACTAAAAGGAAATGCCTCAAAAACCCATAAAGTTTCTAACTTTATGGATCCCATGCACGCTATCAAACCCATCTATAAAAAGGAAAGCATAAACCTTAAATCTAGCATGCATTAGAGATCAACAAAGAAGCTTCATGACATACAAGGGTCCAAAAGCATTGCAAGGTGATGAGGTAGGAGCTTCATTGCCAAAACAATGCACCTACAGAGTCTTCTTTTTCTTCAAGAACCAAATATCACTAAATAAGCACCAAACACCACCATGAACAACTAAGGTTATCATTTTTGAGATTTAGGGAGATGCATGTTGAGAAAAGAACCCTAAAACCGAGTTTAGGGTGCTTAAATACGAAGCAAACCCTAAAAGATCAAGGGCTTTTGTTGTAGCGACTCTCAAGTCGTGACCCCTTATGTCTCACATCGTGAGAATGGTCCAAAACGTGCTTTTTCTTACTTTGCTTGTCACGTCGTTGCACTAGATTTTCCTCAAAAATCAACCTTTCTACTCCTTGAAACCCTAAATCGATCCATCCTAGAAAATGGGTGTTGCAATGCTACTTATTTGGGATCCAGATCGGTTTTCCTGGATATGGGTGTTTATTTCTCATTTCTTTGTAGTGATTAAGGGGGTGTGGTTGATTTCTAGTTTGGAATATTTTTTTTAGTGTATACTCCTCAGGGAGCCAAGCACAAGGGGCAATTTTGGTTACAACTTTATCATATGATTACTTCCTTTCCCAGAGATTGTTTTTTGAATGGGAGACTTTAATGTAGTTCGAGATGAATCGAAGAGAATGGGGTCTCAACTCCACTCACAGTTGACTAGTATTTTCAATCATTTTATTGATCATGCTATTTTGATTGATATTCCTACAGGAGGTCCTCGGTTTACTTGGAGTGATAATTTGGGTTCTAAATTTAGTAAATTGGATAAATTTTTGGTCACGAATGGTTTTTTGGATTCTTTTTCCCTTCTCATTGGTCTAGTTTTGGAAAATAATATTCCTGATCACCGTCGATCCTTATTTTGGAGAATAGAGCGACAATGGTTTGTATATGTTTCATTTATTCCATTATTGGTTCTATCTCAAAGGGTTTGATGATGTGGTTCAGGATTCTTGGTCGCAAATACATCTGGGAGTGGTCAGTGATAATTTGTGGGTTAATTTTAAGAAAAAATTTCAAATTATCAAAGTTAATCTTTGAATATGGAATGCTAATAGTCAAGGTTGGGTGGGTTCCATGATAATTGAGTTGCAGGAATTGCTTGACTTGATTGATGCACATTTCATGGTTGATGATGGTTCAGCTATTCTGCATGAGCAATAGATTACGGTTCAGAAGGAGCTTAAAGATTTACATTATATGTTTTAGGTGGGTTTAGATTAGAAGGAGAAGATGGGGTTGGGTGTCTAGGTTAACAAGAACCCAGGCTTCTTGTATGGACAATTAATAGAAAGAGGCATCAGTTGGCTATATGTGGTCTGTTTATGGATGGAGTGTGGGTCGATGAGCCGAGTTTAGTTAAAGAACAAATTTGACTGTATTATCAGACTCTTTTTTCCAAATAGAGAAGAACACGACTTAAGACTGAAGCAAGCCATTTCTCTACTTTATTGGACTCTCAAGTCCAGTTTATTCAAGTTCCACTTCCCGAGATGAAATTAAAAGGGCAAATTGGAATTGTGGTTTGTCTATGGCTCTGAGTCCGGATGATTTCTCCTTTGGGTTTCTTAACCATTATTGGGATCTTATTGAGGATGATGTGGTCACGTTTTCATGCATTTTTTAGTTACTCATGTATTCCGAAGGGGTGCAATGCTTCTGTCTATATAGTTATTCTCCAAGTCAGATACCTGAAGATTGCTAGAGATTTTAGACCTCTTAGCCTATTTGGTAGCAATATAATATTATTGGTAAACTTTTAACTAATAGGTTAGCATAGTTTAATGGTTATATTGTAAGTTTGGAGTTGTTTGTTTTTGTTAAGGGCAGACAAATTTTAGAGGGTTTTTTCCTTCTTAATGAAGTTGTAGCTTGGTACATGGCTTATAAAAAACATTTGTTGGTATTTAAAATGGAATTTGAAAAATCATATGAATCTCTTTCATGGGAATATCTTCTTGGAATCATGTTGATTTTGGGTTTTGGTTCGAGGTGGTGTAGTCGGATTCTGGAGATGCTACGATCTGCTAGAGCTTCGATTTTGGATAGTGGGTCCCCTACGCAGGAATTTCATATTAAGAGAGGTTTGAGACATGGAGATCATTTTCACTATTACTTTTTATTTTTGCAACGAAGGGATTGCATGTTACCTTTGTGAGTGCCCAATTGGCAAACGATTATAATGGGATTACCATAAGTGACATTGAGATCTCGCATCTTCTTTATGTCGATGAAGTTGTTTTGCTTTCTCCTTGGGACTCAGGGAATGCAATTCATATTTTTCGTATTCTTCATTTCTTCTTCTTGACTTCGGGTCTTAAAACCAATGTACATAAAAAAATTGTTTAGTGTTGGGGTTCCTTCCACCTCTGTGGAGGCTGACTCAGAGCGTATGGGGTGTACCACATATTCCCTTCCTTTTTCTCACCTTTGTGTTCAGGTGGGTCAAAACATGTCTCATGGGTTTTCCATTGTTGATAGATTTTAGAGCAATCTGTCATGTTGGATGGCTAAATGACTTTCATTCGGTGGTCGACCTACTTAGATTATGTTGGTTTGGGTTCATTGGATAGTTATTTGATTTCGTTATTTCCTACCCTACTCATGGTTCCTAGACTTCTAGAATTCTTGAGGGTTAGGTTCTTTAGAGGTACGGATTTGGATGAAAGATGCATGCACTGGCTTAGATGGGATAGAGTTTTGACTTCTAAAGCCAATGGAGGGTTAGGAGTGGGGAGTTTTTTACTTTTAATAGGGTGATGCTTTTTCGATGGTCTTAGAGATTTTTTTCATTCTCTAAATTTAATTTGGGTGCGTGTTGTTAAAGCTATCTCCGGTACTGATGAGGGTTGCGTTGATTTGACACCACAAAGATCTGTAAAGGGTCCTTGGAATAGTAATACTTAGATGCTAGCTCATTGTCATGACCGTGGGATTGATATTCACTCCCTTTGTCCGATTCGGGTGGACGATAGGGCTTATACTTCCTTTTGGTGGGATGTTTGGAAGGGAGATTTTACTCTTCCGGTGGCATTTCACAAAAAAAATTTCTTTGGATAATCACATGCATGATTCTGTCAGAGATCAGGTGTGCTTATGTTGGGGTTAGGAGAAATGCATGTGTTTGCCTAGGGTGGTATTGAGCAGACTCAGTGGGACGAAATCATAGTGTTGATGTAGATACTTCCGTTGCGGACTAGACCATATAGATTAGGGTGGCTTTATGATGTGCCATATACTTTTACTCTTTCTTTAGCCCACTCACTTCTTGACAGTAGTTTCCTTTTGGCGGGAGGAATTGAGACTAGATGGAATAATTGGGTTTCGATTAAGCTAAATATTCTTATTTGCTTTACCTTTGGACCCACATTGCTATTTGATGGGATGTGCATCTTCAACATCAGATTTGTGTTCAATCCTTACTTTCTTCAGCAGACGTTGTTTCGTTGAGTGGATGTTAATCAAAGGCTTTTGATGTTGTGGTTTTGATTAGTTTTTGTTCTCTTTGGAGTTTTCATAATTCCACTCTTTTTGGAACAGTTTTACCTAGGAAGATTCTTATTGTCGATGATGTCATAGATAGGGCATATTTTTGGATTTCCAATAGGTGTAGTAAAGCTATAAGTGGTTGGAGTGTTTGGCTTCACAATTTTGTTGTAATGGATATATATATATATATATATATATATATATATATATATATATATATATATATATATATATATATATATATATATATAATAAAATTTATCGAGGGATTAGACACACTCCTCAAAATATTAATAAGTTTACTTGAATTGAGTAATTTAACCATAATGTGATATTGTAATTCAATAAATTAACCAAAAAATTTTGTTTTTGGAAAATAACCATATAGTTCGGAATAGATGATTTCAAGAATTTTTTTTTTTTTACCATAGAGTAAATTCAGACTGACATTTCAGAATTTCGAATTAATATTCCATATTTCGAACTAAAATCTCGAGTTCGAAAAAAAAAAACTTCTGAAATTTCAAGAACAAGTTTGAATTTCGATGAATTAATCCAAAATTTCGAGAAAAAAATTGTTTTTTATTAAAGTTTATAAAAAAAAACTAAAAACATGATTATTTCCTTAGGATTACTTAATTTCCGTATTATATAACATTTGTAAGTAATAATTATACACCATTTAGTGTTGCATAATATAATTTTTTATGGTTTAGCTTAGTGGCGGATTTAGGTATTATATTTAGTAAATTACACGAATGGTCCCTATGGTTTGGGGTAATTTGCACACTTGGTCCCTAACGTTTTTTTAACTCGGAAGGTTCCTACGTTTGTTTTTGTTACACGTTTGGTCCCTATTATTTGTTATTGTTACGTGTTTCACTCATGTCTTACCTAAAAATACTATTATTTAAATATGGAAAAATAGTGGGGTAGGTAAGGTAAGGTGAGGGGGGGTTGAGTTTGGGAGTGTGTTTATTTAAATAATATAAAAAATTCAAGGCCAAAATAGTCTTTATAGATAAGACAGGTACCAAACACTTAACAATAAAAACAATATGGACCTTCCGAGTTAAAAAAAATTAAGCTCGGGACCAAATGCACAAAATAACTAAACCATAGAGACCATTCGTGTAATTTAGTCTATTATTTTCATGGGTGGCTAAATTCTATATAATCTTCTAAGATACAAGATCTTATGACGAATTAGCCATGGGAAAAAATTTATTACTATTTTGATACAAACTCATCATAATTTTCATAAGAAATTAATCTGATATTAGATATATGTACTTTATTTTGTTAGAGTAGTGGAAGATATTAATAAGCGATCGTGAATCATCGTACTTAATTACTTTGATATAGCTAATCGTCATTCCAAGTAAATGAAGAAACATCTCGTCAAATAAACTAAACCTAAAATTGTCACACGTCCCCTTCTACATCCCTCCTTACATACCACATACCACATCTCCTACTTTCTATTTTTTTTATTCCCGCTCATTCCTTTCCCGAGGATTTGTTCCTAAAGATAAGCATTTCAAATTAACAAATACAACAAATATTAATTGATTATAATTACGGACGAAACATCCAAGTTTGTAAAAAATAAATGTTTGTGAAAGTATAATTACTTTAAGGTTTATCAATAGCTATTTAAATAATATAGAACAAGATAAAATACCATAATTTATAAGATGAATTATTTGAAACTCTTTGAGGGGATGTACATGCATATTCTATGCCATATTTTGGCTGAGAGTGAAGATTCTTGTAATCTTTTTTATCCCATCATTATTGAATTATGTTAAACCAATAGACTCAGGTGTATTTTTGGCCCCTACTACCCTACATGCTCACCATTTGTCACCAAACCTACATTCTTTACATGATTTACATCATTTGATAGTTGTACCTGCAAAATATATGTGTAATAAGGACACAGGTAGGCACGTTAGATGTGATTCGTCACCTCAGCTGCGAGTAAAAGCACCCATGATTTTTGATTCGGGTTGTCGTAAGGTTGAGCTCGGCTCGAAAGTGCCGCATCTTTGTCCTTTCATCTCTCTCTATCTTCTCCCAACATCTCTGTTATCTCTCTCTCTCTTCTTCCTTTCTTCTTCACCACTCCTTGCCCATGCTTGCAAAATGAATGTCTCACAAAAATCTTATATGGAGTTGAGGTGGAGATGGGGTGGAGAGTTTTGTCATTGTAGAACGACGACATGAACCCTCTAGTCTACTCTAAAGATCCAGACGGATCATTTGCAAATAATGATGAAAACGACACATACATTTATATGTTCACGACGTTTTATTGTGTGTGATTTCGCATAGGATGTCAAAGTCATACGGTGGATGGACATGAATGATAAAATGTTTTAAATATTTAAGAAATAAAAAACAATAAATAATATAAAGAAGTCTATAATAACCTTACTAAACAACCTATTCTCTTGGAAATTTTCATAAAATAGCATTGTCCACAAGTCCCCACAATAGTTGTTCATCCACATTATAACCTAGCTATATATATATATATATATATATATATATATATATATATATATATATATATATATATATATATATATATATATATATATATATATATATATAATATTATAAAAACTCTAAATTTTTAACGCGTAATTGAAAAAAGTCCTAATATTTTTTTTATTGCTATGACCACAACTTTCTCACATAATTATCACTCTAGTCCATTTAACGAGTTTCATGGTTAATTTGGTTAACTTTTTTGCAAAATCAGTCCTAAAAATTCAAATTTGTTCCCTAAGGTTTGCAAAAAAATACACCACATTATTTTTTAACTTTATTTTTCGTTTTTTGTATATTTTATTTATATTCGGTTTTTTTAATAAATATATATACAATTTTTATTTTCTTTTTCGAATATACTTTATTTATTTTCATATTTTAACTTTATTTTTCAACAATTTGATTTTCTTTTACCTTTTTACCTTTTGTTTTCTATATAGAGTATTTTATAGTTGTTTTTTGTTTTTTTCATATTTTTTTCGTATTAAATTTTAATTTTTCCATGCTTTTATTTATTTTTATTTTTTTCTTATTTGTTTCCAATTATTTGTTTTTATTTATTCATGTAAATAAAATAGTTATGTTTATATTTATAATTTCGGTCCAATTTATTTTCTTTTTATTTTTTTTCTTTAGTGCTATTATATTTATGTCACGCAAAAAATAAAGATAAAAAAAAAAATTAACTTGTTTATTGAGAATTAGTGTTTCAATGTTTTATATAACTTGGAAATTAAATCATATTTCTATATGTGATATCAATAGTTTAAAATCAAGATAATATTTTTCAATTTGATAATAGACTAAAGAAAATAATAATAATAATAATAATAATAATAATAATAATAATAATAGTAATCGTTCTCTATAAAAAAAACTTGGTATAGTAATTTATATTAAATTCGAGTTCGTTTACTTGAATCAAAATAAATAAAAACATTAGAAAAATCATAAATAACTAAAATAGAAAAAAAAATAGAAAACAAAAGGTATAAAAGGTAAAAAAAAATCAAATTGTTGAAAAACAAAGTTAAAAAATGAAAATAAATAAAGTATATAAAAAATAAAATAAAAAATGTATATATGTATATATGTATATATATATATATATATATATATATATATATATATATATATATATATAAACCGAAAATAAATAAAGTATACAAAAAACGAAAAATAAAGTGATATATATATATATATATATATATATATATATATATATATTATGTTCTAACTATCTATTGTGTGGATATATGATTGATTGTGGACCAATCATTTCAGTTATTTTAAGAAAGTGATTTATACGTACTATTGAATTAAAGATAACTGAAAAATAACATATAATTTCATGGTAAGGGTATTTTAGTCAATTATCATAAATTTAGAATAGAAAATTTACGGATTTTATGGAATTACTAATTCTTTTAAGTTTAAAATTCTAATTTTTTTTAATAATTCTATTAATTCAAACATTCTAACTGAATGTAATTATGGTTATCTTAAAAAAAAACAATTTATTCTGATTTTATAAAAATTAATAGGATCAGTAATTACATTTATTCTTAAAGAATACAACTATGAACATAAATTACATTTATTCTGAAATTAGGGTCCTTCTTTTCCTTAATAAACTCAAAGAGTCCATTTGTCCATCTTATCTTTCAATAATAACTTCAAATGGAGCTTTGTTCTTCACTTCATTCACCTTAAAGGACACAAATAATCTGTCACATACAACAATAGAAACCATCAATGAAAAAGACACAAAAAATAAATAAAAATAAATAACTTATTTCACATACTAGATGGAAATGCTGCAATTACTTATGAAACCGTTTGCAACCACCATCATGAAAAGCAATGGTTATCTAATTTTTATTCACAAGATAGAAATACGCAGTCTTATGTTTGTAATCAATATAACAAATTGATTGCCAAGAAAAAAGCATTACATTTTCATAATCAGGGAGCAGTTGAAGCCTACTTTTAACCAAAGGAATTCCAATCTCAAAACATGGTAACACATTATCATCAAAGTAGAATCTTTCCTGCAAAAACGCATGAATAGGAAAAAGATATGAATACTTATATCCAAACTAGTTGACATATGAAAGAAAAAAACAAAAGATAACAAGATCAAATTTTAATAATATAACCAACCTACATGGCAAGGATATCATAGATTACCACACTAGTGGGGCCTCCTCTTAATATTGGAATGTTTGACAAGAATCTAGAAAGAGTGAAAGTTGTTGCAATATCCCCTTCATCTTCCATTCGTTTAGAAGGGCCAGTAGGGAAGAAAGGAAGGACTAAAGTGAAGGAAGAAATGAATAATTTTGGAAATGCATAGCTAACTGAAAGTTGCTCAAATATAACTCTAGGAGAACTAAATGGAGCAAGAAAAGCTACATGCTCTCCTCGGATTCCATGGGCCTTAGGTATTGATAAGTTTGGAAATCCATCTTCTAATTTTCTGTCATTCAATGTTTATCTAATATGATTATCTATGTTGATATAACTAGCTTCTAGTGCTTTATTTGGGTCAAGTAATTGGTTTTGAAACTAGCAACAACAAAAATTAATCATTAAATGGTGTAATAGAATGTTATGTATACCAAATTTTACATGTTACTTCATTAAATAAACCCTAATCTGCATTGGAGTCAATTGAATCGAAGAAGTTAATGGTGTACCTCCAATTGATACTATGAAGCTCAATTGCATCGGATTAGGCAACAATCCTCTGTGAAAGCGCCACCATTTTAGCAACATAAAAGAGGAAAACCTTTTTAGAATTTTTCAATCCGAAATTCATCGCCATCATAGATTCTTTAGAGCAAGGATGCTTGATAAAAATGTGAATCAGATCACTTCCAATGACGCTATCGATGGTCTACTATTGTTGTTGTTGGGGTTAAGGTGATGGGCCCCGTTATCGAAGTTTTCGTGTTCACACTGAATATGATGGAGGTTGTGCTGATTTTATGGGTACTCGGACATTGGTGAGAATTATTGGCCAATCGATGATAGGGTTATAGAGAGGAACCCTTATGAATTTTGGTGGAGGTTGCGATGGAGAATTTAAGAACATGGGAATTAATGGAGGATTGAAAGAAATTAGGATGTTCAAGATTTAATGAGTTGAAGACGAGATTGACTTAAGAGATAATATATATATATAAAAGATTAAATGTTGGATTTTTTCATTTGAATTTAATTGCTTTCATAAAAATCAGGATTATAATTAAGAATATATTATTTAATGAATATACAAGATTACTAAATACTATTTTCTATTAATGAAAATTCAAATTAATTAAATTTGAAATGATTGATCCACAATGATTCCTACATCGACACATTACTTAGTTAGAATATTAGACTCTAATTATCTTTATCTCTCTCCCTCTCATATATATATATATATATATATATATATATATATATATGAGTGTGTTTATTCTCCATAAGTGTTCATTTGGAAAGTTATTATGGAGCACAATATATATCTTACACGCATCTTTAAACAAATATTATTTCAGAACCTCCTAATGATCCAAAAATTTCTGAGAATCACCAAATTTAACTATTTCTTATGTTTCAGTGTTAATTGTGAAATGTGAAATGTTATCCGCTAAATTATAAATTAATACAATGTTGAAATTAATCTTTATCTGTATCACACTATACTTATAAAGGATGCATTTTTCCTATCACCTCATGCATTTGAAACCCCCCACATAAATTTCCAAGCACCTCATGTATTTGAATCCTCCACACCATTTCACCTTCAAAGTAATTAATCACACATCATGAAATTTTTTATAACTTATATTATATGTTTAATAAGCAATTAATGGATAGTGTAACACTGTAAAATTTCAAAACAAAATTTTCCTTTAAAATCACTTAATCCTCGTAACACATTTCATAAAAATCTCATTAATTTAATTTACACTTTGCAACTCCACAATTATTCAGTTAAAAATCCACGATCCTCAAAACATAACTGTTCCGCTGGTGTGTACAATCAAACTGGTACTTTCCCATGATCCTGAGAAAAACTTGAAACACATAACACATAACACGGTAAACACGAAGCTTAGTGGGTTCCCCAAAATACCACGTATAGCACGTTAGCCAGTCGAGGCAATAACTCTATAAGACCCTCTAGTCTATATGTCTCAATGGGACCCTTCGGTCCCATGTTTCATTGGACCCTCCGGTCCGGTCTACGTGAAGACCCTCCAGTCTCACAGCTCGTTGGACCCTCCGGTCCGGTCTAGGTAACACATAACATAGCATATATATCACACAAACAAAATGTATAACTCAAGTAAGCACATAAGACCCTCTGGTCACACATAAATACCACTCAAGGTAAAGTATAGTGAGAAGACTCACCTGACAAGCAGCAAGTAAACAACCTCGCACCCGAATCTCGAGCTAGCCTTCGCCTAATATATGGGATGAATATCTCTAATTAATACTCTTTTACACGACCCAATAATTGAGGGGTATTCTTTTTATCTCTAACTCTTGAATGGGGTAAAAGACCATTTTACCCCTCTGTGGTCTCCATTACTCTTGTTGACCAAACCCCAGAGTCAACAGAAGTCAAACTCGAGTCAACAGTCCATGTTTGACCCAACTCGTTGAGTGCACTCATGCAACTTGTCGAGTCCACTCACATCCTCAGAAGTCTCGTGAAGGTCCAGCTCAGCTCGTCGAGTTGACCTCCAACTCGCCGAGCCATCGCACGATTCATCTCTTCGGGACAAACCCTAACCAACTCGTCGAGTCGCCTCATCGAATCGGCGAGTTCATTCAGACCCAAAGCTATTTTAGATGATTTAAAACAGATCTATTACTCCCAACACTAGATATGTCATCTCAAGGCTCAATAGTCATGTAAAGCTTCGATCTTTACGTTCATGCCTGATGTTATTGCGCCAAAAATGCTAATGCATGCCCTGCATGAGAGATTAAGCCCAAAAACCCTACTATGGATGAATAAAGTCAGGACACCTAGACTCTAAGGACCTCATAAGGTCCAGATCTAAGGTCTAGACTCTTTGATAACTCATGCTACTCAAAAACCTAAACAAAAGATGGCAAAAAGCCCTAAAACTCCATAGATATGAGATCTATCCAGGATAAGAAGAAAGGTGAAGACTTCATACCTTCCTCAGGAGCTCTGGATAGGAAATCACTGGATCCAACAGCCTCACCTCAAACTCCTTCCTTGATAACCTCATCCTCTTCCTCAAATGATGCATAAGAACCACAATATGAGCTTCTCTCTCACTCTCTAGCTAACATAGCAATTAGGGTTTGCTCTCAGAGGTGTAGGGTAACTGATGAGGCGGAAATGGGGGCATAAGTTCCCTTATATAGGCCCTAACCCTAGGAAAATTAGGGTTTCTCTGCCCAGCACCAACTCGGTGAGTCTGCCTCCCGACTCATCGAGTCCATTTATTAAATCCCACACGACAACTCAACCCTACTCGGCGATTTGGACTCTTAACTCGTCGAGTCACTTAATAAACATCAATAACTCAACCATACGATAACATACCTGAAATTCTGGAAGTTACAATTTCCCCCCACTTGAATTAGATTTCGCCCTTGAAATCGCTCCTCAACCACACATAGCTCGAAACCTATAACCCGAAAAGCACTACTGAAAGGATCTCATACCCAACCCGATATCCTTCACCATGGACACTGGAATCCAAACAGGAACTCTTAAATCTAGAACAAAACTGACCTCTCTGCTTTCCAAAGTCTGGAAACTCTAGTGGCCCGACCCACTGCCATACCGCCCTCTCAAGATATTACCATGTTATTCACTCGTTGAATAATATACCTTGATAACTGATTGCCCCTCCGATTCTCACTAACCAAGGTCCAACAATCGGCTACCGATTACTCATACCAGACATACTAAACGATCCAAATCACACTCCAAGGAACGAAAAGGGTCACATTACATCAGAAACCCATCCACTGCTATGTAATTGAAACCCACCAGATCAATGAACTCTCAACGCCCTGTCCTCAGACACAAGAAATAATCATGCTCACTCAGAAATGTCCTTTCTCGTCTAAAATCATAAGCTCCAACTTCCTCCCCAATATTTCATTCAACACTTGAGCACCAGGTCAACTCCTGACCCATCAGTTGAACCTCCAAAGGTTACCCAAAGCATGCCCGATAACGTCTCGCCGACTTCCTTCGCAGCACCACTATATCGGCCCATAGTGACACACAAGTCACGAAGTTCGCTTTACCCCAAGCGAATAATACAATCCCAACCGAAGATTGACTCACCCCTGACCTCTATCGTCTACTGCTCATTAGTTTCATGCGTCTCACGGTACCTTCCGTACCAAAGAAATGGCCTACTCAGGTCGAAGAAATCAAATGACAACCAATACCCCTAAACATGGAACCCATCTCTGAATCTAGAATCTCATCTCGTCTACCCAACGCACCACCAGAGCCAAACTCAAGCCCGAGAGTCTGGTCCGCCCCAGAATTGGAACCACTCGTCCCAATGAACCACTCAACTCATGGCCCATGACCCGCAACCCATGTGTACATCACTTATCCAATTCCTTCTGATTGATACACACCTTACTCAGAATATAACAATTCCCGATCATTGAGGATACCCCAGTCTCACCCCTGGTCCGATCACTAGGCTTCCAAAAACTCAAATATTAGGGCTACCCAAGCCTAAAGCTCTTGTACATCATGCTCTGACTAGTGTATAATACAACTCCCCATGGTATCATAACATTCCATCTCACTGACTAGTGAGTAGTACGGCTTCCCGTAGCATCACAACACTCACTCCCTAACTAGTGAATACTATGGCTCCCCGTAGCATCACAACACCCTCTCGCTGACTAGTGAGTACTACGGCTCCCCGTAGCATCACAACACCTTCTCGCTGACTAGTGAGTACTACAGCTCCCCATAGCATCACAACACCCTCTCACTAACTAGCGAGTACTACGACTCCCTGTAGCATCACAACACCCTCTCTCTGACTAGTAAGTACTATGACTCCCCATAGCATCACAACACCCTCTCTCTGACTAGTGAGTACTATGGCTCCCCGTAGCACCACAACACCCTCTCTCTGCCGCAATCTACAATCTTAAATAATCCCACTTGATGTCAATAACCAAAGGGCTCCTATTGGAACCATAGATACTTGATACACCACTTGCCATCTTAAACTCAAGACTAAAAAATAATTTGAAATTCAGGGCATTATAGTCAAATACCTCGGCACACCATCACAGAACATCACGATTTCCTGACTTAACCATTTATCCCCTACTTACGTCATCATACACAGATACATCAATGCCTTCCCTCAGAATCTGATAAGTAATCTTTAATTCACACAACATGCAACTTCAGAGTATCCTAAGTCTCAATTGGAACATGGAGAAATCGTCAATGACTCAGAACACGTTGATGACCATCCGAAAATCTATCCTCTATTGCTCAAAACCTAAGCCAGATTACACATACCGACCCAGAATTTGGCTGCTTAATCACCTCCTACCCTTCCTAAAGTGCATATTGTTGGATTAGTGTCTAAGCCCGTAACTATATTTGATATGTACTTGACCCGGTTATGCATGATCCTTTTGGGTTGCCTTCACCAAAACAACTTGACAAGGTAATTTAGGAGAGAAATAAGATATTATGATTTATTAATATATTACAAGAATGATATATTAAAGAGAAATCATATTATTTAATTAACATTAGTCGTAAATTAATTAGGAATTAATTTGATGACTAAAAGAGATTAATTGAATAAAGGGGATTAAACTGTCAAATGTATGATAGTTTAATTTTTGGGCTTGGAAACCTAATGGATAATAGGGTGAACGAAATTATGATGGGGATCCATCATATTTCCAGAAGGTTCCATGGGCTACTTGGTGATTAAGTTGTCCATTAGGGTTTTACCTGAAACCCTAGCAGCCTATAGCATAAATAGAGACCATTGCTTGCAATTTTCAGCCACTTCATTCCAAGATAAACCCTAGGGCCGGTTTTAGCATCCTTTCTCCTCTCTCATAATTGCCTTCTTTCATGTGTGGTGTTTGTAAGCCATTAGAGGAGTTACACTTGTGACTCTAAGCTCAAGAACAAGAAGATTCAAAGGATCTCAAGCCAATTGACAGATGTAATCACTTAGATCTGTTCGTATAGTGTTAATTTCGAATTATGCATGCTAGATCTAGGTTGCAAGTCTTGGATTAATTGCATGTTCAATAAAGAAGCCTAGATCCAAGCTTTAGGGTTTTGCATGAGCACATAGGATGTTCTTTTGATTAAAACTCATCAGTGGTATCACAGCCCATGATCGGTTTCTGATGTATGTGATGTAATTGTCGAGTTTTTGCTGAAAATCGTTTTTTTGGCCTCTGTCTAACTCAACTCGGCGAGCCAGTATCTGGACTCGGCGAGTCTGCCCAACTCGGCGAGTCCAGGAGTCAGGCAGAGGTTATCTAAGGATTTTCTTTCTGTTTTGCAATAGGATAAATGCCAAAATCATTTTTTAATAATAAGATCCGAATTTTATTATATTTTGATGATTATCGTTACCAAAACAAAAGATTTTTTCAAATCATTTGAATAATAGTTTATTTATATGATAAATATTGATTGTTTAAATTATTTGGTAATTATCTTGTGAATAAATTTGGGTCAGGTCAAATATAGATAATCACAAAATTAATTTTTTAATTTTTTTTATTATTTGTTATTTGATCCTTTGTGTTTTGAAAAGGTCAAAACATGTCCTCAAGTTTTGAGATTTAAATTTTTTGATTAAAAGTTTAATTATGAATGATTTAAATTTCAAACCCTTAGAATTTTATAAGTTTAAAAATTCAACCCTATACTATTATATTATTACAAGATTAATTTTTATATATATATATATATATATATATATATATATATATATATATATATATATATGTATATATATATATATATATATATATATATATATATGTATAACTTAAAGTGCTAGTCTTACCGTTAGTAGGCCTCATTTACGAAACCAATCTATAAGGGGGGGGGGGGGGGTATAAGGTTATGGCCTATAAAATGGCCGTTTAATGGGTATCCACTCTTACCCACCACTTCCTTGATTGGTGGAGGGTCGTTAGCCGAACGAGTAGGATAGGGAAATCCTTTCATCATTAAAAGTATAATGAATGATACAAAGTAACTACAATGTTTTTAAAAATTCTCAATCTTAGTTACTTTACGATAAAATGTGAAAAATGATGCTACTCCATCGAATTACACTTTGTACCCTTGTCAAACGTTAGTGGAGTGTGTGTGGTTAACCAGCACGCTAATTTGGGATTGACATTGGTAGAAAAGGGTGCCTCGATGTTTGTCATAGATCAATGGAGCGTATGTGGTTTACCGGCACATTGATTAGGTGATAGAGACATTGGGTGAACCATGTTGATTCGCATGGTTATTCACACCTTGTTTGTGATCCTCGGTATCCAAGCACAAACTTGAAGGGCATATCGAGATTTAAACATGCCATTGACAAGTTCAATGAATCTCAAAAGAATCTAGGAGTTTTCAAATACATTTAAAACCTAATTTCTTTCGTATTTCATGGTGGAAATTAGTGAATCGTCATTCACTTACCTTCAAATTATTTGCATTTAGATTACGGCATCCTTTTCTAAGTTGTGAATAATGTTTTTGGATCCTAGCCCTAATTTTTCATTTGGGTGCTTAATTGGGGATTCTTTCTAATCAAACTTGTCCTTTTCTATTTTCAAATGTCGAACGCAAACAACAACGCTCTTGCAGCTACTGGTGGATTCTCACTCATGAATTTGTGTGGGAAAGTGATCTTTAATGGCAACAACTTCAATGAGTGGATCCGAAACATTCGAATGATCACTCGATACGAGGACAAAGAGTATCTCCTCGACGAGAACTTGAAAAGATCAATCCAGAAACTGACACTACTGAAGAAATCGTTGCCTTTGAGGCTCATGAACATGATGCTACGAAGGTTCATTGCATCATGCTCGCGACTATGAATGCAGAACTCTAGAAGTCCTATGAGGACATGTATCTATTCGAGATGCATCAAGATTTAATGGATAGGTACCACCAAAGCGCAAGGCATGAGTGCTATGAGATCATCACTAACATGATCACCGCTACGATTGGGAGCGGAGAATCCTTAACCCCACATTTGCAGAAGATGCAGAGGTATGTTGATCGTCATCTAAAGTTGAATGTTAACTTTGATGAGGATTTGGCTATCGACATCATTCTCCACTCCTTGCCTCCATGCTACAACCAGTTTAGAATGACCTACCACATGAACAAAAAGGAGGTCACCTTGAGCAAGCTTCAAGGGTTATTGAGAACTTCTGAGTGCAACCTAAAGGATAAATCTATTGCATCAACTCCTACTGATTCGGCCCCAATATTGGCAATTGGGAAAGGAAGGGGTAAGAAGAGGAAGGCTCCTTCTAAGAGCCACCAAAAGGGAAAGTTCCAAGATGATTCCTCTTCTAGTGGAACCAAAGCAGGTCCTGCTAAACCCTCCACTGACCCTAAGCAAGCAGAGTGTTTTTATTGCCACGAGAAGGGCCACTAGAAACGAAGTTGCCCCAAATATTTGTAGGACATTAGAGATGGAAATATAAAGCCCACCTATGCAGGTATGTATTCTATTAAATCTAACAACTCATCACTTGCTACTTCATGTGTTCTTGATACAGGATATGGTTTCCACATTTGTTCTGATTTACAGGGCCTAAGAAGAAGTAGGGAGGTGGAACATGGGAAGATAAACATAATTATGGGAAACAGAATATCGTCACCTGTGACCAGAGTCGAAGTTTATTCTTTAGTGTTGAGTAATGGGTTAGGATTAGATTTAAATAATTGTTGCTATTCGCCATATATGGCAAGGAACATCATTTCTTTCCATGGATTATATAGACAAGGTTTTAGATATTCATTTGATAATAGTAATGGTTCTATTAATGTTTATTTGAATGGTGTTTTTTATTTCAATGCATTTCCTTGTAATGGAGTATATGAATATGTGTTGGTTGTAGAAAATTTAGGAAATGATTTGTTGAATGTTGATTTGTCTAAAAGTTTAGACAAAGCATGCTTGTGGCATTGTCGCCTTGGACATGTTAAAAAGAAACGCATAGCCCAACTCCAAAAGGATGGAGTGTTGGAGTCATTCGACCTTAGGGACGATGACGTGTGTGAGTCTTGTTTGCTTTGGAAGATGACCAAGTCACCCTTTACTGGCACTTATGATAGGGGTGAGGGTCTATTGGATCTCATACACACCGATGTGTGTGGGCCCTTTAGATCCATCACAAGGGATGCTTGCCGCTTGTACGTGACTTTTACGGATGATTATGGCAGATATGGATATATCTACTTAATCAAGCATAAGTCAGAAACCTTTGAAAATTTCAAAGAGTTTAAGAATGAAGTGGAAAATCAGTTGGGCAGGAAAATCAAGATGCTTCGGTCAGACCGAGGAGGAGAGTAACTAAGTCTTGAGTTTCATGAATATCTTAAGGAATGCATAATTGTTTCACAATTGACGCCTCTAAGAACGCCACAATTGAATGGTTTGACTGAGATACGTAATCGGACCTTGTTGGACATGGTTCGTTCCATGGTGAGTTGGGCTTCATTACCAATAGCTTTCTGGGGGTATGCCTTAGAGACTGCCGCTCATATCCTTAATCTAGTTCCCACCAAGAAGGTTGCCAAAACACCTCACGAGATGTGGACAGGGAAAGCTCCCTCGTTGGCACTCATCAAGGTTTGGGGCTGCGAGACTTTCGTAAGCCGAGAGACTCATGACAAGCTCAAACCTCGTAGTGAGAAGTGTTATTTCATCGGCTATCCACAAAAGTCTTTTGGCTATCTCTTCTACAGACCGAGTGACAATGTTGTATTCGTTGTGAGAACAGGGGTTTTCCGAGAAAGAGAACTCATAAGTCAAGGAGACAGTAGGAGGCAAATCGATCTTGAAGAGCTTCAAGAGTCAAGCAATGATGGAACCTCTAACACTGCAAATCAACCTGAGGAGGAAACTCCTGTTAAACCTGTTGACAAGTCCTTACCTCTTAGACGTTCTAGTAGAGATAGTGTTCCACCCCAGTTGTATGGATTCCATATTACTAGTGAAGGGGATACATTTATTAGTGATAGTACGCTGGTAAATTTGGACGAACCTAGCAACTACAAGGAAGCCATGGCAAGCCCGGAGTCTGCTAAATGGAAAGAGGCAATGGACAGCGAGATTCAGTCCATGTACGACAACCAAATTTGGTATTTGGTTGACAATGTACCGGGTCGTAAGACAGTCGGGTGCAAGTGGATCTTCAAGAAAAAGACAGACATGGATGGAAGTGTACACACTTATAAAGCACGATTGGTTGCGAAGGGCTTTACGTAAACTCCTGGAGTTGACTATGATGAGACCTTCTCGACAGTTGCGAAGATAAAGTCTATTAGGGTGATGCTCGCAATAGTTGCGTTTAATAACTATGAATATGGCAGATGGACGTTAAAACTGTTTTCCTAAATGGGAAGTTGGCTGAGGATGTTTACATGAATCAACCAGAGGGTTTTGTCGATGCGAAGCACCCCAATAGAGTGTGCAAGCTTGAGAAATCCATTTATGGATTGAAGCAAGCGTCTCGCGATGGAATCTTTGTTTCGACGAGAAGGTAAGAGTTTGGTTTTCTGCAAAGCGAAGATGAGTCATGTGGATATGTCAAATCCTGTGGGAGTATAGTGAGCTTCTTCGTATTGTATGTCGATAACATACTACTTATAGGAAACGACATCCCGACACCGTAGGAAGTTAAATCCTGGCTTGGGAAATGTTTCTCTATGAAGGACCTCAGAGAGGCTGCCTATATTCTGGGAATAAGGATAGTGAGAAACAGAAGTAAGAGACTAATAGGACTCAGTCAGGATACATACTTAGATAAAGTACTAAAGCGTTTTAGTATGGAAAATTCCAAGAAAGGGGAGTTACCAATCCAAAGCAATACCAAGTTGAGTAAGACACAAAGCCCGAGTACAGAGGCAAAGATAGCTGATATGAGCCGAGTACCTTACGCTTCCGCAGTTGGCTCGATCATGTACGCTATGACTTGTACTCGCCCTGATGTGGCCTTCGCTTTGAGCATGGTCAGTAGATATCAGGGAAATCTTGGTAGAGCCTATTGGACTGTAGTTAAGAATATTCTTAAGTACCTTTGGAGGACCAAAGAATGGTTTCTAGTCCTCGGTGGGAGTGATGATTTGAGGGTACGAGGGTACAGTGACGCTAGCTTCCATACAGATCAGGATAATTACCGTTCACAGTCAGGCTGGGTCTTTACCCTTAACGGAGGAGCAGTGACTTGGAAAAGTTCCAAGCAGGAGACTGTGGCTAATTCAACGTGTGAATCACAGTACATTGCAGCAAGTGAAGTGTCCAAAGAGGCAATATGGTTGAAGAACTTCATTGGAGACCTTGGAGCTGTACCATCCATAAAGGAGCCCATGGAGATTTTCTGTGATAATGAAGGAGCGCTTTCCTTAACCAAGGAGCCAAGGGATCACGTCAGATCCAGACATATCGACAGAAAATACCATTTCATTAGACATCGAGTAGAAGAGGGACTCCTCATAATGAAGAGGGTATCGTCAGAAGATAACCCAACAGATCCCCTTATGAAGGGACTGAGCAGGGTTAAGCACTTGCAACACGCTAGGAGCATTAGGCTGAAGGACGATATAAGTTTAGATTAGATAGGAAACGTGTAATGGATAAATTTGTACTTAACATTTGATGAATGAATAAAGGTGTGTTATTTATAAGTAAAGATACTATCTTGTGTTGATTATTTATCACTTGTTTCAATTTTTTCATGTCTTGACTTCCTGAATAGTAAGATTATTCAAACAGTCCACAATCGCTCGTATGTTAGAAGTAGATATGAAAGAAGACGGTCATGAATTTGTTTCTAGATCGTCTAAAAGGTTCTAGGCATGGCAAAGGTTTGCTACGAAGTTCATGAGTTCTTATGGATTATGATTTGAGCATTGGAATAAACCCACGCTTGGTTGTATCACTTCATGGAATTTGTCACGAGTGATTGCAAGACGATAATATCATATAATCTTTAAACCTAAAGATATGGTTATTGTTTATTGGTTAGTTGTGCATTGATAATACGTATATGCATCAGTAAATTGATGCTATAAAACAAATTGTTATGTATGATTTAGCCAGTAAATAATAAAAGCATATAAGTCGAAGTTTATTTGTTCCTTTTATTCTAAGAGGATAAAATCAATGTGTGGCCACTTGATGATTTGGTTTGACTTATGTGCCAGGCCCGATCAGGACGAAGTTGATGTTTTCAACTAAGTTCCATGTCAAACAAATCATATATCGAGGAAAAATATGTTGAACAATAAGTATGACTATGTTTCATGTGATTGTCAGCATGATATCTAGAACAGAGGATTAAATGATCCCTTATCTAATGGACAAGATTTTGATCAGAATTGACAGCAGCGTATAAGAGCTACGATTGCTAAACCGGATTTTGAAGTCATATGTGAGATATAGTTACTAGACTTATCCAAGTGGGAGACTGTAGGATTAGTGTTTAAGCCTGTAAATATCTTTGGTATGTACTTGACCCGGTTATGCATGGTCCTTTTAGGTTGCCTTCACCGAAGCAACTTGACAAGGTAATTTAAGAGAGAGAGAGAAGATATTATGATTTATTAATATATTATAAGAATGATATATTAAAGGAGAAATCATATTATTTAATTAACATTCGTCATAAATTAATTAGGAATTAATTTGGTGACTAAAAGAGATTAATTGAATTAAGGGGATTAAACTATCAAATGTATGATAGTTGAATTTTTGGGCTTGGAAACCTAATGGACAATAGTATGAACGAAATTATGATGGGGATCCATCATATTTTCGTCCATAGGCCCTATTCCAAAAGGTTCCATGGGCTGCTTGGTGATTAAGTTGTCCATTAGGGTTTTACCTGAAACCCTAGCAGCCTACAGTATAAATAGAGACCTTTGCTTGAAATTTTTGGCCACTTGATTCCAAGAGAAATCCTAGGGCCGGTTTTAGCATCCTTTCTTCTCTCTCATAATTGCCTTCTTTCTTGTGTGGTGTTTGTAAGCCATTAGAGGAGTTACACTTGTGACTCTAAGCTCAAGAATAAGAAGATTCAAAGGATTTCAAGCCAATTGAAATAGGTAATCACTTATATCTGTTCTTATAGTGTTAATTTCAAATTATGCATGCTAGATCTAGGGTTGCAAGTATTGGATTAATTGCATGTTCAGTAGAGAAGCCTAGATCCAAACTTTAGGGTTTTGCATGAGCACATAGGATGTTCTTTGATTAAAACCCATCACATATAACAATCCATACATTGAACCAGGAATTCTCAATCGCCGAAATTATCCTTACGAGCCTCCCACCTTGAATTTTTCATCACAACCCTGAGGAATTTCTAGCCACCACAGGATCCTCGACCAACGACCAATTTTCGTGGGGACACTCATCCTTCCCTGAACACGTACAACATGAACTATCTCGTTTTGCACCTTACCTTGACCCCCCAATGACCTTGGTTTCATGCATCCATTCCACATATCACTATATTCGGTCCACTAACTGTCTTAGAACAAATTCCTGATTCTATTAATAAAATATTTGGTTCTCCCCCACTCAGGGCTTGAACCATCACCATTTTGGGTACAATAGCAACCTATTCCACAGGCTGCTTGACCAGGCACATCATACTCACTCTTGGAAATTACCGCATACACTCGATGATCTTCCCAATAGAGACCAAGAAACTCCAAACATCCCGAATCTCAAATAAAATCCTCGAAGACTTTTCCATCGTTTCATCAGAAATTTCATACTGACACACTACCAGTCATCTCAATTGTCCCGTAGTAGTCATGACTCTCAATCTGGGAATAATGAGTTCTCACACTTCTCATCTTCGACTTTCCAACCAACATCCCATTATGATAATTATCATGAGGGCAGAAGCCTCACTCCCACACTCGATATCCATCATAGACGATGAGAGTCATTGCCCCAATATACTCCTCTTGACCACCTGACGCCACTGCTAACACATACCCTACTGTACTCAAATAGGGTATATCCTTGTCCTTGACCATATCAGTCACCACTGATGACCCCTTTCACACTATAATACTACCTTGTGGTAGGCATACTACCCAGATACTCCGGTGAAAGATTGCAGTCAAAGCTACCCCACAAGGTTTACCCCCAAGCTTAGAAACTGGAAATCCTAATATCTCTCATGTTTCCCATAGGAAATGGAAATAGCACCACTCAGGTCACAGATGGTGACATTTCCACTATCGTCCGATTAATCAACTCAGATTGTAGTCCTGCATAAAGCACTATACTCATCCCTGAGTCGTGCGGCTCCAATTGGCATCTTACCAAAAAATCCCTCAGAACTAACTTGATTTACCTCACAAGGTATGCTTTGAAGAAACTCGTTCGACATGACCCTCTGGCCCTATACTCTAGCGCATCCGATCTCCGTCTAATCAATCATGATGGGATAACTGGCAAATGGACAAGCACTATCTACTACGAGTCATGGTACCCGACCCATGTTATCTCTTCTCAATTTGCCCAAAATTATGGTACTCGAACCATGACATCACCTCTCGATCTGCTACAAATCATGGTAATCGAACCATGAAATCACCTCTCGATCTGCTATAAATCATGGTACTCGAACTATGAAATTACCTCTGGATCTGCTACAAATCATGGTACTCGAACCATGACATCACCTCTCGATCTACTACAAATCATGGTACTCGAACCATGACATCACCTCTCGATCTGCTACTTAAAACCTTCGGAATACTCCCTGCATCGAGTATGGGTCCTTTGCTTTCAGAAGTACGGGCCCATACTACCTGCCATATCCACCTATACTTTCTACATGGGCCATCCCAGAGTTCCCAAGTAGCTGCTCAACTTTCTCGATCACTAATCCCGTTACGCGAGTTCGCTCCCCAATGAAATGCTCTACTCTGTCAGCAAACTCATCTGACTAAGGTCACTCCTTAGGCTCTTCCTAGGTTCTCACACTCCTCTGCCATCAGCTGCTGAAAAACTCCCTATGATGCCAACCATCTACCTCCTGAATATTGTCATATTCTCTTGGTAGCTGACTCCCATCTTTGAGAGCTCCACGAAGCACGAAGCAAGCAACATTCGGGCATCGAATAATCTCCACCAGCACGTAAGAACCACTCCAGATTATAACTCTATTTTCTCTACTCACATTCAACTGGTGTCACCGAACTCAAGCAACTCTACCCCACGTGAGCATCTAGCTACTCTCTCAGCAGGCTCCTCTAATGCTCATCTAGGTATCTCTCCTAGATTACTCCTCTACTCAAGGTTTCTCTCTAAAAGATTCCTGCTAGATACTCTTACTCAGCACATACTCAAATCACATCACAGATAACAACAATTCCTAGGCTAAGGCATCAGAAATCAGGCCACTCTAGTCCTAAAATATGAAGTACATAGTCTATCCTCTAACATGCATAATATCGTTTTTCTCCTAGACATACGAAATCACCGCTCGGGCTCTAGCAGATTGTACACATTGCTCCTTCTCATTTTTCTCCTAGAAACTCTTACTAGTTTTAAAAAAATCTTTTCTTTTTGGAAAACTTTCTCAAATCCTTAGTTTGAGTCCAGACTTACCCGAAGGTGCATCCGAATCCCTCAAACCAAGGCTCTGATACCAACTTGTAACACCGTAAATTTTCAAAACAAAATTTTCATTTAGAATCACCTACTCCTTGTTACTAATTTCATAAAAATCACATTAATTTAATTTACACTTTTCAACTCCACAATTATTCAGTTAAAAATCCAAGATCCTCAAAAACATAACTCTTCTGTTGGTGTGTACAATCAAGCTGGTGCCTTCCCGCGATCCTAAGAAAAACCTTGAGCACATAACACACAACACGGTAAGCATGAAGCTTAGTGAGTTCCCTAAAATACCACGTATAGCACGTTAGCCACTCAAGGCTGTAACTCTATAATAACCTCCGGTCTCTGTGTCTCAGTGGCACCCTCCAGTCACATGGTTCTTTGGACCCTCCGGTTCGGTCTATGTGAGGACCCTCCGGTCTCACAGCCCATTGGACCCTCCGGTCCGGTCTAGGTAACACATAACATAGAATATATATCACATAGACAAAATGCATAACTAAAGTAAGCACGTAAGACCCTCTGGTCACACATAAATACCACTCAAGGTAAAGTATAGTGGGAAGACTCACTTCACAAGCAGCAAGTAAATAACCTCTCACCCGAATCTCGAGCTAGCCTCCGCCTAACATAAGGGATGAATATCTATAATTAATACACCTTTACACGAACCAGTAATTTAGGGCTATTCTTTTGTTCTCTAACTCTTGAATGGGGTAAAAGACCATTTTACCCCTCCATGGTGTCCATTACTCATGTTGACCAAACCCCAGAGTCAACATAATTCAAACTCAAGTCAACAGTCCATGTTTGACTCGACTTGTTGAGTGCACTCATGCAACTCGTCGAGTCCACTCACATCCTCAAAAGTCTCATGAAAGTCCAGCTCAGCTCGTCGAGTTGACCTCCAACTCACCGAGCCATCGCACAAGTCATCTCTTCGGGACAAACCCTAACTAACTCGTCGAGTCGCCTCACCGATTCGGCGAGTTCATTCATACCCAAAGCTCATTTAGACGATTTAAAACAGATCTATTACTCCAAACACTAGATAATTCATCTCAAGGCTCAATAGTCACGTAAAGCTTCGATCTTTACGTTCATGCATGATGTTATTGCTCCAAAAATGCTAACACATGCCCTTCATGAGAGATTAAGCCCAAAAACCCTCCTATGTATGAATAAAGTCGGGAAACCTAGACTCTAAGGACCTCATAAGGTCCAGATCTAAGGTCTAGACTCTTTGATAACTCATGCTACTCAAAAACCTAAACAAAAGATGGCAAAAAGCCCTAAAACTCCATAGATATGACATCTATCCAGGATAAGAAGAAAGGTGAAGACTTCATACCTTCCTCAGGAGCTCTGGATAGGAAATCACTGGATCCAACAGCCTCACCTCCAACTCCTTCCTTGATAACCTCATCCTCTTCCTCAAATGATGCATATGAAACACAATATTAGCATATCTCTCACTCTTTAGCTCAAATAGAAATTAGGGTTTGCTCTCAGGAGTGTAGGGTAGCTAATGACGCGGAAATGGGGGCATAACTTCCCTTATATAGGCCCCAACCCTGGGAAAATTAGGGTTTCTCTGTCCAGCACCAACTCGGCGAGTCTGCCTCCCGACTCATCGAGTCCATTCATTAAATCCCACTCAACAACTCAACCCTACTCGGCGAGTTGGACTCTCAACTCGTCGAGTCACTTAATAAACCTCAAGAACTCAACCATACGATAACATACCTGAAATTTCGGATGTTACAGATAGTGTACTATAAAAATGTCATTCTCTTTGAGTAGACACAAATACAAATCACAAAGAAATTTCACAAAGAATACAAGTATAAAGGTTTTGTGTTGGTTTGAGGGCGATTGACCATTTTTCAAGCCATGTTATTATGTTAAATTTTTTTAATTTGTAAGTTTGTTATATACTAATTCTTTTTTTATAATTTTCCTGGTTTAAGTATTCTTTTAAGACAATCATTTTAGGTTGTGGTTGAGACTTTAATGTAAATTAGATTAGATTCATGTTATCGATCGTATGTTATAGAAAGTGATATAGATAATATTTAATTAAATATTGTATATATGTTTGTATGTTTGCGTTGCTTCAAAGTAATAATTAATAAGAAATCGTGGATATGCAATATTATTTATTGAATCCATGTAAATCTCTTTAAATGCAAATTGTCTATCTTATCACTTTATATGTTAGTATATGTTTAACATTTTAATTATAATAATAAGTGTCTTTTAGAAGTTTTCTTTCGTTTATTAATAATAATAAGTGGTTTTAAAACTAATGAACCATAATTATAAATTATAAAATCAAATTATAAGAATCATGGAGATGTCATATTATCCATGCAAGTCTCTTTTGAAATGCAAATTGTATATCTTATCAGTTTATTATTTAGTGTATGTTTCACATTTTAATAATAATATTAACTGTTTCTTAAATGTCTTCTTTAACTTATTAATAATCATCAGTTCTTTAAAACTAAATAACAATAATTTTAATGATAATAACATTAATTTGTAAATTATAAGGTTAACAACAAATAAATTGTAATTTAAATGAACATCATTATTGAAATTAGAAAATAATCGCATAAGTAAAAATTTCAATTAATCAATCATAACAATTGTTAAAAATAATAATTAATAGATAATTATATTTAATTTTATTAATGAAGAAGTTGAGTTGATGCCAATAAATAATATTGTTCAAAGTATTGTGTCAAAGTTAATGTCAATAACATAACCATTTTAAACATATATTTTTCAACATTTTAATAGTATCATTTTAACTATGCTGTGTAACGCGCGAGAATTCGTCTAGTATACCTATAAAGGAAGCATTTTTCCTTTCATCACATTTATTTGAAACTCCCATTACTTTTCAATTTCTCTCTAGTAATGATTATAAGTTGGTTAATAAAGTTAAAAAAAATATCTCACCTACAGTGTAATAATATATAAACTAAATTTCATTATTAAAATAATATCTTTACTATTATTTATAAAGTTATGTCTTTAACTTTTAACTTTTAACATATTATAGTTAACTTATTAGTTTTAAAATGTTGTTGTATGTAAACCATTATCATTTTAAAGCTATAATTTTGAACAATTTGGATAAAATACTTAAATTGTTAATTTAAATATAATATTATAGTGTCAATTTAAATATAAATTTTAGTTCAACTTAAACAACCAAAAGAATATTTTGTTAATAGTTAAAGGTGATAAATTGTAGTGTCTTTGTATTAATGATTGTAAGTTGGTTAATAAGATTAAATATTTATCAAACCTAAAGTGTAATCATAAATAAACTAAATTTCAATATTAAAATAATATATTTACTTCTATTCATAAAGTTATGACTTTAACTTTTAACATATTATACTTAATTCAATATATTTGGATAAAATATTTTAATTTTTAATTTAAATATAACATTACACGGTCAACTTTAATATAAATTTCAGTTTCACTTAAAAACACCCGAAGAATATATTTTGCGAATAGTTAAAAGTGATAAATTGTAGTGCTAAATGCAAAAACTAAATTGTAATATAAATTTAACTAAAATATTTCATAAAGATATTTTTTATAATCGTTAAAAGTTTTCAAATAAGTAGTTTAAAGTAACTTACAATAACAATAGTTAAATATAACTCTATATAAATGTTAATATTGTTAACTTTAAAATTAAAAAACAATGTTTGATGTTTTAAATAATTATAATGATAGAAATTAAAACGTTAAACAAATAAATTTCAAAAAATTAATTAACAATAACAACTATAAATAACATTAAACCATATATTATATTTAATTGTATTCATTAGTAACTCGCGGTAAAAGTTATTCAAAGAGTTGAGACTATGTAGTTATAATAGATGTATATATATTATCATATAATTCAAAATAATCAATAAATTATATCAATTTAGTATACAAATTATTATATCACATTTAACAACAATGTTATCGTTATATTTAAAAAAAAAACATATATCTGTAAAGATTTCAACTATATAGGTGTTTCTACGCAACGCACGGGCATTCGCCTAGTATACTTATAAAGAAAGCAGTTTACCTTTCACCACATTCATTTGAAGCTCACATTCATTTTTCCTTTCACCACATTAATTTGAGACTACCATGTCTTTTCAATTTCCTTAAAATAATGATTATAAGTTGGTTAATAAGGTTAAATAAATATAAAACCTAAAGTGTAATCATATATAAATTAAATTTTCAATATTAAAAGAATATATTTTCTTCTACTTATAAAGTTATGTTTTTAAGTTTTAACATATTATAATTAATTTATTTGGTATTAATATGTTGTTGTATGTAAACCATTATCATTTTAAAACTATAACTTTTGAAAAATTTGTATAAAATACTTAAAATTGTTAATTTAAATATAACCTTAAAAGATCAACTTAAATATAAATTAATTAAACTTAAACAACCTAAAGAATATTTTGTAAATAGTTAAGTGATAAATTGTAGTGTCTTTCTAATAATGATTATATGTTGGTTAATAAGGTTAAATAAATATCAAACCTAAAGTCTAATCATAAATAAACTAAATTTTAATATTAAAATAAAATTTTTACTTCTACTTATAAAGTTATGTCTTTAACTTTTAACGTATTATACTTAATTTATTAGATTTAATATGTTGTTGTATGTAAGACATTATCAGTTTAAAGGTACAACTTTTGAAAAGTTTGGACAAAATACTAAAATTGTTAATTTAAATATAACATTACAGTGTCAACTTCAATATAAATTTCAGTTCCACTTAAAACACCTAAAGAATATTTTATGAATAGTTAAAAGTGAAAAATTGTAGTGCAAAATTCAAAAAGTAAATTGTAATATCAGTGTAACTAAAATACTTCCTAAATATATTTTTATAATCGTTAAAAAATTTCAAATAAGTAGCTTAAAATCACTTACAATAACAATAGTTAAAAATAACTGTATATATAAATTCTTATATTGTTACCTTTAAAATAAAAAAAAATGTTTGATGTTTTAAATAAATTACAATGATAGAAATTAAAACGTTAAGCAAATAAATTTTAAAAAATTAATCAACAATAACAACAACAATAACTAACATTAAACCATATATTATATTTAATTTTATTCATAAGTAACCCGCATGTAGAGGTCATTCAAAAAATTAAGATTATGCGGTTTTAATAGATGTACATATTATTATATAATTCAAAATAATCAATATATTATATTTCCTTAGTATACAAATTATTACATCAAATTTAACAACGACATTATTGTTATATTTAAAAAAACATATATTTATAAAGATTTCAGCTATATAGAGACTTTTGCGCAATATGTGGGCATTTGCCTAGTATACTTATAAAATAGACATTTTTATTTGCACCACATGCATTTCAAACTTCCATGATTTTCCATTTTCTATCGTATAATTATTACAAATTAGTTAATAATGTTAAATTAATTCAAAAGCTAAATTCTAATCACAAATTAACTAAACTATAATATTAAAATATCATATTTTACTTCTATTTATAAAATTATGACTTTAACTTTTAAACATATTATAGGTAACGTATTAGTTTAGATATATTGTCGTATGTGAGCAATTGTCATTTTAAAGTAATAACTTTGGTATAATTTATGATATTATGCAAAATAGTTAAATTATTAATTTCAATATAATGTTAAATGGTTAACTTAAATCAAAATTTTAGTTAAACTTAAAAAAAAATCAAGAGATTATTTTATAAATAGTTAAAAGTTATAAACTATAGTGTTAAACCTAAATTGTAACAGTAAATTAACAAAAAAAAAATCATGAAACTATTTTGTTATAATCATTAAGAATTTTCAAATAAGTAGTTTAAAATAACTTACAATAAGAATAGTTAAAAGTAATATTAAATAAAAAAATTATAATGTTATCTTTAAAAACAAAAACAATGTTTACAATCAAAGAAACTAACAATATTCATCAAATAAATTTTAAAAAGTTAAATTCGAAAACTAAATTAAAATAATTAAGAGTGTCTAAATATATTATTTTAAATAACTTACAATAACAATAGTTAAAAGTAACATTATATAAAAAAAATATATTGTTACATTTAAAAGCAAAAACAATGTTTGATATTTTAAATAATTACAATGATAAAAATTAAAATCTTAAGCAAATAAATTTTTTAGAATCCATTAATCATAATGACAACTATAAATATCATTAAACCACATATTATATTTAATTTTATTCTTGATTAACCTGCAGGTAGAGGCCACTAACATAATTAGGATTATAGTCAAAACAAACAATGTTTATACCAACTTATAATAAGATATATTTATAAAAACATATATTTGAAAAGATTTCTAATATATTGTTGTATTCTACGCAACGTGCGGGTATTCGCTTAATAGGTATATAAACATCCAGCTAGTACTATAAATTTTGTACAAAAGAGCTTGCTTACGACACACATTAAATAAATATGAACTTGTCTCGATATCCAATGAACAATTCAAATAAAAGGTAGAGTGAACGTTTACTCCTCCCTATCAACATTACTCCAAAACCATCCTCCATGTAACATTGTTAAGCTTACACTTTACATCCATTGTGTGGGAAAAAACTAAAAATTTTGGTTTAAAATATATCTAGCCGAGTACAAAAATGCCGCAACCAAAATTTTTTTCATCCAAATTGTCATAAAATGTTGTCATTTTTTGTAGAAAAAACATCATAAATGGTCCCTGTGATTTCTTCAGATCTGAAGTTTAGTCGTCGTAGTTTAAAAACATCATTGATGGTCGCTATGCTTTCAGAACTTTTGACGATAGGTCCTTATTGCTAACTCCATTAGGTTTTGTCCATTGAAGGGAATTTTTGTCATTTCACTACCACAGAGACAATTTATGATGTTTTCAATTATTTAAAAAAAGAAAAATATATAATAATATGCCAAAGGGGTCTTTCTCTCTCTCTCTCTCTCTCACGCACAAACACACACATTCCATATGCATCAAATCCTTTTACATTAGAAAAACCCACTTATACATTTTAATATATATACTTCCAAATTATATTTGTTCATCAGATTACATTAGAAAACCCCACTAGACACTTTTTTTACTTTGTTCTAGATAGCTAAACACCATAAAAAATCTCTCTATCTCTCTTTAACCTTGTTTTCTTCCCACCATTTTCCTTCAAGAAACCTGCAAATCGAGGAAGAGTGAGGGTTTTTGACCTTTTTTGGTTGAAGAAAAAGAGAGCATAATAAATGACTACTCAAACACATGTACAAATACAGAGGCAATCAAGTGAACAACTTGAGACACTGATGCAAGCAGTTGGTCAAATTGAAATAAATTTTAAGAAATATATTTCATGGAAGAAATCAAAGCTTTACCCACTCCCGTAATCACAAATCTCCAAAGTTTGCTAATCTACCGTAATTCAAATCAGTCGCCATCACTCCAACAAATACATTGTCAACCACATTAGATAGATCCAAAATAAACCGATCAATAAGATAACAAATCCATTTTTAGTTCGATTAATAGATACAAATAAAATTCGACTCTAACAAATGCAATTGACCATTACCTATTGAGAGAACGAACATAAAGCAAGGAATACCAGTAGTAAACCGATGAATAAGATAACAAAGGGTATATCAAAATCAGTGCAAATGTCAATTTGATCTATATCCAAAGTGCATAATAAGACCAGTTCCTTTTGTTGTTCTTAATTTCAAACCAGAAATAGATGAAAATAATGATAGTAATACAGAATAGACATATAAATACAAACTTGCATATATGAAGGGTTTTGTTTCGAACCTATCAGATGTTAAATAATGAGCAAAAGACCCAAATTTTGTCTTATAATTAGATCGCTCAATGTAACGCCCCAAATTTCAACCCAAATTTTCCAATTAAAACTTTAAGTATTTATTTAATTCACAACTACAAGATCTTAAAACATTTATCATAGTATCATTAAAAGTTATCAAGTAAAGAAGTCCCTCATTGATGCGATGCAATCGAGCCATGCCCCTCCTTAATATAAGAAAACCTAAAACATGTAAACCACAAATTGTAAGCACAAACTTTAGTGGGTTCCCCAAAATGCCAAACACAGCACAACAATTATAAACAGCTACTCCCTCTGTCCAAAATTATTGTCCACGTTTGACTTTTTAAGCCTTTTTTGTTCAAATTTTACCATAAAGAATTTACTTTTTTGTTATATATGTTTTTATGCAAGATATATGAATAGATTGTTTTTTTAAATATATTTTCATTTTTATAAGTTTCATCAAAAATTATATAACACAAATAAAGTTATTTATGGTCAAAGTTGACATGGAAAGACTTCAAAAGTCAAATATGGAATATAATCTTAGGATGGAGGGAGTACGATCGGGGTGGTGAGTATCTTAGTATCGAGTTCGAAGACTATCTTATGGAATGTGGGATTGTTTCACAATTGATCCCACCTAAGACCCCACAGCTTAATGGTGTATCTAAGAGGCATAATCAAACCTTTTTGGACATGGTTCGTTCCATGATGAGTCGAGATTCGTTACCTATCTCATTCTGGGGGTATGCCTTCGACACTGCCGCCCATATCCTTAGTCTTGTCCCAACTAGGAAGGTTGCCAAAACACCTCACGATATGCGGAGAGCGAAGGTTCCCTCGTTAGCACATATCAAGGTTTGGGTTTGCGAGGCTTTCGTGAGATGTGAAACTCATGAAAAACTCGAACCTCGTAGTGAGCGGTGTATTTTCATCAGCTACCTCTAGAAATTCTTTGGATATCTCTTCTATGGACTGAGTGACAATGTTGTCTTCATTGTGAGGAGAGGAGTATTTCGCGAGAGAGAACTCATAGGCCAAGGAGACAGTGGGAGGAGAATTGACCTTGAAGAGCTTCAAGAGTCAAGTGGTGGAGGAACCTCAAACACTAGCAATCAACATGAGGAGGAAACTCAGGTTGAGCCCATTGCCGAGTTTGTACCTCTGAGGCATTCTATTAGAGTTAGTGTTCCACCTGTGTTGTATGGTTTTCATATAACATCTGATGGTGATACATTTATCAGTGATAGCACACTGATAAATCTAGATGAACCTAACAACTACAAGGAAGCCATGGCAGGTCCCTAGTCTGTTAAATGGAAAGAGGCTATGGACATTTTGTTTCTGTCCATGTATGACAATCAAGTTTGGAACTTGGTTGACAATGTACCGGGTCGTAAGACATTCGGGTGCAAATGGATCTTCAAGAAGAAGACTGACATGGATGGGAAACTACACACATATAAGGCATGACTGGTTGCGAAGGGCTTTACTCCAACTTTGGGAGTTGACTATGATGGGAAACTTGCACACTTTATGCTAGCCATAGCTGCATTTCATGATTATGAAATATGGCAAATGGATGTCAAAACCACTTTCCTTAATGGAAAATCGGCTAAGGATGTTTACATGAGTCGACTAGAGGGTTTTTTCAATGCAAAGTATCCAAATAAAGTATGCAAGCTTGAGAAATCCATTTATGGATTGAAACAAGCATCTCGTAGATGGAATATTTGTTTCGATGAGAAAGTCAAAGAGTTTGGTTTTTCGAGAAGTGAGGATGAGTCTTGTGTGTACGTCAAGACTAGTGGGAGTACAGTTAGCTTTCTGGTGTTGTATGTGGATAACATACTTCGTATAAGAATTGACATCCCAACCTTGCAGGAGGTTAAGTCCTGGCTTGGGAAGTGTTTCACTATGAAGAACATCGGAGAAGCTGCCTATATTCTGGGGATAAGGATATTGAGAGACATGAGTAAAAGACTAATTGGACTTAGTCAAAGTACCTACTTGGATAAGGTGTTGAAAAGATTCAACATGATGGATTTTAAGAAAGATGACTTACCCATCCAAGGCAATACCAAACTGATTAAAACTCAAAGTCCATGTACAGAGGCTGAGATAGCTGAGATGAGTCTCGTACCATATGCTTCCGCAGTTGGTTCGATCATGTATGTTATGACTTGTACTCTCCCAAATGTGGCCTTTGCTTTGATCATGGTCAGCAGATATCAAGGGAATCCTGGTAAGGCTCACTGGACTGCGGTAAAGAACATTCTCAAGTACCTGCGGAGGACTAAGGATTGAATCCTTACCCTCGGCGAGAGTAATGACTGGATAGTAATAGGGAATAATGATGCCAGCTTTCAGACCGATAGAGAAAATTTCTAATCTCAGTCGGGTTGGGTATTTACCCTGAATGGAGGAGCAATAACTTGGAAAAGTTTCAAGCAGGAGACAATAGTTGATTCAACATGCGAATCAGAGTACATAACAGCAAGCGAAGTGGAGAAGGAGGCAATATGGCTGAAGAACTTCATCGAAGACCTTGGATTTGTACCAGCTATAAAGGATCCTATGAAGATTTTCTGTGACAGTGAGAGTGCGATTTCCTTAGCCAAGGAGTCAAGGGATCATGGCAGATCCAGGCACATCGACAGAAAATATCACTTCATAAGACATCGAATAGAAGAAGGACTCCTCATAGAAAAGAGGGTATCGTCAAAGGAGAACCCAATAGATCCCCTCACGAAGGGACTGAGTAGGATTAAGCACTTATAGCATGTGAGGCGCATCGGGCTGAAGGATGATATTAGTTTTAATGATTAGATAGCTGTTTAGAAACTTGTAATAATTGAAATGTAATTGACACTTGATGATTAAATAAAAGGTTTTATTTATTTATAAGTAATGTTATTATCTTGTGTCAATCATTTGCTATTGTTTCATTTTGCATGATTTGACTTCCAGAATAATTATATTATTCAAACTGTCCACAGTAGATCATACTTTGGAAGTAGGTATTGAGGCAAGACTATCAAGAATTTGGCTTGTAGATTGTCTGAAGTGTATTAGAAATAGCAAAGTTTGCTACAACATTCATGAGTGCCCATAAGGTCTGAGTATTGGATTAAACTCAATCTCACTTGAATCACTTCATGGAATTTATCTCGAGTGATTGTGAGATAATAATATCATATAAGTCTTCCAACCAAGATATATGAGTTGTTGACTATGAGTTGGTTGTACATTGATAGTGTGAAACCACATCAGTAACTTGATGTTATAAAACGCACTATTGTGTATGAATTAACAAGTAGTTAGTACAAGCATATATTGTCGAAGTTTATCTATTCCTTTTAGTCCTTGAAGGATTAAAAGTGATATCTTGGGCCCTCGATGATTTTGGTTTGACTTATGTGTCGGTCCTGGTCAGAACTCAATTGATGTGTTCGATTAAGTTCTATGTCAAACAAATCGGAAATCGAGAAACAAACTGCTGGACAATAAGTATGACATTTTTCCATGTATTTGTCTGGCTGATATCTTGAAGAATAGAGGATTATATGATCCCTTATCTAAATTGGCATGTCAGAGTTTGACAGAGGCTTTTAATAGCAATGATTGCTAGTCGGTTCCTGAAGTCGTACTTGCAACAATATTTATTAAACTTATCCAAGTAGGAGACTGTTTGATAAGGTGGCTATGTCCAAACTATAATTGGTATGTACGTGACCCGAAAATAGCATGGTCCATTTATGTTGCATTCCACCAGAACAGTTTGACAGGATGGACTTTTGAGTAGAGGTTATTTATGATTTATTAATATATTATATGTTCTAATATATTAATATGAATTCATATTATTTAATTAGTATTGATCAAAAATTAATTTGGAATTAATTTAGTGATCAAAAGAGACTAATTGAAAGTATGGGGATTGATTTGGTAAATCAATGATTCTTATAGTGTGGGCCAATGGTTATTTAGGATGGCTATAAGTCCATAGATATTCCATTAAGGTTTAACCCATGGAGCCTAAGTAATATGAAAGGTCATGTCAATTAGGTTTTACATTGATGTAACCGTAGACTTTGCCACACTATCAAACAAGCCCCTTAGCACCTAAAATCGGCACTAGTTGTTCTAGGAGATCATAAGAGTTAATTTTTGTGCAAGTCAATCTCTCTCTCAAGTCCTCCATTGTTGGTGGTGTTTTGTGAAGCATTTGAGGCATCAAACCTGGGGTGCTAGGCTCTTAAAGATCCAAGTTAACAAGCTACAACAAGAGGTAAGTCATCTAACTAGTTTTTTTTATTCAAGTACCCATGCTTTGTATGCTAGTTAGGATAATGCTTTGGAAAATCAAATTGAATGTATAATTAGAGAAAACATAGATCCAAAGCATTTAGGGTTGTATGTGCACCATAAGGGTGTTAGAGTACTCAAAACTCATCATAAGGATCATTCTAGAAACCCTAGATCATGTCAAAATCGTCTATGCCTATGGAGAGTTTTAGAATGCCTCTTGCTTAACTATTGAACAATTGCAATTTAGTCCCTGCATTTTTAATTAATACATTTAATCCTAAAATTAATTCTAATTAATTTTTGATTAAATATTAATTAACTATTACTATTTCTAATTAATATATTATTCTCATAATATATTAATAACTTAGTTAATACAATTTATTAATCAAATTAATAATTCAACCTCTTTTCTCCAAAATCATTTTTCCCGGTTGCTAGTCTTGAGAGCAACCTAAAAGGACTGTGCTACAATCAATTCAAGTACATACCAGTTATAGTTATCGGCTTAGACACCTAATCCAACAACAACATCACTCTATGTCATAAAGTTTCCACCTTTATGGATTTCCATGACTAGAAAAGGTCCAAAAGCCAAAACCTTAGCTCTTTAATCCATTAAGACATCATGACACTTTCATGGAATATATAGAATGATCAAGATCATATTTTTATGGATCCTAAAAGCTCCATAATGGATAAAGTTTCCAACTTTATCCATTAGAATAGTCCAAAACATCAAGATCTAGCCTTTAAGCACCAAAGGGACCAAAAGTACATCTTTTTCAACTTAATCTATTAAGTCCGAGTCTTGAACCTTGAGATCTGAATCACAATGATGTTTATATGTATAAAGTTTCCAACTTTATGCATAACAATTGCACAAACTTTAAAGAACTAAGATTTATGCACTAAAATGACCAAAATCTCATAACATCCAAAACTAGCAAGATTAAAAAAATACATCATCAAGATTCAAACTTTA
Organism: Lactuca sativa; assembly: GCF_002870075.4. NCBI lineage: Eukaryota > Viridiplantae > Streptophyta > Magnoliopsida > Asterales > Asteraceae > Lactuca > Lactuca sativa. The sequence continues at coordinate 216,405,027 of NC_056627.2, forward strand.
TACCTCTAGAAGATAGATCAAGGTGAATAAAGTCCAGATCTACAAGCTCCAATGCAAACAACACTTATCCAAGAAGTTTCTTCTGTTGGATATGGTGTCTAAGCGCATAAATATTATGGTATGTACTTAACCCGGAAGTAGCATGGTCCATTTGGGTTGCATAGCCTTGGAACATTTTGGATAGAATTTTGTAAGAAGAGGATATTTATGATTTAGTAATATATTATAAGTTCTAAAACATTAATATGGAATCATATTACTTAATTATTATTGATCAAGAATTAGATTGGAATTAATTTGGTGATCAAAAGAGACTAATTAAATAAATGGGGATTGATTTGGTAAATCAGTCATTCTTATAAAGTGGGCTCACGATCCATAGTTCTTCATGTTAGGCTACACCTATGTGGTGACCCATGGATACTCCATGGAAGTTAAAACCATGGATCATGAGGAATATGGAAATTCAAGAGTTACATGGTGTAACCCTAATGTCCACAATATATAAGAAACCCCATGTTTCCTAAAATCGGACTTAAGGCATATGCATGAGGGCAAACCGATTTGTGAAGCAATATAATCTTCTCTCAAGTTATTCCAATTGTTGGTGGTGTTGTGTGAACCATTTGAGGTGCAACACTTGGGGCACTAAGCTCTTTAAGGTCCAAGGAATCAAGCTACAACAAAAGGTATGCCATTCAACTATATTTTATATTATATATACTCCATAATATGCTAGTTAGGATGATACCTTAGAGAAATTTATATTTGCATGTATAATAGAGAAAACATAGATCCATGGTATTTCGGGTTACATGTACACCTTAGGAGTGTTAGAATGCTCTAAATCCAAAAGTGGTATCACATCCTAGGCTTGTTTTCAATTATACTTGATGCTACTTGCTTGGAAATGCTATAAAAATCGATTTTCTGCTGTTCTGGACAGTGGACTCGCCGAGTCCACTAATGGAATCGCCGAGTCCATGCACAAACTCATCCTACTCTCCGAGTTTGTTCTTGCACTCAATGAGTTGGAGACCCTAAGTGCAGATTTGTCACACCCCGAAAACCGAAGGCGGAAACATTTACGGGGTTGACTCCACGCTGAGTATCAAATCCAATGCACATAGTAAGTAAAGTAGAACAACCATTACATTACATACTGAAAAGTTTTACATTTATTTCAAAAGTAAAGTTATATAGTTGCGATATATAGTATATAATAACAAAACGAACTGGTCTTCTGCGCACTCCAACCTGGAACAAAATGATCTTCATGTACCTGTTCTAACGCTGACCTGAGAACACAAGCGGTTTGAAAATCAGCATAACGCTGGTGAGTTCATAAGCGGTTTTTGTTTTGTGAAAATGTTCGAGTTTCCTTTCTGTTTCTAAAAATGTTACACACCCAAAGAAAATCCCATATTTTCTTAAAAAGATTGGTTATTGTTTCTCAACATGAATAGTAAAGTTATACACTGAAAACACGTATATTCTTGTGGAAATGTATAGTTAGGTTATCTGTTTTAGTTAGGTACAATGTATTCCCAGGAAAATCCCATACTTTCCTAAATTGTTGGTTATCAAATGTAAAAGATGTATTCTGAAAAACATGTTTACCCTTCTGAGATGTAAAGTTACCCGGTTTGTTACCCTTTTCTAGTTATGTAAAATGTTTCCCCAGGAAAGTCCCATACTTTCCTGACTGTTGGTTACCAATGTAAAGAAAATGTATACTGAAACCTGGTTATCTTGTGAAATGTATTAAGTTATTCATTATTACTGCTAAGTAAATCTCTATTGTCCTAATTGCGAGTTCCATAACCATACAATAGACTAGATGTGGCAATAAGTAGTCCACATCACCTTATGACTTTCGTCACCCTTGAACCATTTCGGTTCGGCTGTAGCTAGTAGCCAGGTATGGGGTAGTCAGCCCCATATAGATCTATACACTCAAGTCACGCTCTCTAAACCTAGAGATTCTGGTTACGGGTGTAGTCCTCCACTCGCGTATCTCTATAGAGTGTTCACCGAGGACATGTCTCCAATCATATAGGACTAACAAATTTACTAGTAATAATATGCTAATCCTCCACTCACGTATCTCTGTGGAGTGTTACCGAGGACAAAACAGTGTACAATTTTTATGTATCAAAAGTTCTAATATCATGCTTTTAACTGATAAAATGTGGAAACTATTTGTGAAATATATAAAACATAACAATTTATATGTCCATTTCACAAATAATATGTTTACATGATCTCCATGTTCAAACGGTTATCAGTTGTATCAATCAGCATTAAAAGCATATAAAATGTTAAACATACACACGAAAACAAGTTTTGAGTACAAGAAACCCCTTGTACTTTGCTTGTGTTACCCCCCTGAAAACAGTTAAAAATAGTGAAAAAGGGTAGGGGTATGAACTTACCGCTTAATGTAGAGTTCGAGTGTCACCGGATGCCTTGAACTCCTATGGCCCCTATTTTTCATGTGACGACACATAAATGAGTTAGAAATAAGGTGTTTCATGACTAAACATGATGGAAAAACATCCTTAGAGCTTGGAATTACTAAGAATAAGTGTCCTATGACCCAAACTTAATGATTTATGCAAGTTTAGGACCAAATATGGGTATTAGAGTGGGTGTATAGTCTTGAAAATGAGTGTGCGGCTGGGGAGTGCAGCCAGGAGTGTGTGTGAGGCAGCACACAAGAGTGTGCGGCCATACAGAGGGTGTGTGCGGCCGTACACTCCTCATTTGAGTCCATATGTTGATTTTTGAAGTGTATGCTCTTCATTTTTGGGAGTTTTGAATATGTGCTGCCCCCATATGAAGGTGTGCGGCCATACACCTTCATGGGATGATGAATATGATGAACATAATGAGTTTTAAGCTTGGGATTCAAGTGTTTACCACTATACTTATCTTGAAGATGAAGTAGATCACGATTATGAAGCCTTCCAAGTGTTCTAGTTTGATGATTTAGAGAGAGAAAATAGAGAGAGGGAAGAGAGCATCTAAATGAATGAATGAGGGGGGTATCTATCCATAAATTGAATTGGGTGTGAGGTTGAGGGTGTTTGCGGTTGGAATGTAGCCGTACATACAGGTGTGTGGCCGCACACACATTATTTGATGAGTTTTGGCCCTATTTTGTGATACTAAACACTCTCCAACCCTTCCTAAGACTCATATCTAAATTATACCACTACTAGAAAAATAGCCTTTTACGACGCTCATTGCACGTCGTAAAAGGCTCAGACGACGCGCAAATGCGTGTCAAGGAAGGCCCTGTCATAAAGAGAGACGACGCACTTTTGCGTGTCGTCTATAGATGACGCGCATTTTTGACGCTCATTTACGACGCGCAATTACGACGCGCGTTTACGACACGCACTGCGTATCAAGGAAGGCCCTATCATAATGGAAGACGACACGCATTCGCGTGTCGTAACCTTATGATGCGTGTCTTAATGACACGCAATGCGTATCAAGAAAGCCCCTGTCAAGAAAGGCCATGTCGTAAATGAAGATGACACACATTTTTGCGTATCATAAATTTAAATGTTTAAAAAAAATATTTACAGATTTACTAATTTTCAAATTAAATTTTTATTTAATGTCTCATAATAGAAAATAAATATCATATACAAAAAATACAATCCATTGCATAAAATTTAATGTCATACAAATAAAATACCATAAATAACAAAGATAATTCATTTCACTAATATGTCAAATACAAATAATTATTCCAATAGTGAGTAAATGTTATAAAAAAATGAACTCAAGAGAAGCAGAATATATAATTGCATTATCTAGCTTACTATCTGCCAACAACTCTCCGTGTGTTTGCTTTTTGCTTGAGTCTCGTTTCCTCCAAAACTACTAGATACAATGGCTTGCTTCTTCCTCGTTACTGTAAGCAGAACCGAATTACATTAGATGCTAATGTAATTAATTATGTTGCTAAGGATAAGGGTGGGGCTACTAGAAAGACTTATTTATATTCAGCTAGAACATAAGTATCTTTATGAATCTTAACTAACATGAGAACAAAAGGCTTATGGATGTTAATACATAATAGTTCAGGGGCACAACCGTAAATAAACAATTAAATACTACATGTGGGTTTGTTGTTAGAACAAGGTTGCAAATGCAGCTGTAAACATGCATGAATTATAAACATCATGTAATAAAACTAATTGTATTTTACTCTAAATTCAATAAAACATTACAATTATTCATTTTTTAAAGTCTCAAATCTTTAATCTTGTAATTCATTCCACTTCCATTTGTAGTATGATGAATCTGAACACAGAAGTGAAATGACAAAGAATTCTTTAGAGAGATATACTCACTATTATGAACGTTGGGCTACTAACCAATCAGTATACAAGGGCATAATTGTAATTTTCTATATATTTTTAAATTTATGTTTCTGATACATAATACTTTCATTCTTTTTTTCACATTAACAGTCGAGGCAAAAAGCACTTGCGGATTTACTGCATATGCACACACTTGCGGATCAGGGCATATCAGTAAATCACACAAAGGTTTAATACATCCCTCACTTACCAAATACATGCATTTTATTATCAGTAAAAAAAACAATGTAACTACAAAACTTATAGTTATTATGGGTAAAAACGTGTTGCAATTTCCTGAAATTTTGTTCACAAATATTGGGAAATTGAAGAGAATATTTTAGGTTTATGAATCTCACTTGATTTGGTCATGGCTTCCACCTGAAGTAGCATTAGAAATAGCCCATGCAGCCTCCTTCTTGATGTCAAATTCTGCATTTTGAAGCAGATGAATAAGAGGGCCAATGATATTTGCTTCAATCACTGTCTGTAAAAATCACAAAGTAGATGATATATCAGTCAAGAAAATAAGGTTTGATGATTAAATCTTGATTAAAAAAAATTAAAATTATGACCTGAATCTGCTCCTTGTTGCCAGCGGTTATGTTTGATATAGTCCAACAAGCTTCTTTCTTGATACTTTTTTTGTGGTTATTGGTCAACAAGTTGAGAAGACAAGGCAAAGCTTGATGATTGATTATATACTACAACAAACAAATGAAAGTGAGAAACGAATATTATGTTTATTTTCTATAATCTAAAAACAAATGCAACAATTTTCTTTGAGAAATATTTGAAAAGAAATGCTACCTGAGTTTGCATATCATCTCCTGTAACAATGTTACCAACAGTACGAAGAGTAGGGATAAGGACAGATGGAGAAGGGTGACTAAAAATATAGAAAAATATTAGAACTTAAAAAAAAAGTTTTAAAGATCCTAACTTTATTCAAAAGAAGAAGAAGAAAAGACTCACTTCAATAGCTCAACCAATCTTGGACATACATTTGCTTCAATAACAGCTTGGATTTTATCATTTGTGCCATCTGAAAGATATGAAAGAGCCCAACAAGCATCTGTCAAAACTTCTTCATCGTTTGAATGAATAAGTTGCTGTAAAGCTGGAAGTGCAGGTTTTGTCTATGAAAAGTCAAGACAAATCAGAATTCATCATTACAAATGTTGAAAAGATAGAGCCAAAAGAACTATGTGGGTAGTTTAGTCTTTTCAGAAACAAACCTGACTAAAAGAAGGCTGTGGTTTGCCTCTGCAAAAATTTGAAAGTGTCCATGTGGCATTTCGCAACATGGATAACTTAGCATGCTTGTTTAATTGGGATAGTAGAGGAATCAAAGCACCTTGTGCAAGTACAAGGTCACGACATTTAGGGGAATCACCAGCAACATTTCCTAAAGCCCATACAGCCTAACATGTAGATAAAGTGAAATTGAAGTCATGATAATGAATTTGTGAATTGAGTTTATGAAATACAAAAACCTCTAAAAGATACCTGTTCTCTAACATCATCACTTGGAGATGCAAGAAGCTTCACAAATATTGGAACAGCACCATGATCAATCACCACTTTTGTGTGTTCAGATGTCCCCGAAGCAATATTAGTCAAAGCCCAAGCAGCCTCAAACTACAGAGAATATATATTGTTTATATAAAATACATGTAACTATTGTGTGTATTTTATATTATGTTACAGAATGTTGAATTTCACCTGAAGTTGTGGGAAATCCTCCCTTACAAGAAGCTCAACAAAGCGAGGAACAACACCGGATTGAATAACTTCTTCAATGGGAGGGCTGCGTACTGGTTAAAAATGTAATGGATACAACATAAGTAAACTCATAACTCAATGGAGTTATGCCTTTAACAGCTGCACTTATCATGTGAGGTGTCTCGGAAGCTAAACTGAAACCTAAATCATAACGATCCTCTGTAAAAAATTTAGAAATAGATATAGTAGATATATAATTGAAACCCTCCCCGACTAGAAAAATTACCTCTCCATGCCCTAAAATGATTGAAAATGATAGTGGAGCGAGTACTCTATGACTACATTCATAATCATCACGGAAGATTGAGGTATCCATAAAATATGAAACGGAAAAATCATTTTTTTACAGAACACTCGCCAATCAGATGACGAATCTAACAAACATAGGATGGAGAAGTGTGGTGAACCAGAGAGAAGACGAAGGGTGGTGGGTGCCTGGGTGGTTGTCGAGCAGTATGGGGTAGAGAGAGAGAGAGTGAGAGAGAGAGAGACTTGTAGATTAAGACCATGGCAGATGAGGCATTTTATCAAACATGTTGCGTGCATCATCGATTCTTCCCCATTTACTGTATAAGTCGATTTCTCGATTTCCATTTCTCTTTCTCCCATTCCAGTCTCCGACTTTCTATTGCTGTGATAGAGAGTTTCCTTCCGTCGCGGGGATTTGAGTAGTGCCACCACTCCTCCGAAGGCTCTGAGTTTTCTCGGTCTAGGTCACCAGACCTAATGTTGCTGGCAAGGGCAGGCGAGGTGAGATTGCCGGAGATGAGGGGCTCCATCGGCTGGGTGACGCTAGAAAGCATTGGACAGTGGGGCGGGGCTAGACAGAGGTCAGAGGTGGGAGGCGCCAACACCAAGAGAAACGTCGGAGGTGGGAGAAGCTGTCGACGTCGAGAACCGAGAAGAAGAGAAAGGGTTTGTCGAAGTGAGAAGGAGAGAAAGGGAAGATGAAGAGAGAATGAGCAGTACAGGAGGGCATAATCGGGGCAAGTTCTTGAAAAAAAAATCCCTAGCTACTAGGGAAATTAAAGTAGAGGGAGAAAAAAAAAGGAAGGCGGGGATTTTAAGTTTTTGGGATTTCATTTTCCCCGGATGGAACGCGCGCGTTCTATTAAAATTTATAAAGCGATGGTCGTAGACGACACGCAGGTGCCCTCTGTGATTTTTTTTTGTTTAGACACTAATTTTAGGGCACGCAAAAATGCGCGTTTGAAATCCTTTAAATTTTGGAAGAGATGACATTATTTTTTAGACACTCACCTTTGCGTATCATAAATCATTGTGTGTCATGGTTCGCGCGTCGTAAAAAGTTATTTTTCTAGTAGTGTACTAAGTCTAAAGCACCCATATGGAATCACAAGATTTAATAAAAGACAATGAACTCAAGTTTTACTGCTGAAACACAGATCAATTACATGGGTTAGAAGTTCGAGTTGTCACATTATCCCCCTATTAGAGGGAATTTCGTCCCGAAATTCAAAATTAAAATACAAGTCAAGATACAAATCATGGATCTGGAAAGAGATGCGGGTACTTCTGTTTCATTGACTCTTCACGCTGCGAAGTGAATTCCGGTCCCCGCTTGGCATTCCAGCGGACCTTCACTAACGGGATGCGACTTTGCTTTGTATGTTTGACTTCTCGATCCATGATTTCGATCGGTTCCTCCACGAAGTTGAGGTTTTCATTGATCTCGATCTCGTCTAAAGGAATTACTAGGGTTTCATCGGATAGGCACTTCTTGAGATTTGAAACATGGAAGACGGGATGGATGTTACTGAGTTCATGGGGTAAATGAAGTTTATAGGCTACCGGACCGATCCTGGCGAGGATCTCGAAAGGTCCAATGTACCTCGGATTAAGTTTCCCACGCTTACCAAAGCGTACAGTGCCTTTCCAGGGCGAGACCTTCAACAAGACATGGTCTCCAACCTGGAATTCCAGTGGTTTCCGACGGTTATCAGCGTAACTCTTCTGGCGATCACGTGAAGCTTTCAGTCGTTCTTGGATTTGGATGATCTTCTCGGTGGTTTCACGGATGATTTCAGGACCAGTGAGAGCACTGTCCGGGACTCGACTCTTGGCTAACTGTGTATCCCCCACCTCGGCCCAGCACAGAGGGGATCTGCACTTGCGACCGTATAGAGCTTCAAACGGGGCAACCCTAATACTGGTGTGGTAACTGTTGTTGTACGAGAATTCGATCAAATGTAAATGTGCGTCCCACGACTTTCCAAAGTCAATGACACATGCCCTAAGCATGTCCTCTAGGGTTTGGATTGTTCTCTCACTTTGTCCATTGGTCTGAGGATGATACGTCATGCTCATATCTAGTTTGGTTCCAAGAGCTTTCTGGAGGGACTGCCAAAATCTAGAGGTAAACCTACTATCTCGATTAGAGATAATGGACGTAGGTACACCGTGCAGTCGGACCACCTCTTGGATGTAAATTATCGCGAGTCTTTCCATCTTGAATGATTCTTTGATGGGAATGAAGTGAGCGGACTTTGTCAGACGATCGACAATTACCCAAATGGTGTCGTACCCCCTCTAACACTTGGGTAACTTGGTGATGAAATCCGTGGTAATCATCTCCCATTTCCATTCGGGAATCTGGGGCTGCTGGAGCAAACCCGAGGGTTTCTGATATTCGACTTTTACTTTGGCGCAAGTCAAGCACTTGCCCACGAATGTAGCTATCTCAGCTTTCATGTTTGGCCACCAGTATTGTTTCTTGAGATCTAGGTACATCTTGTCCGAACCCGGGTGAACAGAGTATCTGGTCTTGTGCGCTTCCTCCATGACAATCTCCCTGAATCCTCCGGACTTTGGAATCCAGATTCGATCCATGAAGCAGTAGACTCCGTCACCTCTGATCTCAAGTTTCTTTTCCATTCCTCTTAAGGCTTCGATCGACACGTTCTCGGGTTTGAGGGCTTCTAACTAGGCTTCTCAGATTTGCATGGATAAGTTGGAATGGATGGTCATCGTCAGGGTCTTCACCTTTCAGCTTGAACTCTCTTTTCGGCTAAGAGCATCTGCTACCACATTAGCCTCGCCGGGATGGTAACGGATTTCACACTCATAATCGCTGAGTAGTTCTACCCATCGCCGTTGTCTCATGTTCAAGTCTTTCTGATCAAAGATGTGATGCAGGCTCTTATGATCAGTGAAGATCGTACACTTGGTTCCGTAGAGGTAATGTCTCCAAATCTTCAATGCAAAGATTACGACTCCTAATTCCAAGTCATGTGTGGTACAGTTGACCTCGTGTGCTTTCAATTGTCTAGAGCCATAAGCAATTACTCTACCTCTTTGCATAAGCACACAGCCTAAGCCTTGATTAGACGCATCGCAGTAGACAACGAAGTCCTCTGTCCCTTCGGGTAGGGACAGAACAGGCGCGCTGCATAAGGCTTTCTTCAATGTTTGGAATGCGGTTTCTTGTTTATCATTCCAACAGAAGGGTACACCTTTCTGTGTTAGAGTGGTTAAGGGTTTGGCGATTCTGGAAAAGTTCTGGATAAATCTCCGATAATAGTCGGCGAGACCCAAGAATTTCCGGATTTCTGTGGGTGTCTTCGGTGCCGACCAATTCTCAATCGCTTTAATCTTAGAAGGATTTACATGAATACCCTCCTCGCTTACCACGTGACCTAGGAAAGTTACCTTCCAAATCCAGAACTCACACTTGGAAAATTCCGCGTACAACTTCTTGGATCTAAGGGTTTCCAGCACTAACCTCAAGTGCTGTTTGTGGTCTTCTTCGCTTCTGGAGTAGACAGGTATGTCATCAACGAATACAATGACAAACTTATCTAGATAAGGACGACACACCCGGTTCATCAGGTCCATAAACACTGCCAGTGCGTTGGTTAGACCGAAGGGCATCACTACGAACTTGTAGTGTCCATATCGAGTCCTGAAAGCTGTTTTGGAAACATCACTTTCATGAACTCGTAGCTGATGGTGTTGGAATAGTGTCTAAGGCTGCAACTACATTAGGCAAGTATTTGACCCGGTTGTGCATGGTCCTTTTGGGTTGCCTTCACCATAGCAACTTGATAGGATGATTTATTAAGAGAGAGTAAATATTATTAATATATTATGAGAATAATATAAAGAATAATATATTGTTATTTAATTAATATAAGTCATAGAATTAATTAGAATTAATTTGGTGACTTAAAGAGATTAATTAAATAAAGAGGGTATAAACTGTCAATTGTTTGATAGTTAAGCTTTAGACTATAAATCCTTATAGATATATAGTGGACGGATTCTAGAAGCTAGGATAGCTTCAAAATCGTCCAAGGGATTATCTATGGAAAGGATTTGGATAGCCTTAAGAGAAGATTATCCATTTAGGGTTTAGGTTGTAACCCTTAAGGAGTCTACAAGTATAAATAGACCCCATACCCAAGGCAAATCGAATCTCACCTAAAGTAAGAGAACCCTGGCCGATTTCCTCCCCTCTCCTCTCTCCTAAATCATCTTCCTTGCTATTGGTGTTTGTAAGCCATTAGAGGGGTGACAATTGTGACTCTAGAGGCTCCAAGACAACAAGATCAACAAGGGATTCAAAGGTATGGTTCTAGATCTGTTTCAATGTTGTTATTTAACCTAATTAGTCATTAGAAGTCTTGGATTCAAAGCATGTTTAATTAGAAAGCCTAGATCCAAGCACTAGGGTTTTGCATGCGCACATAGGAAAGTTCTTATGGCTAAAACCCATCAGATGGTACCCTGACCGAAGGTCTATCTTGGAGAAGTAACTGGTGATGGGTTTTAGTCATAAGAACTTTCCTATGTGCGCATGGAAAACCCTAATGCTTGGATCTAGGCTTTCTAATAAACATGCTATGAATCCAAGACTTCTAATGACTAATTAGGTTAAATAATAACATTGAAACAAATCTAGAACCATACCTTTAAGTTCCTTGTTGATCTTTTGGTCTTAGAGCTTCTAGAGTCACAAATGTCACTCCTCTAATGGCTTACAAACACCAATAGCAAGAAAGATGATTTAGGAGAGAAGAGAGGGGAGGAAATCGGCCAGGGTTCTCTTGCTTTAGGAGAGGTGCCGATTTCCTTATGCCATGGGGTCTATTTATACTTGTAGACTCCTTAAGGGTTACAACCTAAACCCTAATTGGATAATCTTCTCTTAAGGCTATCCAAATCCTTTCCATAGATAAGCCTTGGACGAATTAGCTATCCTTTTAGCTTCTAGAATTCGTCCAGTATATATCTATAAGGATTTATAGTCTAAAGCTTAACTATCAAACAATTGACAGTTTATACCCCTTTATTTAATTAATCTCTTTAAGTCACCAAATTAATTCTAATTAATTCTATGACTTATATTAATCAAATAACAATATATCATTCTTTATATTATTCTCATAATATATTAATAATATTTACTCTCTCTTAATAAATCATCCTATCAAGTTGCTATGGTGAAGGCAACCCAAAAGGACCATGCACAACCGGGTCAAATACTTGCCTAATATAGTTGCAGCCTTAGATACTATTCCAACAGTCTCCCACTTGGATAAGTCTAGTAACTATATGCACAAGTACAATTTGGTTTGCAATCGTAGCTCTCAAAGACGTTGTCAACTCTGATCTAATCAATCTTGTCCTTTAGATAAGGGAACGTACAGTCCTCTGTTAGATATCATGCTGACAATCCTATGGAACGGTGAGTCAAGCATTTAGGTTTCTCGATCTCTGATTTATTTGGCATAGAACTTAATCGAACACATCAATTCAGTTCTGACCGGGCCCGGCACATAAGTCAAATCAAATCATCGAGCGGCCGAGATATCGCTTTTACCTTCTTAGATAAAAGTTACAGATAAACTTCGACTTATATGCTTTTACTTATTTATTAACCAACTATACACAACAATGCGTTTTATAACACCGAGTTACTGATGCGTTTTCGCATTATCAATGTACAATCAATTAACAAATAACAAACCATATATATAGGTTTTAAGACTATATGATATTATCGTCTTGCGATCATCTTTTATATCGTATTCCATAAGGTGATTCCAGCAAGCGCGGGTTTGTTCCAATGCTCAAAACTAGTTCATAAGCACTCATGAACGTTGCAGCAACCCTTTGCTATGTCTAACACCATTTAGACATTCTACACACCAATTCATGACAATCCTCATTCATATCTACTTCCAACATATGAACGATTGTGGACCATTTGAACAATTTCTATTATTCTTAATAATCTCAATTATTCTGGAAGTCAAAACATGCAAAATGAAACAATAGCTAAACAATTAACATAAGATAGTAACATTACTCATAAATAAAACTCCTTTATTTAATCATCAAATGTTAATTACATTTATCTATTACACGTTTCTAATACTATCTAATCTATGCTAATATCATCCTTCAGCCCAATACTCATAGCATGCTGCAAGTGCTTAACCCTACTCAGTCCCTTCGTAAGCGGATCTGCTGGGTTATCTTCTGATGATATCCTCTTCACTAGGAGTTGTCCTTCTTCTACACGATGTCTGATGAAGTGATATTTTCTGTCGATATGTCTTGATCTACCATGATCCCTCGGTTCCTTGGTTAAGGCAACCGCGCCTTCGTTATCATAGAAAATCTCCATTGGCTTCTTTATGGCAGGTACAACTCCAAGATCACCGATGAAGTTCTTTAGCCATATTGCCTCCTTCGACGCTTCGCTCGCTGCAATGTACTCTGATTCGCACGTTGAATCAGCTACGGTCTCCTGCTTGGAACTCTTCCATGTCACTGCTCCTCCATTTAGGGTAAAGACCCAGCCCGACTGCGAACGGTAGTTGTCCCTGTCGGTCTGAAAACTGGTGTCACTATACCCTCGCACCTTCAAGTCATCACTCTCTGCGAGGACTAAGAACCATTCCTTCGTCCTCCGAAGGTACTTAAGGATGTTTTTCACCGCAATCCAATGTGCTTTGCCAGGATTCCCTTGATATCTGCTAACCATGCTCAAACCGAAGGCTACATTAGGGCGAGTACAAGTCATAGCGTACATGATTGAGCCAACTGCGGAAGTGTATGGTACTCGGCTCATTTCTGCTATCTCAGCTTCGGTACTCGGACTTTGAGTCTTACTCAACTTGGCATTACTTTGTATCGGTAATTCTCCTTTCTTTGAGTTTTCCATACTAAAACGTTTTAGTACCTTCTCTAAGTAAGTATTTGACTAAGTCCAATTAGTCTCTTACTTCTTTCTCTTACTATCCTTATTCCCAAAATGTAAGAAGCCTCTCCGAGGTCCTTCATAGCGAAGCACTTCCCGAGCCAGGACTTAACCTCCTGCAGAGTCGGGATGTCGTTTCCTATGAGTAATATGTCATCGACATATAGAACGAGGAAGCTTACTATACTCCCACTGGCTTTGACATATACACAAGATTCGTCTTCGCTTCGTACAAATCCAAACTCTTTGACTTTCTCATCGAAGCAAAGATTCCATCTGCGAGACGCTTTCTTAAGTCCATAAATGGACTTCTCAAGCTTACACACTCTATTTGGATGCTTCGGATCCACAAACCCCTCTGGCTGAGCCATGTAAACATCCTCAGCCAACTTCCCATTAAGGAAAGCGGTATTGACATCCATTTGCCAAATCTCATAATCATGAAATGCGGCAACAACTAGCATCACTCTAATAGATTTAATCTTCGCAACTGGCGAGAAGGTCTCATCATAGTCAACTCCGGGAGTTTGAGTAAAGCCCTTCGCAACCAATCGCGCTTTATATGTGCGCACGTTTCCATCCATGTCGGTCTTCTTTTTGAAGATCCACTTACACCCAACGGTCTTACGTCCGGGCACATGATCAACCAAATTCCAAACTTGGTTATCATACATGGATTGGATCTCGCTATCTATTGCCTCTTTCCATTTCGCAGACTCCGGGCCTGCCATGGCTTCCTTATAGCTATTAGGTTCATCAAGATTTACTAGTGTACCATCACTAATATACGTGTCCCCTTCGGTAGTAATATGAAAACCATAAAACTGGGGATGAACTCTAACTCTATCGGAACGTCTAAGAGGTAAGGATTCGTCAATCGGTTCAACCGGAGTTTCCTCCTCGGGTTGAGTGCCAGCAGTAGAGGTTCCTTCATCTATCGACTCTTGAATCTCTTCAAGTTCGATTTGCCTCCCACTGTCTCCTTGGCTTATGAGTTCTCTCTCTCGGAAAACTCCTCTCCTCGCAACGAAGACAACATTGTCCTTCGGTCTATAGAAGAGATATCCAAAGGATGTCTGCGGGTAGCCGATGAAAATACATCGCTCACTTCAAGGTTCAAGCTTGTCGTGAGTATCTCGTCTTACGAAAGCCTCGCAACCCCAAACCTTGATATGTGCTAACGAGGGAGCTTTCCCTGTCCACATCTCGTGAGGTGTTTTGGCAAGCTTCTTAGTAGGGACTCGGTTAAGGATATGGGCGGCAGTCTCTAAGGCATACCCCCAAAAAGAGATAGGTAGTGAAGCACGACTCATCATAGAGCGAACCATATCCAATAAGGTTCGATTACGCCTTTCTACCACACCATTCAACTGCCGTGTCCTAGGAGGCGTTAATTGTGAAACTATTCCACACTCCTTGAGATAATCATGGAATTCAAGACTTAGGTACTCTCCTCCTCGATTGGATCGAATCATCTTGATTTTCCTGCCCAATTGATTCTCCACTTCATTCTTGAACTCTTTGAACTTTTCAAAGGTTTCTGAATTTTGCTTGATTAAGTAGATATACCCATATCTACTATAGTCATCGGTAAAAGTCACGTAGAAGCGGTTCCTATCCTTCGTGGTTGATCTAAACGGTCGACATACATCGGTATGTATTAGGTCCAATAGTCCCTCACTCCTTTCACATGTACTCGTGAAGGATGATTTAGTCATCTTTCCAAGCAAACAAGACTCGCATGTGTCATCTTCCCTAAGGTCGAATGACTCCAACACTCCATCCTTTTGGAGTTGGGCTATGCATTTCTTGTTGACATGTCCAAGACGACAATGCCACAAGGATGCTTTATCCAAACTAGTGGAAGAATCTATATTCAAAACATCATTTCCTAAGTTATCCACAATCATGACGGTTTCATATATTCCATTACAAGGTATAGCTTCAAAGTAAAAGACACCATTTAGATAAGCTAAAATAGAACTATTCTCATTATTAAAAGAAAATCTAAATCCTTGTCTATATAAACCATGAAATGAAATGATGTTTCTGGCCATTTCTGGCGAATAGCAACAATTGTTCAAATCTAAAACCAAACTATTCCTAAGCACTAAAGAATACACTCCAATCTTGGTCAAAGGCGACGATCTTCTGTTCCCCATTATTAGATTGATCCTTCCTTGCTCCACATCCCTACTTCTTCTTAGTCCTTGCACATTAGAACAAATGTGATAACCACAACCGGTATCAAGAACCCAAGAAATAGCATTATTAGAATCGTTAGATTTAATTGTGTATATACCTGCGAAAGATGGCTTGATCTTTCCTTCTTTGATTGCTTGCAGGTACTCTGGGCAGCTTCTCTTCCAATGTCCTATCTTGTGGCAATGGTGGCACTCTGCCTCCTTCGGGTTAGGACAGGGCTTAGCGGGATCAACTTTGGTCCCACTAGAAGAGGCACCATCTCGGGCTTTCACCTTGCGATAGTTCTTCGATGAGGCTTTACTCTTCTTTCCCTTTCCTTGACCAATAGCCAAGACAGGAGCAGTAGTCGAATTGGGAGTAGATGCAACAGACTTGTCCTTGAAGTTGCTCTCAGCGACTCTCAAGAGACCTTGGAGTTTGCTTAGGGTGACCTCTTCTTTGTTCATGTGGTAGGTCATCCTAAATTGGTTGTACATCGGAGGCAAAGAGTGAAGCACCATGTCGATCGCCAAGTCTTCCCCAAAGGTAACATTTAACTTGCGAAGGCGGTCGACATACCTTTGCATCTTTTGCAAGTGCACAGTAAGAGATTCTCCATGACCCATCTTGGCGGAAATCATGTTAGTGAAAATCTCATAACGCTCTTGTCTCGCGTTCTGGTGGTATCTCTCCAATAAGTCTTGATGCATCTCGTACGGGTACATGTCCTCGTAGGACTTTTGGAATTCGGAGTTCATGGTGGCAATCATGATGCAATGTACCTTCGTTGCATCTCGCTCATGAGTCTCAAAAGCGGTGATTTCGGTCGGAGTAGCGATTTCGGGGTTGATTTTCTCGAGCTTCTCATCGAGGACATACTCCTTATCCTCATAGCGAGCAATGGTGCGAATGTATCTTATCCATTCGCTAAAGTTCGTTCCATCGAAGGTGACCTTTTGGCAAAGGCTCATCAACGTGAAAGAACTAGCAGCAGCGTTGTTTGCGTTCGACATCTACAAAAGAAAAGGACAAAGATAGATTAGAATAAGAATCCATAATTATCACCCAATAAGAAAAATTAGGGCTAGGATCCAACAATAACATTTACATACTAGAAAAGGGATGCCGTAATCTAACATTCAAATAAATTGAAGGTAAGTGAATGACGATTCACTAATTCTCCATCACAAAAACTTAAACTATTAGTCTTAAGTGTATTGAGAATTCCTAGGTTCGGATGAGATTCACTGAAACTATTCAATGGCATGTTTAAATCTCGATATGCCCCTCTTGTTTGTGACTAGGATACCGAGGATCACAAAGCGGGTGTGAATGACCATGCAAATTCACATGGTGCCTTCATTGTAACGATCACCTATTCGATGTGCCGGTAAACCACACACGCTCGATTCAACTATGATAAACAATGAATCACCCTTTTCCACCTTTGCTTAGAACCAATTAGTGTGCCGGTAAACCACACATGCTCCACTAACCTCTTAGCAAGGGTGCAAAGTGTAATTTCATGGGATTGCATCAATTCACTTTTCCTAAAGTAACTAAGATTGGGAATTTAAAAAAAATGTGTAGTTACTTTGTATTACTTATTATACTTTTAATGAGAGGATGAGGTTGCCCTATCCTACCCGTTCGGCTAACGACCCTCCACCAATCAAGCAAGCGGTGGGTGTGAGTGTACACCCATTAAGCGCCATTTTATAGGCCACAACCTTATACCCACCTTATAGATCAGCTTCGTGAATGAGGCCTACTAACGGTAAGACTAGCATTTAGTTATACATATATATATTATTCTAGTAATATCATATTAGTATAGGGTTGTATTTTAAACCTTTTAAAATCTAGGGTTTGAAATTTAAGTTGTCTAAATTAAAACTTTTAATCACAAATATAAATTTCAAAACTTGAGGGCAAGTTTTAAACATTTAAAACATAGAGGATCAAATAACAAATAATTCCAATTAACAATTAATATCCTAATTATCTATATTTGATTTTATTCAAGATTTCTTTGAATGATAATTACCAAAATAATTAAAATAATTAATTAATTATCATATAAGGAAATTAAATATTTTATTAGATGATAAATACCTTTAACTAGATCAAGATAATAGTCATATATATCAAAAAAATCAGATTTAGATTGATCTATTATGATTAAGGTAAGTTTCCATAATATAATTATGAAAAAATCTCGAATCTGGCCATTCCTGACGCCTGGACTCGCCGAGTGCACAAAGGGACTCGCCGAGTCAGGCCTACTCGCCGAGTCCACTTTGGAACTCGCCGAGTCCATGACTCAGAAACCTAACAATTGAATTTTGCAGGTTTGTTTCAGTTAATCAAGCAACAATTTAAAGAAAACCAAGCTAGGCTCTGATACCACTGATGGGTTTTAGCCATAAGAACTTTCCTATGTGCGCATGGAAAACCCTAATGCTTGGATCTAGGCTTTCTAATAAACATGCTATGAATCCAAGACTTCTAATGACTAATTAGGTTAAATAATAACATTGAAACAGATCTAGAACCATACCTTTGAGTTCCTTGTTGATCTTTTGGTCTTGGAGCTTCTAGAGTCACAAATGTCACTCCTCTAACGGATCACAAACACCAATAGCAAGAAAGATGATTTAGGAGAGAGGAGAGGGGAGGAAATCAGCCAGGGTTCTCTTGCTTTAGGAGAGGTGCCGATTTCCTTATGCCATGGGGTCTATTTATACTTGTAGACTCCTTAAGGGTTACAACCTAAACCCTAATTGGATAATCTTCTCTTAAGGCTATCCAAATCCTTTCCATAGATAAGCCTTGGACGAATTAGCTATCCTTTTAGCTTCTAGAATTCATCCACTATATATCTATAAGGATTTATAGTCTAAAGCTTAACTATCAAACAATTAACAGTTTATACCCCTTTATTTAATTAATCTCTTTAAGTCACCAAATTAATTCTAATTCATTCTATGACTTAGATTAATCAAATAACAATATATCATTCTTTATATTATTCTCATAATATATTAATAATATTTACTCTATCTTAATAAATCATCCTATCAAGTTGCTATGGTGAAGGCAACCCAAAAGGACCATGCACAACCGGGTCAAATACTTGCCTAATATAGTTGTAGCCTTAGACACTATTCCAACAATTGGTTCCCTGGATTTGATCGTAAAGGTCATCTATTCGCGGAAGAGGAAATCGGTTTTTGTCGGTCAACTTGTTCAGTTCGCGATAATTGATACACATTCGAAAGGATCCATCTTTCTTCTTGACAAACAATACCGGAGCTCCCCAGGGTGAGGAACTCGGTCTAATGAATCCTTTACTGAGCAACTCATTGAGTTGACTGGATAACTCCTGCATTTCTGCTGGAGCTAAGCGATACGGAGACTTCGCTACAGGAGTAGCTCCAGGAATTAGGTCAATACAGAACTCGACCTGATGCTCGGGAGGAATTCCTGGAAGCTCTTCAGGAAATACATCAGGAAAGTTACAGACTTCGGGGATGCTCGCGAGGTCTTTAACTTCCTGTTTCTCGTTGATTACATGGGCTAAGAATGCAACACACTCCTTTCGCAGTAGCTTTTGAGCTTTGATGCAGGAAATGATACGAAGATTGGAAATGAGTTTATCGCTATAGATTACGATAGTCTGACCCGAAGGAAGGTTGAGACGGATGGCTTTTTCGAAACAGAGGATATCAGCATGATTGGGACTCAACCAATCCATGCCAATGATAACATCAAAGCTCTTAACGGAGACTGGCATAAGGTCGATGGGAAATGAATGATCGTTCAGGGTAAGGGTACAACCTATGAATATGTTAGCGTTTTCTTTCTCACCGTTAACCATCTCGATAGTAAACGTTTCAGTTAAAGGGTGCGGATTATGTTTTAGGTTATGTTTGAACGAATGACTAACAAAGCTTCTTTCAGCACCCGAATCGAAAAGAATACTAGCATATGAGTTGTTGAGAAGGAACGTACCCGAAAGAATGGTGGGATCGGCGACTGCCTCCTCCTGTCCCATGACTAGGACTCTTCCAGTGTTATCGGCTGTAGTCTTTTTGGGGCAGTTCCTCTTGAAATGCCCAGCCTCTCCACAATTATAGCAGGCTTGACCAACACCTGCTCCAGAAGATTGATTGGCTAATTGGACTAGAGCTTTGCAGAATCGAACTATGAACCCTTTCTTACCACAATTGGTACATGACAGTTCACGGTAGGGACCGGGGTTGTGGTGGTATTTGCACTTGTCACACAGGGGAAGGTTACCAGCATATTTGCTAATAGATGTTTGAGCGGTAGACCCCACAACAGAAGCAGCAGCAACGGGGACAGTAGCAGCATGGACTGCTACAGTCTGCTGTTTCTTTGAGGATCCTTGAGAAGATTGACCCTTCTTCTTCTTCCAACACTTCCTTCTCTCACCACTATTCTTGGTCGGTTCAGGAGCGGTGGTGGCTTCTTCGACGTCATCACCATGATCAATTAGGGTTTAGGCTAAGCTCTTGGCACTATCATAGGTATCCGGACGTGCGGCTAAGACGTTTCCCTTAGTTGGCTGGGTCAGCCCCCAGATGAACTTTTCTATCTTCTTACTCTCCGGGGTAACCAATCCCGGACAAAGTAGTGCCAGGTCATCAAATCTTGAAGTGTATGCGACAATATCGGAACCCTTCATCTTCAGGTTCCAGAGCTCGTGCTCTAACTTCTGCATTTCGCCCCTAGGGCAGTATTCAGCTAACAGGAGTTCTTTCATGGCTTCCCAACCCATGGCATTGGCTACAGGTAGGGTCAAGGATTTGACTCGGCCATTCCACCAAGTCAGAGCTTTATCAATGAGGGTACTGGCTGCGAATTTTACTTTATCAGATTCCGAACAAGCACAGATTTCAAAGATGGATTCGATTTTCTCGAACCATCGGGAAAGGGAAATGACACCTCCAGTGCCATCGAAAGATGTAGGCTTTGTGTTCATGAAATCTTTATAGGAACCCTCCTTTCGGTGTCCCTGGCTATTTTCTTGGTTTTGGGGTTGGGGACCACCGGGGTTCATTTGAGACATGGCGGCTGATACTGCGGCAATAACAGCTGCCTGGAACATCACAGGGTCAAATTCAGTAGGAGGTGGTGGTGGCGGAGGATTGTTGGTCTTGGAGCTGGGTCTCTTTCTTGGAGGCATCTTGATCTGATAAGATCAAGAAAGAGAGAGGATGGTAAGTCCTCTGAATCGATTCAAGAGATATGACATATATATATATATATATATATATATATATATATATATATATATATATATATATATATATATATATATATATCGAATAAGCGATAAAGCAGGAAAGAGTTATCAAAGCAGGTAAACTATCGCTAACGGAATGATCAAGGATCTATACGTGAACGAGGATTTCTACAAAGGATTGGCTCGAGAAATACTCCTATAGTATTTCATGATTCGCCATGACATTGGCTCAATGTTTGTGGTATTAGGGTAAGTTTTTAGGCATGTCGTATACCACAGTCACTCCCAAGCACATGTTGGCCGTGTCTCGAATGAATATAGTTGGCCAGACTATATTGATCCTAGACACGACTACATAACTGGCCAGGTTTAACCGCAGTACACAACACCCATTTACTTATGTTTTGTTCTACTTGTAGTTACGGATCTCGACGGTTCGGTATACTTGTATACTTTTGAAAATACTTATAGTTTGATGATACTTTTGATTCAGAGCACTTAGGCCCTTTTTATGTTTATAGTTTTATACCATGTAAGGTTTGGTATACTTTATTCACTATAAACAAGGGCTCTGATACCAATCTGTCACACCCCGAAAACCGAAGGCGGAAACATTTCCGGGGTTGACTCCACGTTGAGTATCAAATCCAATGCACATAGTAAGTAAAGTAGAACAACCATTCCATTACATATTGAAAAGTTTTACATTTGTTTCAAAAGTAAAGTTACACAGTTGTGATATATAGTATATAATAACAAAACGAACTGGTCTTCTGCGCACTCCAACGTGGAACAAAATGATCTTCGGGTACGTGTTCTAATGCTGACCTGAGAACACAAGCGGTTTGAAAATCAGCATAACGCTGGTGAGTTCATAAGCGGTTTTTGTTTTGTGAAAATGTTCGAGTTTCCTTTCTGTTTCTAAAAGTGTTACACACCCAAAGAAAATCCCATATTTTCTTAAAAATATTGGTTATTGTTTCTCAACATGAAAAGTAAAGTAGTACACTGAAAACACGTATATTCTTGTGTAAATGTATAGTTAGGTTATCTGTTTTAGTTAGGTACAATGTATTCCCAGGAAAATCCCATACTTTCCTAAATTGTTGGTTATCAAATGTAAAAGATTTATTCTTAAAAACATGTTTACCCTTCTGAGATGTAAAGTTACCCGGTTTGTTACCCTTTTCTAGTTATGTAAAATGTTTCCCCAGGAAAGTCCCATACTTTCCTGACTGTTGGTTACCAATGTAAAGAAAATGTATACTGAAACCTGGTTATCTTGTGAAATGTATTAAGTTATTAATTATTACTGCTAAGTAAATCTCTGTTGTCCTAATTGCGAGTTCCATAATCATACAATAGACTAGATGTGGCAATAAGTAGTCCACATCACCTTATGACTTTCGTCACCCTTGAACCATTTCGGTTCGGCTGTAGCTAGCAGCTAGGTGTGGGGTAGTCAGCCCCGTATAGATCTATACACTCAAGTCACGCTCTCTAAACCTAGAGATTCTTGTTACGGGTGTAGTCCTCCACTCGCGTATCACTGTGGAGTGTTCATCGAGGACGTCTCTCCAATCATATAGGACTAACAAATTTACTAGTAATAATATGCTAATCCTCCACTCGCGTATCTCTGTGGAGTGTTACCGAGGACAAAACAGTGTACAATTTTTATGTATCAAAAGTTCTAATATCATGCTTTTAACTGATAAAATGTGGAAACTATTTGTGAAATATATAAAACATAACAATTTATATGTCCATTTCACAAATAATATGTTTACGTGATCTGCATGTTCAAACGGTTATCAGTTGTATCAATCAGCATTAAAAGCATATAAAATGTGAAACACACACACGAAAACAAGTTTTGAGTACAAGAAACCCCTTGTACTTTCCTTGTGTTCCCCCCTGAAAACAGTTAAAAATAGTGAAAAAGGGTAGGGGTATGAACTTACCGCTTAATGTAGAGTTCGAGTGTCACCAGATGCCTTGAACTCCTATGGCCCCTATTTTTCATGTGACGACACATAAATGAGTTAGAACTAAGGTGTTTCATGACTAAACATGATGGAAAAACATCCTTAGGGCTTGGAATTACTAAGAATAAGTGTCCTATGACCCAAACTTAATGATTTATGTAAGTTTAGGACCAAATATGGGTATTAGAGTGGGTGTATGGTCTTGAAAATGAGTGTGCGGCTGGGGAGTGCGGCCAGGAGTGTGTGTGAGGCAGCACACAAGAGTGTGCGGCCATACAGAGGGTGTGTGCGGCCGTACATTGGAGTGTGCGGCCGTACACTCCTCATTTGAGGACATATGTTATTTTTGAAGTGTATGCTCTTCATTTTGGGAGTTTTGAATATATGTTGCCCCCATATGAAGGTGTACGGCCGTACACCTTCATGGGATGATGAATATGATGAACATAATGAGTTTTAAGCTTGGGATTCAAGTGTTTACCACTATACTTAGCTTGAAGATGAAGTAGATCACGATTATGAAGCCTTCCAAGTGTTCTTGGTTGATGATTTAGAGAAAGAAAGTAGAGAGAGGGAAGAGAGCATCTAAATGAATGAATGAGGGGGTATCCATCCCTAAATTGAATTGGGTGTGAGGTTGAGGGTGTTTGCGGTTGGTATGTGGTCGTACACACTGGTGTGTGGCCGCACACATAAGTGTGTGGCCGCAGACACCTTATTTGATGAGTTTTGGCCCTATTTTGTGATACTAAACACTCTCCAACCCTTCCTAAGACTCATATCTAAATTATACTAAGTCTAAAGCACCCATATGGAATCACAAGATTTAATAAAAGACAATGAACTCATGTTTTAGTGCTGAAACACAGATCAA
Organism: Lactuca sativa; assembly: GCF_002870075.4. Classification (NCBI taxonomy): domain Eukaryota; kingdom Viridiplantae; phylum Streptophyta; class Magnoliopsida; order Asterales; family Asteraceae; genus Lactuca; species Lactuca sativa. The sequence goes on from NC_056627.2 coordinate 216,428,737, forward strand.
TTACATGGGTTAGAAGTTTCGGGTTGTCACAAGATTTTTGATGTTTTTGGATGGAATTGGACTAGGATCGTTACCCTAAGCTGCTTTTGACCTTATAAACTTGTTTTTGATGTGGTAATGATTGTGACATCCCCATTTTCATGGCCAGAAAAAGACCGATTTTGTTTATGCTTTATAAAAATCAGAGTACTTCTTTTAATAAAAATGTTGCGGAATTTGTTCCTAGAAAAACATGATAAATACGTTATTAAAACATTTTCAAAGAAACGTATTTATTTCATTTTAAAATGTTTGGGATTTCATCGTTAATACAGAAACATAAGCATAAACAGAACTTACAATTATTTATGCTAGTGATCTACATCTCTTTAAATCTCTCAGTGTAATGTCACTTCATATCGTCACATGTGATATAAATAAACTGAGTGGGTCAGGTTGGGAAACCTGGTGAGTACATAGGGTTTTCAACCCATAATAATATAATTATTATGTTTAAACAATCAAATAATCAACCCACAATTACCCATCCCCATTATCTTCTTTATCCTTAGGGTCTACCCTAAGAATCAGCTACATTTCGTTCCTTTATTCCTAAGGAGTATCCTAAGGAATAGGTACGAATTCCATCGTTGTAAATGACCCATCTATCAAGCACAACTACTAGTTCTGTCACTAGGGCGCAGTTGCCAAAATTGTGACATTCTCTATGGGGCGCATCTGCCGAAATAGTCCTTTAGGCGCATCTGCCGGGGTTATGAGGTTCTCTATTAGGCGCTTCTGCCGGGTTTTATTGACAGTATCGTTTTCGAGATTCCACTCGCAATACATATCAATGGGTTTTTTTAGAGTACACCAGTGAACACGTCGTTCACAACACCTACAGGTTGCGAGCCTGCTAGTGTTCCACTGGACTGTCTAGAATAGTCCATGGTTGTCATCCATACTCTGCTGAATGACGGGGCCATCATTTGGGAAAAAGGCTTCTCACATCGTCCACCTCTCATCCTCACCTTACGGTCTATTTCACCACTCAACTCATCATCCATCTCATATTTCATCTATTACATCTACCTATGTATTACCCCAACATTTTCGTAGATATAAAATACATATATAGTTTAAATCATTTAAAACATGTATAAAATCGTTCACCGAACATAGACAGCAAGCAAACAGACAATATGCACACATAACACGTAGTAAATACTTCATATCTATGTGTAAGTTGAAGGGGACCATGCACTCACCTGAAAGGTGATGACTCAGCACTCGGACAACGCTTCGATACTCTCAAAAGAATTTCCTTCGATAAAACCTAGTACCAATACCACTAGGGTTTAGTCTAACGATAACCGCGACAAATTAATTAGTCTGGCTAATATTATTATTATATAAGCATTAATAACACTCAATATAACTCATAATAATAGATCAAATAATTATTTTAAGGACCTCATAACATTCCTATAATTATTTGAAAGCTATACTAAAAATTGCGTAAGCGCAACACACTTACAGTGAATTTTATCGAAAACCAGAACTTAATTGGAGTAGTGTTTCGAAACCGAAAGGCTCTTTTTCTCGGGACTCTGGGAGCCTCGGGGCTTCCCTCGGGAGCTAAGGGGTTTAACTAGGGCTTAGGGGGGTTTAGATGAGCTAGAGAGAGAAACTAGTGAGAGAAAGAATGAATTTTGGTGTGAAATACTCGGAAAGGCTCACACCCTATTTATAGGCCGGAGGACCTCGGATTACGGTGGGCGTACTCCTCGGATAAGACCACCAGCTCGGACCCAGCTATCTTGCACTCCATCGGACGGATAAGAACCGAAGTATGCGGGGTGTACTTGGCCTCGGACGCGGGGCGTAATGCGAAGGCTTCGTGGCATGATCCGATGTGAGGTCTGATCAGCGATGGAGGGTCCAGATGTTGCCACGTCATCTCAGTTTCGCAATTTTCCTTCTGGACTTCTAAAAATCATAACTTTCGCATACGAGCTCCATTTTCGACGTTCTTTATATCCACGCGAAGGTGGGAACATACTCTACAACTTTCGTTTAGACTCCATTGGCTAATTTTGAATCTATTTTAAATTTTATATTATTAACAGGCCGGGACAGGATTGGTCTGTTAAATCCTCATAAGTTCTTCATCCGAAAGTCGTTTTCGACCCCTATTGTCTCTAAATTGACTAGCCCGGATCTACGGGCGTTGCAATGATCATGATTATCCAATTTATAATATAATTGTCAAAGTTTCATGTTTTATATTAGTTTATATGGTTAGGCTAATTACATGAAATTTGTTTGATATGAATTGTCTTGTTCTTATGAGTTTAATTTAGATCATAGACAAATTGTTTGTTTTACTTGTTAGAGTTTTTGATCTAAATGATTTTGATGAATTCCATAACTTGTCCTCAAGTTATGGAAAATGAAAAGTTTTTTCTTTAAAAGAGCCATTAAACTCATAGGTTATAGAAACTTGAAGATTCCTTTCCCATAAATGGTTTTATGAACTCCATAACTTGTCCTCAAGTTATGGAATGTCAAAAGTCTTTTCTTAAAACCTATATTAAACTGATATGTTATGGATTCCAAAAGGTTTTGAAAGTTAAAAAACTTGCCCTCAAGTTTTGGAATTTGAAAAGTTTCACTTTTAAGTACTTTCATTCCAAACCCAAGAATTTTAAAAGTTTAAAATTCAATCGTTATACTATTATAATATTATAGGTTTAATCTTTATATATATATATATATATATATATATATATATATATATATATGTATATATATATGTATATATATGTATAAGTGTAAAGTCAGTCTTGCCGTTAGTAGGCCTCATTCACGAACCGGTCTATAAGGGGGGGGGGGGGGGGGGGTATAAGGTTACTGCCTATAAAATAACAGTTTAATGGGTGTCCAGTCTCACCCACAGCTTCCTTGACTGGTGGACGTTCGTTATCTGAACGGGTAGGATAGGACTCTAATTCTCCCTTCATTAAAAGTATAATGATAAATACTAAGTAACTACACAGTTATAAATTCCCAATCTTAGTTACTTAGGAAAAATTTGAATATAGTGATAACTCATGAAATTGCACTTTTCACCTTGTTAACCCGTTAGTGGAGTTTGTATGGTTAACCGACACACTAATCGGGACTGACAGTGCGTGGCAAAGGGTAGCTTAATGTTAATCATAGATCAATGGAGCGTGTATGGTTAACCGACACATTGATTAGGTGGTTGTAACATTGGGTGTACCAAGCTATTTTGCATGGTTATTCACACCTTGTTTATGATCCTTGGCATCCCAGTCACAAACTTGAAGGGCACAATCGAGATTAAAACATATCATTTAATTGTTCAATGAATCTTAAAGGATCTAGGAGTTTCATTTCACTTAAAACCTAAAATTCTTTTTCATTTTCCGTGGTGAAAATTGGTAAATCGTCATTTACCTACCTTCAAATATTTTTCAGTTTGGATTACGGCATCCCTCTTTCAAATTGTAAAATATTGTGTTGGGTCCTAGCCTTAATATTTCATTTGGGTGTTACATTAAGGACTAAATTAACTAACTTGAATTTCTCCCTTGTAGATGTCTGCCTCAAACAAATATGGTCTTCCCAAATCTTCTACAATAAGCTTTCATTTCGAAGATGATGTTCCACGATTGGATCGTGGAAGTGAAAATCATACTTCACTTCCTCCACTTCCTCCAATTATTCTTCCTGACCCACAAGCTCAAAGACTTGAAAAGTTCATGATCACTCAATCCTTATTGAATAGTAAACACAAAGATGTATGTACTTATGTCTTGGAGATGAATATACATATTGATAAGATGAGGATGTTGAGTGTCGTCTTCCCAAGGAAGTTGGCTATTGACTGTGTTCTTCAATCACTTCCTGAGTCATATAGTGAGTTCGTTAAAGACTACTATGTGACAAATCACGACATGACCCTAATTGATCTCACCTATTTTCTATTTGTTGCTCAATCATCAATGATTTGACGCAATGGTCAAGCAAATCTGACTTGAAGATCAACATCGCAATCTGACATGGACATCGCAGAAAAGCTTCCTTCTCCTAAAGGAAAGGAATTGGCCATGGTCGAATGTTTTGATCATAAGAGAAAGGCAAATTCTAATATTGTTCCATGTGAGCCTGTGTTCCTACTACCAAGGAAACCTGAGAAGTTTAATCAGATTGTATGGTTCTGCTTTAGGTAAGTCTACTTTCTAACTCTATTGAGTTCCTAATTGTTGATTTTGAATACATGATGTGACAAGGTTCCATTTTGATGTTTTGTAGGATCATGCAAAGGGAAGGAAGCTTAAAGGAAGAGTATGATGAATCTGATCGCGAAGATGGATTTCAATCGCATGGTTCAAAGATCGGATTTGTGAGCTGCTGCGTAGGACTTATGATAGATTGCTAGGAAATATGTAATAACATAGTTTTCACTTCTAGTTGCATTGCAAGGAAATGTTTTTCCGTATTTTATAAATAAATAATTTTTTTTTATTTTATTATATCTCCTTGCAATGGCATTTGTGAAAAATGTTGTTTGTATGTTTCTATGTTAGCAAAATGAATTTGATTCTTTCATTTGTGGTATTGTCAAGTATTTTCCATATAAGGAAAGATTCTCATCACCCAAGTTCCAATTGGATAGAAACTTAGAATCGTGCAAGTTGTATTGTATGATGAATGAGAATTTTCATCTTTGGTAAATTAAGACTGGTCCCTTGTTCATATGTATATGTGAGTCAAGTGAAGGACTAAGGGATTGGGTACATTGGGTGTGCTGGTCAAGATCCACAAAGATCGATAAGACTATTCTTCATTATTCACTAAGGTTTAGTAAACATGGTTATGCTTACAAGTTTAAGTATAATTCTGAAACATTAGAAAAGGTTCAATGTATGGCAGAACGAATGAGAAGAATCAAATTAGGTAGAAAGATTAAAGTTTCTCCAATCTGAAAAACTGGGAGGGTACTTTAGTATCATGTTTTATGATCATCTTAATGTTTATAGAAAAACCATATACCAATTGATCTTCTAAAGACATCTTAGTGCATTTGTATGGCTAAGAAAAGGAATCGTGAATTGTTGAAATGGTTAAATCTAGAAGATGAGTCATACTTCGTTCCAAAACAAATCTTATATTCAAACTCCAAGATTGTGCCTTGAGTGATATTAAATTAAGAAAGCTTTACAACACTTATCAAATGTAAAGTAAAATTTTTCTACTCTTATACATTTGAAATTGGTAAGTTGTGATGTTTTGGATAAAACTAATACCAACTAATGCCAATTGTCTGAAGTGTTTGTCTTGATAAGAATCTGCACTAACTCTTGAATATTTAATTAGTCAAGGAATGGTCCATGACAAGAGAATCTTATATGTCAAGAGAGCAGTGGGAGTCTTAAAGATCTTGAAAGGTTCAAGAACTAATCAAGAATAAACCTGTTGTAAACACTAGCACACAATTTGAGGTTTGTAACCTATCGTGTTGACATATTCTTGTTTCTGTGCCCATTCCAGTTAAGTTGACTATGCCTGTGAGTTCTATGAGACCTCAGTTGTTTGCATAATAACTACATGGAAGCAATTGTAGCTACTGCCAGGTGGCGAGAAATTAAGATTGAACAAGTTCATGCCATATGAGTTTGGATTTGTCACTAACCTTGTCTTGTGATTATGGTTATGACAAATTCACATGGATAGGAACACATAAACCATAAAATCTAAGTGTCATAAGGTTTCTCTCGAATTCAGGAAAATTATTGAGAGGAAATGCTTTCGCTAAGTAGATTTTAAGGAGATAGCAATTGTGGTATTTGCATTCTCAAATTCGATTATGATTACAAAATCCCTTTTCATAATTCGAACTGTAAGGAATGGCAAAATGTCTAGACATTTGAGACTTATTGCAATAAGTTCTAAAATTATTTAGACACACATGTGACCTATCTAAGGAAAGGTGTTTGAGAAGCCTAGATAATGTGTTATCAAAGCATCTCATATCAGAAATCTGAACTTTGGTACAAAATTCAATAAGTATTGATTTCTAGAAGTCCAGCTGATTTCTGAGTACATGTGAAAGCTAGTGGGAGCATAAATGTTATGCTGGTAAGTTAATAATTATTATGCAAGTGGGAGCATAGTTATTATAAGTATTGCAAGTTAGCAATGTTAATTATAGAAAACAAAAGTTTCAATTCGCAAAGTTGTGTTTTTGAAAAGTTGTTTTGTTATAGTTAAGGGAGAGGAATTTATACTTCATTTCAAATCTAAAAGCTTAGATTGATATTTTAATGAATTTTAGTCAAATATATATGAATCTTATGTTGGAATGGTTCTACATAAGGAAATTATATATATGGAAAGGTTAATTGCATTCTCAAAATTTGGTTATGATTACAGCATACCTCTTCATAATCAAAATTTTGAGAACATCGCAAATAAAAAATATTGTAGCAAAAGAATGATAATGTATCATGTCTTTATGTTAGACATTATGAATCGTATCCCATATGCTTCGGGTATAGGCATATGCTATAATATTCTCGTGTTCTAAATTTTTCCAAATGCCTAGGGCATTAAAAGGGAAAAGGACTAGAACTAGTCATGACTAAAGTGGTTAAGCAACTATTAAGGACAATCTAAGGATCGCCAAGGATTGGTCGCTTAACGACAGTTGGATGTATAGTAATAAATGGACCATATTGACATTATTATGAATAGACTATAGACAAGAATCTATTAATAATGAATTGTCGTATGGAAAATATGGAATGTGTCCATATTTGGAGTTGAAGAATAGATGAGAAAGTTAGAAACTTTTATGCAAGAAGGATGTTCAAAGGAATGTATTTTGAATTTGAGACTTCATTTCCATGGAATTGTCTTATAACAATCTCCAAATGAATACTTTGTAATATCATCGGTTGAGTCTCTGTGACTTTTGGTACCTAGACATTACAAAGGAATCATTGCATGATAGTTTAGAATCTAACACTTCCTAGTAGTGACAAGAATTTGGAATTCTTACACTTGCAATAAGGATTTGGAATTTTGGAATGAGCATCTTTGAAATGGTTTTCAGTTGATCTATTTCACAAATTAAGGACAATAGAAAAACATAGTGTGCATGCTTGGTCCATGGCATAACTATCGTTTAAACAAACATAGAGTGCATGCTTGGAGCATCGCATAACTATTGTTTTAATTCAAGAATTAAGTTGATTATTCGAAACATTATACAATGAATAATGAGTAATCAATATGAATCAAAAGTTTTTGGGCCATATAGGATTAATATTATTATTGTGTTTCACTTTGAATGTTTTGACTTCCCAGATAACTAGGTTAATCAAACCATCCATAGTGGATCATACTTTGGACTTATTGAGGCAAGACTGTCATGATTGGGTATGTAGTTTGTCTAGGAAAAAGTGGTTGCAGTGTTCATGAGTGCTCCTGGAATAAGATTCAAGTATTGGATTCAACCCATGCTCATTTGAATCACTTAATGGATTTTATCATGAGTGATCATGAGATGATAATATCTTATATTCTTCAAACGGAGATGTGCGACTTGTAGTTGTGAGTCGGTTGCACATTGACATATGTAAACGCACCAGTAACTTGGATGTTATAAAACATATCGTTGTGTGTAATTTGATGAGTATGTACAAGCGAGCATTTAGGTCGAAGTTTATCCCTACCTTTTACCCCATGTGGATAAAAGCGATATTTGTGGGCCCCTCGATGATTTAGTGATGACATCAGGCCTGGACTGATTTGGTTTGTTCAATTAGTTAGTCATCATAAATCAGAAATCAGGAAACAACAGATGGACAGAGAGAATGATTATAATCCATGTCTCATTCCATATGATATCTAGAATGGAGGAATATATGATCTCTTATCTAATGGACACGTCATTGACCATATCAGAGTTCGACAGTGGCTTTTAAGAGCTATGATTGCTAGTCAGGTTGGAATCATGCTTGTAATAATAGTTATTAGACTTATCCAAGTGGGAGACTGTTGGATTAGGTGTCTAAGCCCATAGCTATTATTGGTATGCACTTAACCCGAGAGTAGCATGGTCCATTTGGGTTGCATGGCCTCGGAACAGTTTGGATAGACTTTTGTGAGAAAAAGGATATTTGTGATTTATTAATATATTATAAGTTCTAATGTATTAATATGAAATCATATTATTTAATTACTATTGATTAAGAATTAGTTTGGAAGTAATTTGGTGATCAAAAAAGACTAATTAAATAAATGGGGATTGATTTGGTAAATCATTCATTCTTATAAAGTGCTCTTATGATCCATAGTTCTTCATGTTGGGCTAAACCCATGAGGTGACCCATGGATACTCCATGGAAGTTAAAACCCATGGAGCATGAGGAATATGGAAAGTCATGAGTTACATGGTGTAACCCTAATGTCCACACTATATAAGAAACCCCATGGCTCCTAAAATCGGACTTAAGGCATATGCATGAGGGCAAACCGATTTGTGAAGCAATATAATCTTCTCTCAAGTTATTCCAATTGTTGGTGGTGTTGTGTGAACCATTTGAGGTGAAACACTTAGGGCACTAAGCTCTTTAAGGTCCAAGGAATCAAGCTACAAAAAAAGGTATGTCATTCAACTATATTTTATATTGTATATACTCCGTAATATGCTAGTTAAGATGACACCTTGGAAAAATTGATATTTGCATGTATAATAGAGAAAACATAGATCCAAGGTATTTAGGGTTGCATGTACACCTTAGGAGTGTTAGAATGCTCAAAACTCAACACCTTCTTCCTCAAGGTGCACCATGCATACTCCAAAGCAGTCAAAAATACCTTCTTTTTGCTCACAAGGCTTAACTAGGGTTTGGGTTTCATGGCAGGGGTGTTGGAGAGGTGGAGGCTGAGAATGAAATGGTTTTGGGGGAGCTAATGAGCATACTCATGATGCCTTGGTACGTCCAACATACTCCCCTCTGTACGCCCAGCGTACTCAGCATAACCTAAAACCGACTAAATTTCAAACGATCATAACTTCTTTGTTTCAACTCCGATTTCTAAGATCTTTATATCTACAAAAACGTATTCAGGAGATCTACAACACTATCTAACTACTCTCTAAATAGAACACATCGAACTAAAATTCATAATTTATAAAAGAAGTCTGACACACTACTTGCCCATTTACCCTTTGACTCCAAAGCACAAACCGAACTCTTGGATCACAGAATCTACAATAACTACATCCAAATGGGTCTAAACCTTTCGTTACCAAAGCCCAAAGCCTTATGATACTTGATATTCGGGTTACGACCCGGAATTGTGAAACGACCTGAAACTGGTTGTTATACTCAATAGGGAAACGATATACGAAATTGAAGATCAAATGTCAAGCACACGCACATTGATTTTCAGCAACCACAACTTGCTCATCATCTCCGCACCTAATCAACAAAAATCCCAAAGCAAGTATCACGACGATGGCGATAAACACACATGAGTTGAAAGGCACGCTCATAATCTACCACCACTATGAATGGTATCGATTCTCGCAACCAGTTCATCTCCATGGTCGCAATCCAACAACAACCCTCTGGTGAGATTTACTAGTGGGTTTTTAGTTTGGGGGTTTAGTCATCGCTAACTATGTAGTTCCATGTCAGAGGTGCTTTGATGGTGGAGCTCCAAGGCGGTAATGAAGTTTCATGGTTTTTGGAGGTGAAGGAGAAAGACAAAGGCGAGTAGGTGTGTTTACTGACAAGGGAGATAGATAGATAGAGAGAGACCCCTTTTGCATATTATTTTATTTTTTTAATAAGTGAAAACATCATAAATGTTCTTTGTGGTAGTGAAATGACGAAAATACCATTTACTTAACGGATAAAACTTAATGGGGCTAGCAATAAGGACCAATCGTCAAAAGTTTTGAAAACACGGGAATCATCTATAATGTTTTTAAACCACGTTGACTAAACTTTAGAACCACATGGACCATTATGATGTTTCTTTTCTTTTTTGTAACTTATGTCAACATTAAAATTTAATGGTTGTACCATAAAAAAAGCTATGGCTACAACATAAAACTATGGCTATTGGTTAGGAACTTTTGATGTTGTAATCAAATATTTGTTGAAGTATAGTCATAAACATTTTCTACACAGATAATTTTTTTATAATAAATATTGATTATTCAATGGACACATGAATTTCAATATAGTCTAGTTAGTATTTCGTCAGATCTGTTCTTTATAATTTTTGTTACTTTTAGTTACAAGTTAAAAATTAAATTATAACTATAAAATACTAATGCCTAGTGGCCATAGGATATACGTTTAATCGTTACTATTATTATCACGTTTACACCACAAATTAAATTATGATCATAAAATAGTTATAATAACAAGGTTTTTCTTACATCATAAGTTTCTTTTACTTTTAACACATTTAAAAATGAATCATGACAATAATGTACCAATTGTTACAAGTTTTTTCTTTTATTATCATACAAATTAAAAAAGTGACCATAAACTAGTCATAGTCATGAGTTTTTTCTTATATCATGTGTACTATTTATAGGAATGTCAAAAAGGTTCACGGGACCCCGAACTCGTGTGGTCCCAATCCTATATGGGGGATATTTGTTAAAAAAGATTGGAGGCGAGGGTTGGGCAAGGACAGGGGCAAGGTTATCCGTCGTTTTAATTTCGGGGGAGGAGGTGGGGGTGGACAGTCTCGTCCCAAACCTGCCGTGGGGGCCCCGTTAATATATTATATATATTTATGTATATTAATTATATAAATATAACAAATCATAGCAATGATTTCGATCTTCAAAAATTCAACAACAAAAATCATATTTTTATTTTGTTAGTATAACGTTTTTGAGACATGATAACTTTTTTGTTTTTAACATGTAAAATTATGTTATAAATAATTATTTTTAACTTATGAATAGTTTTTTTAAGCCCAAAAGAACTTCTTTTAACCAAATAAAATTGGCATAATAAAATACTTATAGTTATGGGTTTAAATGTTTTTTGGTCCAGGGGTAAGCATGACTCTCTCAAATGAGAGGTTATGGGTTCAAATCTCACTAGATGACCTAAATTGTGATTAAGAATAGGTTAATTTGTCGTTTAAAAAGAATAGTTTTACTTTTATAATGAAGATTGTATGATTTAAACATGTATTAGAAATTAAATTGGGCCAATAAAATATTTATAGTCATTGGTTATTTATTTTTTGTAGAAAAATCACAAAAATTGTCCCTGTGGTTTGCCAAAAGTAACAAACTTAGTCCCTATCTATTTTTTTATGCGTTTGGCCCTTGTGGTTTGTAAAAGTTGCATTAGAGGTCCTTTTTCATAACTATGTCTGTTTGTAACCGTTTGGGGTCATTAATGTGGGGGTATATTTGTCTTTTTATATTGGGCGCTCATTTAAGATGGGATTAGGCAGTCATACGTCATTAAGCTATCCTTTGATTAACCAGAGTACAAGAAACCCCCCTTAATCTCCACTTCACTTTAGCATTTAGGGTTTATCACCTAAAAATGGTACTGTGTATGTGGAATTTACGTGGTCCTCATATGATTGCACCTGACCTTGATAAATATTACGGTGAATTGTTTAATCTTTTGTTTGGTGTTTCTTGGTTTGTATATTCAAAGCTCATCGGTTTTTCTTTTTCAAATGGTCACGAAAATTTCTTCACTTTAAAGATACATCATGGTGGATTTTTTACAAAGTTCCCATGAAGAAAGTACGTCGAGGGAAGGTTGGCATTCTTTGACTTTGTTAACACTGATCTTTTTTCAGTTCATGATCTAAATGACATGATTCGTGAGATAGGGTATTCTAAGGATGACACAATGTACTATCATTATAGAATTCCTAATCTAGACTTAGATTTTGGATTGAAGGCTCTAGGAAATTATCAAGACGTTATATATATGGCTCAATATGTCCCTCAAAACAAAGTAATTAATGTGTACGTTGAACATGGTTCTACAAGACTTCATACTTACTTCATGTCCCCAAGTAAAGTTGTTATTAAGCAACTGGATGATGATCCTTCTCCTGAACTTAATAGGATCAGGCCCAAGAAGAAAGGAATTGGTTCTTGTAGCAAGAAATTAGACATGAATGTCCCACTTACAGAATCAGATAATCGAGAACAGAGAGAAGATGGTGTGTATGATTTTTCCATGTCCCTAGTTCCTTTTGAGCCAAACAAAGAAGATGTGGTTAATGAGTTTAAGGATGATTTGTATTTCCCTGTACCAAAAGAAACTTATACAATGCAAGAAAATTGTATTTGATATTAATTGCCAGGATCATAGGGAAATACTAGATGATTTTGAGCCTTTTAGTAGTGATGGATATCAAAATATGGGTGAGTTTGAAAGAGAGGTTGAAGTCGAAGAAGAACAGGATGAAGAAGATGAACAAGGGCATGTAGAGGAATCAAAAGATGATTTAGAAGAGCATACAGAAAAAGAGGATAATTTTGACTACATTGTTGACCGAGAAGCTATTTTAGATGACTGGGAGGTTGATATAATAGAGTTTAACAGTTATGTAGATGAGGTTGATTGGTTTGGACAAGGACCAAACATAGTATTAGATTTAAACCAATATGATGATTTAGGTGTGATCAACAATGATGAGTTTGAAAGTGCAGGATATGAGGAAGACCAAAAGAAGAGAATGTTAAAAAAACCTGAACAAGAAGGTGCCATATTCTTTTAGGGTAGTTCATGTTACACCATTTTTTGTGGGTAAAGGTTTTAAAACCAAAAATGATATACATGGTCACATAAAGATGTTGTTGGATAAGGTGTCTAAGTCCATAACTCTATTTGGTATATAATTAACCCGACCCGACATGGTCCATTTGAGTTGCACTTCACCTGAATGATTTATGGTTAAAAGAATTGGTCATTCATTCTAATGTCATATCTCCTAGATCCACAAATGTAGTTTTCAAAAGAATTGGTTTTGCTATCCAGAAAGGGCTAGCGGCGCAACTTGTTGTCCGTTTGCCTTCAATCGATATGTATTGAACTACATGTTGTATTATATATAAATATATTAATAGGAAATCAAATTATTTTAATTAGTATTGATCACAAATTAATTTGGTAATAAAAAAGGTGGCTAATTAAATATGGGATCTTGTATTTATATAAGTGAAGGCTAATACCATTGGAATGGGTTTGGCATGCATAGGAGTCCATGGATAGTCCATGGAGATTTTAACCCATGGATCCTTGGAAAGGAAGAGTCATGGGTATTAGGGTTTACATGGATGTAACCCTAATCTTCCACACTATATAAAGGAGCTTTTGATGCTTGAAATGGCACTAGTTGTGTGTGTAAAAGGTGGTGGCCGATTTCCATAAGCAAGCATACACTCTTATAAGGTTTATCCAAGTTTGTGGTGATTTATGATTTCCATTTGAGGCATCCACACTATTGGTGCTAGGCTATCGAACTCCAAGGAATCAACTCACAATTGAAAGCTATGTAATTCTTCAAGCCATTATGTTTTATGTTCCCCATGCCATGCTAGATAAGTTATGAACCTTGGAAAAATCAATGTCGCATGTATTCATAGTAAAACATAGATCCAAGGTTTTAGGGTTGCATGAACACCTTAGGAGTGTTAGATTGCTCAAAACCCAGCAGATGCTTTCAATAAAAACAATTAGGGCCCTACACATGGCCAAAAATGAAAAATTGAGTGTAAGCGTAAAATGTAAAGGGGTGGTTCCAAATTCCACTGGTAGTGGGCCCTCCACTATAAGTAAAGTAACATCGAAGGGTAAAACTGTAATTTCACAAAAAGATTCTTGTCCTTTTTCTATTCAAATATCTAGATCTACGGAAGAGGAACAACGGTTGCTGAAAACAGTTATTGATGAGCATTTATGCTTAGAAAGTAGAAATGTGAAGGCATGTACATCTACATACCTGGCAAGCACTATTCTCCAAAAGGGGGATTCCGACCCTCGCATCTCAGTAACAGCCTTATAGGAGGAGCTTCAAATGGATTTGGAATTAAGCATATCAAGAATGAAGGTGTTCATGGCTAAATCAATTGCAAAGGGACAAATGTATGGTGACTACGAAAGGCAATATAATTTGCTGAGAGATTAGTGTTTGGAGTTACAAACGAATAACCCATGTATAATAGTGAAGCTGGAAGTGTGTAATGAACCGAATCCTGACGTTGAAACTCGTATTTTCAAGAAGATATAAATTTTTCTAGGAGCATGTAAGTTGGGGTTCAAATCTAGAAAAAGGGATTTATTGGGATTGGATTGATGTTTCTTGAAAGGACGACACCCTGGACAAATTCTAACAGCTGTGGGTCTTGATTCCAACAATGGAATATATCCACTAGCTTATGCATTTGTGGAAGCTGAGACAACAAGCTCATGGACATGGTTCTTGGAATGCCTTGGTGGTGATTTGGATTTGGATGCATCATGCAACTTCACTTTTGTATCTGACAAACAAATGGTATGAATACATACAGCATAAGTCTCTTTTAAAGCTTGTAATAATACTAACTATAAATTACATTATATGTAGGGAATAATGCCTGTAATAGCAAAAGTGTTTCCAAATGTAGAGCATAGATAGTGTGTGAGACATATACATGAAAACATGAAGCTGCAATGGAGGGGAGAAGAGTTTAGAGATCACTTGTGGAGGTGTGCTACAAATACAACCTTTAGACACTTTGAAACGGCAATGAACGAGTTCCAAGATTTCAGTGCAGAGGCTCATGAATTGCTAAGTAAGATTCCTCCAATTCATTAGGCTAGGTCTCATGTCACAGGTAGAGCCCATTGAGATGAAGGGTTTTGAGCATTCTAACACTCCTATGGTGTACATGCAACCCTAGAAACCTTGGATCTATGTTTTATCTATGATACATGCACATTTGTTTTTCCAAGGTTCATAGCCTATCTAGCATACATGGAGAACTTTTAAACATCAAAGATAGTAAGAAATACATACCTTTAGTTGCTTGAATTCCTTGAGAACCTTGTGAGCCTAGCACCTCAAGTGTGATGCCTCAAATATCTCACACAACACCAAATACACTTGGAATAACCTTGAGAGAAATATAATACTTCTATAATCGGCTTTGCTCTCTTGTTCTCACTAGTGCCGATTTTGGTCTACAACATATTGCTTATATAGTGTCATAATTAGGGTTACACCATGTAAACCCTAATTAACATGACTCTTCATTTCTTGGATCCATGGGTTCAAAAACACTATGGATCCTCCATGGAGTATCCTAAGGGTTTTAGCCCAACTTGATAATCCTTGGAGCGTTAGCCCAATATACAAGTATGAGTGATTTACACAATCAACCCATATAATTAATTAGTCTTCTTTTGATCACTTAATTAATTCCAAATTGATTCTTGATGAATACTAATTAAATAATATTATTAATATATTAGAACTTATAATATATAAATAAATCTTAAGTGTTATTTCTTTCATTTTACTCTATCCAAATGCATGATGCCATGCAAGCCAAATGGACCATGCTAATCGGGTCAAGTACATTCCAAAAATAGTTATGAACTTAGACACCTAATCCAACAGTCTCCCACTTGGATAAGTCTAATAACTATAACTGCAAGAGTGGCTTCAGGAACCAATAAGCAATCATAGCTATTTCAAGGTCTACCGGAACTGAGATGATGATGATATGTCATTTAAGATAAGTGATCATATAATTCTTTGTTCTAGATATCAGTCGGACAAATACATGGAACAATGTCTTACTTAATGTCCAACAGTTTGTTTCCCAATTTCCGATTTGTTTGACATAGAACTTAATTGAACACATCAACTTAGTTCTGACCGGGCCCGGTACATGGGTCAGCACAAAATCATCGAGGGGCCTAGATATCGCTTCTAATCCAAGAAGGAACATATAAACTTCGACTCATATGCTTATTCTACTAATTTTTGAATCATACACAAAGGCACATTTTATAACATCGAGTTACCAATGCGTTTTCATACAATCAATGTATAACCAACTCATAAGCAACAAGTCATATCTCTAAGTTTGAAGCCTTATATGATATTACCGTCTCACGATCACTCTAGATATATTCCATGAAGTGATACTAGTGAGCGTAGGTTGAATCCAATACTCAGAACTTATGAGCACTCATGAGTGTTATAGCACCACTTATGTCCAACATCTTAGACCTCTACAAGCCAACCCATGACAGTCTTGATTCATATCTACTTCCAACATATGACCGACTGTGGAGAATTTGAATAATATGAAATAACATAACATAATTATTCTGGAAGTCAAAACATGCAAAATGAAATGATAGTAAACGATTGACAAAAGATAGCAACACTTTACTCATAAATAAATACAACTTTTATTCATCATCAAATGTCAATTACACTTTAGATATTTCAAAGCTATCTAACTACTAAAACTAATATCATCCTTCAGCCCTATGCTCCTTGCATGATGGAGATGCTTAACCTTACATAGTCCCTTCATAAGGGGATCTATCGGGTTCTCATTAGATGATACCCTCTTTGCCACGAGGAGTCCTTCTTTTATTCGATGTCTGCTAAAATGGTATATTTTTGTCGATGTGTCTGGATCTCCCGTGATCCCTTGGTTCCTTTGCTAAGGCAACTGCGCTTTCACTATCACATAAAATCTCTATAGGCTCCTTTATAGCTGGTACAACTCCAAGGTCTCCAATGAAGTTCTTTAGCCATGTAGCCTCCTTTGCTGCCTCGCTTGCCGTTATATACTCTGATTCAAAAGTTGAATTAGCTATTGTCTCCTGCTTGGAAATTTTCCAAGAAATTGCTCCTCCGTTTAAGGTAAAAACCTATCCTGACTGAGAGTGGAAATTATACCTATCAGCCTGAAAGCTAGCATCACTATACCCCAATACTCTCAAGCCATCACTCCCACTGAGGGTAAGGACCCAGTCGTTATTCTTCCGCAGGTAGTTGAGAATGTTCTTTACCGATGTCCAGTGAACCTTGCCAGGGTTCCCCTAATATCTGCTGACCATGCTCAATGCAAAGGCCACATCAGGACGAGTACAAGTCATAGCATATATGATCGAGCCTACAATGGAAGCATACGGTACTCGAATCATTTATGCTATCTTAGCCTCTATACTTGCACTCTGAGTCTTACTCAATCTGGCGTTACTCTGGATCCGTAACTCTCCTTTCTAGGAATTTTGCACGCTTAATCTATTCAGCACCTTCTCCAAGTAGGTACTCTGACTAAGTCCAATTAGTCTTTTACTCCTGTCTCTCAAAATTCTTATCCTTAGGATATAGGCAGCTTCTCCAATGTCCTTCATAACGAAACACTTCCCAAGACAGGACTTTACTTCCTACAGAGTTGGAATATCATTTTCTATGAGTAGTATGTCATCCACATACAATACCAAAAAGCTGACTATATTCTCACTAGCCTTGACATATACACAAGATTCATCTTCACTCCTCGAAAAAGCCAAACTCTTTGACCGTCTCACCGATGCAAAGATTCCATCCGCGAGGTGCTTGCTTTAATCCATAGATGGATTCTCAAGATTACACACTCTATTAGGGTACTCTGTACTGACAAAACCCTCTGGCTGACTCATGTAAACATCCTCAGCCAACTTTCCATTAAGGAAAGCGGTTTTGACATCCATTTGCCATATTTCATAATCATAAAATACAACAATGGCTAACATAACCCTAATAGACTTAATCTTCGCTATTGGTGAAAAGGTCTCATCATAATCAACTCCCGGAGTTTGAGAAAAGCCCTTTGAAACCAGTTATGCCTTATAAGTGTGTACATTACCATCCATGTCGGTCTTCTTCTTGAAGATCCATTTGCACCCGACTGTCTTGCGACCTGGAACATTGTCAACCAAGTTCCAAACTTGATTGTCATACATGGATTGTATCTCTTTGTCCATAGCCTCTTTCCATTTAGCAGCCCCAGGGCCTTCCATGGCTTCCGTGTAGCTGCTAGGTTCATCCAAACTTACCAGTGTGCTATCACTGATAAGTGTATCACCTTCCGCAGTAATATGGAAACCATAGTAATGCTCAAGTGCATTCCTAACTCTGGTGGAACGCCTCAAAGGTACAAATTCTTATGTTGGATCAACATGAGTTTCCTCCTCAGGTTGATTGTTAGGGTTTGAGGGTCCTTCAC
The DNA here is from genome assembly GCF_002870075.4 of Lactuca sativa. Classification (NCBI taxonomy): domain Eukaryota; kingdom Viridiplantae; phylum Streptophyta; class Magnoliopsida; order Asterales; family Asteraceae; genus Lactuca; species Lactuca sativa. The sequence goes on from NC_056627.2 coordinate 216,447,044, forward strand.
CACTTGACTCTTGAATTTCTTAAAGGTTAATTTGCCTCCCACTATTTCCTTGGCTCGTGAATTCTCTCTAACGAAAGACTCCTCTCCTTGCTACAAATACCACATTATCACTAGGTCTTTAGAAGAGGTAAACAAAGCATCTCTGTGGGTAGCCAATAAAAATACACCTCTCACTTCGAGGTTCGAGCTTATCGTGAGACTCGCGCCTCACAAAAGCCTCGCAACCCTAAATCTTGATGCGGTCCAGATTTGGAACTTTTCCGGTCCACATCTCATGAGGTGTTTTGGCAACCTTCTTTGTAGAAACTAGATTAAGGATATGGGCGGCAGTCTCTAAGGCATACCCCTAAAATGAGATTGGTAGCGAAGCTCGACACATCATGGAACGAACCATATCCAACAAGGTTCGATTGCGCCTCTCATCTACACCATTAAGCTGTGTGTCCTGGGAGGTTTCAATTGTGAGATAATCCTACATTCCTTAAGATAGTCAAGGAACTCTATACTAAGATACTCACCACCTTGATCGGATCGAAGCATCTTAATGTTCCTGCCCAATTGATTCTCCGCTTCCTGCTTGAACTCTTTGAATCTTTCAAAGGTCTCTGACTTATGCTTGATTAAGTAGACATATCCATAACTACTAAAATCATCAGTAAAAGTCATATAGAAGCAGTTAGCATCTCTTGTGGCGGTTCGGAAGGGTCCACACACATCAGTGTGTATGAGGTCCAGAAACCCATCACCCCTAGCACAAGTACTAGTGAAGGGTGACTTTGTCATTTTCCCAAGCAAACAAGATTCACAACTATCATCTGACTTTAGGTCAAACGACTCCAAGACTCCATCCTTTTGGAGTTGGCCTATGTGTTTCTTGCTTACATGTCTAAGACGACAATGCCATAAAGAGGCTTTATCCAAGCTAGTCGAAGAATCGATACACAATACATTATTTTCTAGGTTATCAACAACCGACATAGTTTCACATACGCCACCACAAGGTAATGCTTTAAAATAAAAAAAACATTATTAAAGAAAGCATTAATACCACCACTATCATTATCAAATGAAAAGGTAAAACCTTGTTTGTACAAACCATGAAAGGAAATAATATTTCTCGCCATTTCAAACGAGTAACAACATTTATTCAAATCTAATACTAATCCACTACTTAGCAACAAAGAATAAACTCCAATCTTGGTGATAGGTGAAGCTTTCCTATTCCTTATGATCTAGTTTATCTTCCCATGCTCCACATTCTCACTTCTTCTAGTCCTTGCAAATCAGTACATATGTGAATACCACACCCTGTATCAAGGACCCAAGAATTAGAATGGGGTGAATTATTAGAGAATATAGTGTATGTACCGACATGGTTGGGTTTAACTTTCCCATCCTTCACATCTTGTTGGTACTTTGGGCAGTTTCGCTTCCAGTGTAACTTTTCATGGCAATAGAAGCATTCTGCCTCTTTAGGGTTAGCAGAAGGAGTGACAAAACCTTTCTTGGTTCCACTTGAAGAGGTGACATCAAGGGTCTTCCCCTTGGTTCCCTTCGAAGGGCTCTTCCTCTTCTTTCCTTTGCCTTGCCCGATTGCCAAGACAGGGGCCACGGTAGGAGTAGGAGTGGTAACAACCGACTTACCTTTAAGACCACTTTCCACGGTCTTCTAAAGTCCTTGAAGTTTTATGAGTGTAACTTCCTCCTTGTTCATGTGGTATTTCATATGGAATTTATCATAACATGAAGGTAAGGAGTGTAAAATGATGTCTATTGCCAACTCCTTAAGGAAGTTCACATTCAGTTTCAGCAAACGGTCCACATACCTTTGCATTTTCTGCATGTGGCCCGTGATGGGTTCACTATCCTTCATTCGGGTTGTTATCATGGAGGAGATGATTTCATATCGCTCTTGACGAGCACTCTGATGGTAGCGATCCATCAAATCCTGGTGCATCTCAAAAGGATAGTAGTCCTTGTAGGACTTTTGGAGCTCGGTTGTCACAGTGGCCAACATGATACATGCCACTTTGATAGCATCTCTTTCATGGGCCTGATATTCAGCGATCTCCTCAGGAGTAGTAGACGGCTCGAGTTCTTTAAGCTCCTTGTCGAGGACATATTCTTTGTCCTCATACCGAGTGACCATCCTGATGTTCCTAATCCAATCCATAAAGTTGGATCCATCAAAGATGACTCTCCCATAAAGCTTCATGAGAGATAAGGAACTCGTAGGGTTTGAGCCAGAAGCAGCGTTGCTGGAAGACATTTTAAAAACAAGAAAGACAAGTTTAGATTAGATATAAAGATAGACCTTAATAAAACACCCAAATGTAATTTTAGGGCTAGGACCCAACCCAATATTTTATAAATTAGAAGAAGGATGTCGTAATCCAAGCTATAAAATATTTGAAGATAGGTGAATGGCGATTCAGAAATTTCCACCATGAAAAACAAAATAAATTGTTAGGTTTTAATTGATTTTAAAACTCCTAGATTCTTTGAGATTCATTGAACTTTTCAATGGCATGTTTCAATCTCGAGTGTGCCCTTCAGGTTTTGTGACTGGGATGCCGAGGATCACAAAACAAGGTCTGAAGTAACCATGCAAATTACTTGGTGCCCTTAATATTTGCCCCTCAATCAATGTGCCGGTTAACCACACGCGCTCCATCAATACTATGATAAACATTAAGTTACCCTTTGCCTACCTTGTTAAGTCCAGGTTAGTGTGTCGGTTAACCACACACACTCCACTAACGACTTAATCAAAGTGAAAAGTGTAATTTCATGGGTTAGCACCTTATTCACATCTTCCTAAAGTAACTAAGATTGGGAATTTATAAAAAGAACATTTAGTTACATTATATTCATCATACTTTTAATGAAGATTTAAATTCGTTGTCGTTACCCATTCGGCTAACGACCCTCCACTGATCAAGGAAGCGGTGGGTGAGAGTGGACACCCATTACGCTGCCATTTTATAGTCAGCGGCCTTATACCCTCTTATAGACTGGCTTCGTGAATGAGGCCTACTAACGGTAAAACGACTTTTTCTTATACATTTATAATTATTATTAAACTTATAATATTATAAAGTATAAGGGTTGAATTTTAACTTTTAAAATTCTACGGGTTGGAACTAAAGTTTTTAGAGTGACTTTACATGTTCCAATACTTGAGAGCAAGTTTTGTAACTTTACAAAACTTTTCATTTCATAACTTATAAGTTAATGGTTTAATAAAATGAGTGACTTTTCATTTTATGTAACCTATGTGTTTCTTTAATGGTCTTTAAAAGTGTGACTTTTGGTAATCCATAACTTGAGGACAAATTATGGATTCCATTAAAACACATAATTGATCAAGAATTAATCATTAACAATTTAGCAAATAATTACTATGATCTAACAATAACTCATAAGAACATGAATATCATATCAAATTTTCAAGAATCATATGAACACATATAAAACATGGAATTTTGATATTAGCCATTGTAAATGGATTAGCATAACCATTACACCATCTAAAACAAGTTTTAAAACACCAAAACAGTTTAGGATAATGTTTCTAGTCCATTTCCAGCAGCAAAAGTCGAAAAACTGCATTTTAGGGTCCTACTCGTCGAGCGCATGAACCTACTCAACGAGTAGGATGAGTTTACTCATGGACTCGTCGAGTCCCCCCATGGACTCGGCGAGTTCATGCTATAGAGTGTAGAAAAATTGAGTTTTTTTCACAATTTTGCATCAAGTATCAAACAAACAAGCCTAGGCTCTGATACCACTGAAGGGTTTTGAGCATTCTAACACTCCTATGGTTTACTAGCAACCCTAGAAACCTTGGATCTATGTTTTATCTATGATACATGCAAATTTGTTTTTCCAAGGTTCATAACCTATCTAGCATACATGGGGAACTTTTAAACATAAAAGATAGTAAGAAATACATACCTTTAGTTGCTTGAATTCCTTGAGAACCTTGTGAGCCTAGTACCTCAAGTGTGATGCCTCAAATGTCTCACACAACACCAAATACACTTGGAATAACCTTGAGAGAAATATAATACTTCTAAAATCGGCTATGCTCTCTTGTTCTCACGAGTGCCGATTTTGCTCTACAACATGTTTCTTATATAGTGTGTCATAATTAGGGTTACACCATGCAAGTCCTAGTTGATATGACTCTTCATTTCTTGGATCCATGGGTTCAAAAACACCATGGAGCCTCAATGGAGCATCCAATGGGTTTTAGCCCAACTTGATAATCCATGGAGCATTAGCCTACTATACAAGTATGGGTGATTTACACAATCCACCCATATAATTAATTAGTCTTCTTTTGATCACTTAATTAATTCCAAATTAATTTGTGATCAGTACTAATTAAATAGTATTATTAATCTATTAGAACTTATAATATATTAATAAACCTTAAGTATTATTTCTCGAATTTTAGTCTATCCAAATGCATGATGTCATGCAACCCAAATGGACCATGCTAATCGGGTCAAGTACATTCCAGAAATAGTTATGAACTTAGAAACCTAATCCAACATCAGATTGTCTGTTAAAAAATCTATGTGAAGTATTTAACTCTAAGCTAAAGCACGGTAGGGACAAGCCTATCATTTCCTGTTTAGAGTACATTAGAGTGTACTTGATGAAGAGACATTGCATTGTACAAAAAGAAATTGATAAATGCAAAAGTATATTAACCCCTACTGCAACTACTATACTTGACACAATCAAAACAGTTGCAAGCAAATATAGGGCACTATTCTGTGGTTCTAGAAAATATCAAGTGACTGGTATGATGTTTGATCAGTATGTGGTCAACTTGAAAGAGAGGACATGTAGTTGTAGGTATTAGGAGATAACAGGGATAGTCTGCAGGCATGGAGTTTGTGCAATATGGAAACATATTCAAACTGGTGAAAAAGCCCAACAACCTGAATATTGGGTGCATCCTTGTTATAAACTAGAAACATGGAGGGCAATGTACTCCAACAAAATAGATCCAATCAATGGCAGGAACATGTAGCCAAAATCTAGATGTCCAACCACTCTTATACCCCGTACACATCACACACAAGTAAGTTGAATGTTAGTTAACATAGCTTATTATTGATCCAGATTTATGATTTCCTTACTAATTTTGTAGGTTGAAGGCCTAAGAAAAAGAGGAGGAGGGCTATAGATGAGCCTATTAACCAGTCAACAAACCTATCTAGGAAATTCTTGATTGTTACTTGTTCCAAGTGTCATAATAAAGGATATAATTCTAGAACATGTAAGGGGCAAGGGGGGTCAAATTAGAGAGCAGTAGGTGGATCAAGTCAAGGTGGTGTGGGTCGATCAAGTAAAGATGCAGTTGGTGGAACAAGTCAAGGTTTAGTGGGTGGATCAAGTGAAGCTGCAATGGGTGGGTTAAGAGAAAACAAGATGGACAAGGGAAAAAAGCCTCAAGTGCAGAAAGTGGGACCTAAGTTAAGTTGGATACACATAAAAGCATGACTAATCAAGTTATTTAGCTACCTTTTTTTAAGCTTATAAACTTGTATTGATGCTTTTTTCAAACATGTTTAATCTAGATAATTACATCTTTTTGCAACTACCTAAATTAGTGATGTAATTAAGTTGATACTAGCCATATTATGTCATGCTACATTTCTGGTTGTAATGATCAATATGGTGAACATTTCTAGTTACTTATGATGTTTTGATCATGTGTGTTTCTCATTCCATTCCCTTGTTTGATAAATGACCAAAACTCATTCCATTCCAATTTTTGATAAATGACCAAAACTAATTCCATTGTTTACTTATAATGTTTTGATCTTGTATTGTTCTCATTCCATTCTAATGTTTGATTAATGGACAAAACTATTTCCATTCCATTCCAACATTCTTGATCAATGACAAGAAATAATGATTTAGAATTACCACAATACAAAATACCATTAAACTGATTAACCAAAACCATACATTACATTAAGATTCTAATACATGACATCCCATCCTAAAATCAATTGATAATATCCCATTCCAGTTCGATACACCCATCCGACATTACATATCCAAAATACATTGACCAAATACAACCCCAAATCCAACTACTACTTAGTGCATACATATGTAGACAAAAAAAAAAGAACCAAGACAGAAGAAGCATCCACTTCAGCTTCACAGCATCTACACGAGCTTGACTCAACATCATTTGAACATTGTTTATTTTCGTTAGCAAGCCGGGAACCACCTCCACAGCTCTATGGCACATCAATTCGTCCACCCACCCAAGAAATGGACAGCTTCGACCGTTTCGAGCACAAGACCAGAATCGCCTTCCTGGGTTGAGGTCCGTCCAAGATGTGACTCTCACAGCAACACTTCCACATGTACAAATCACCATTCTTGAAAGAGAGGAGAGCTTCGATTTTTCAGAGATGGTAGCTTGATTTTTCTGAACGTTGGCTAGGGCTTTTTAAAGGGGGTGGAGAAGGTAATGTAAAAATACCAAAATACCCCTATATTTTTTGAGCTTAATCACCCAAACGGCTACAAACTGACGGAGTTATGAAAAATGACCTCCAATGCAACTTTTACAAACCATAAGGGCCAAACGCATCAAAAAAATAGATAAGGACTGAGTTTGTTATTTTTGGCAAACCATAGGAACCATTTTTGTAATTTTGTCTTTTTTTTTTTTTTGTATGATTTAAACATTGTATTAGAAATTAAATTGCGACAATAAAATATTTATAGTCATTGGTTATTTATTATATCAAGATTTTTGTATACCTTACGGACACACATAAAAAAGTAAATTGTGATTACAAAATATTCATAGTTATAATTTGTATATTTTATCATTAGCATTATTTATTTTAGACACATTTAAAAAATTGAAACGTGATCATAAAATTAATATTGTTATAGGTTATTTCATATATTATTACTATCATTTATTATATATATATATATATATATATATATATATATATATATATATATATATATATATATATATATATATATATATATATATAAAATAAAATTGTGCTCATAGACTATTTATAGTCATATGTTTAATCATTTCTTACGAGTATTGTTTCTCTTAGGCATAAGAGATTAAATAGTGATCATAATAGTCACGTTATATTTGTTTTTATCTTGACTACTCTTTACTATTATGTGCTCTTTGTTGTTTTTTAAATCACTTCTGTGACCATTTATGTTGTGTCACGCAGCACACGTGCAACACTTAGTCATTCACAGTTGTTTGTTTTTCAGAGAACTTCTGACTTAAACATGTTATGCGTTTGCTGTGTGGCACAACACTTGACTCTTTCATTTGGTCATCTGCTTCAAACCTCTTCACACCTCACATTAACTTATTGCAACAGTTTGTAATGTTAAAAAACAAATAGACTTTTTATTGCATGTTGCAACCGTTTGATATCTCTTTTCTACTACAGAGAGTTGCAAAGGTGGTTCGTAGACTTCAGACATTTTCGATCCGGAAAAACAAACAGCACCTTTATGATAAAAGTATATATATATATATATATATATATATATATATATATATATATATATATATATATATATATATATATATATATATATATATATATATATATATATATATATATATATATATATATATATATCATCGTAACTTCGGTTACTTTTAATCATATATTTATATTTTACGTTGACTTTTATCATAAAATACTAAATGCGACCAAAAATATGAAAATATAAAATAAAACTAAATAAAAACAAAACTTTATTCAAAATAACTCTGAATTCATGCATCAAACCAAAATGGAAAAACAAGAAAGAGTATATTCAAATATTTAACCAAGAAAAAAGAACTTTTATATTGTTTTCATAACAACATTGGTAATTGTTTTCATTATCCCATTTATTAAGTCTTTTTTATCGTCTTAATCTTTTTTTGTTTCTTTATTTTTGTTTGATCCATAGTGGAAAATGACAAAAGAAGACTTCCTTGGTGCATTAGAGAATATTACTTATTTCTTTTATGAGATTCCTTAGCGCACACAACTATATATATATATATATATATATATATATATATATATATATATATATATATATATATATATATATATATATATATATATATATATATATATATATATATATATATATATATATATATAAAGAGAGAGAGAGAGAGAGGTTCTACCGAAAACAAAAAACCCTAATAAAAACGCTAAAAATCATAAAAATGCATAAAAAAATACTTAGAGATCACAAAACATTTTTTGACTTTATAAATGAAAAAATCACAGTTTTTTCTTCAAAATTGCTGAAAAAAACATCCAAAAATCCAAAAAAAAAATCGATTTTTTTTCAACGAATTTGAAGAAAAAGTTGCGGTTTTTTCATATTTAAAGTCAAAAAAAAGTTTTTTGATCTATAAGTATTTTTTATGCATTTTTATGATTTTTAGAGTTTTTTTGTTTTCAATATAACCCTTCCCAATATATATATATATATATATATATATATATATATATATATATATATATATATATATATATATATATATATATATATATATATATATTCGAAGTAACTAAAACTAAAACAAAAAAAACTAAACTAAAATATTATAAAATAAAAGAAAAGATTTGAGAGGATTCTTGAACACTTAAAAGAGTGTATTCAAGATAATGTGACTTTCTCTTTATAATTGATAGGTATTTATACTATATAACATCCTATTCATACATTATCAAAATAGTAATTTAACAGGTAAATGAAATTATTCAAGGGGTGAAATTTATCCATCCACATCCATTATCAATAATTTGATGTAATTTGTAATACTCCCCCTTGGATGGTTTTCTAATCTGAATTCTACATTGAAGTACTTCCTAATTAAAAACCTTGTTAAAGAAAACCCAGTGGGAAATTTTTAACGAAGGGAAAAAGAATGGAGTATATAGTTGACTCCCCGTATTTATACATTTGCAACATTACGTGTTATGCACATGTTACATTATGATGCCATGTACATGTTTTTTGAAGATAATAGTAGGAAGTGCTTTCGTGAAGAGGTCTGCTATATTGTTGCTAGATTGAACATATTCTATCTCAATCTTTTGATCCTTCATAAGCTCTTCAATGTACTTAAAGAATGTTGGAAGTATATGTTTTGTCATGTTGATCTTGATATATCCTTCTTTTATTTCAATGATACATGCTAAGTTATCTTCATAAATTAATGTTTGACCTTTATCTTTATCCAATACACATGAAAACAAAATGAGTTTGTCTCGTAGATCTTAACCATGCACATTCCCTACTAGCTTCGCCTCTGTTCACGTATCTAGTTTGAGATCTAGCTTTGTGAGGATCAAATAAATAGCCCGTATTTGCATAATCAATCAAACATTGTTTTCATTAATTAGGATAAAATAACCCTAATTCAGTAATCCTAGAAAGTATCGCAAAATATTTTTGATCCCATTCCAATGTCTTTTTGATGGGGATAAACTAAACCTTGCTAGCAAGTTGATAGCGAAAGAAATTTCGAGTATAGTATAATTGGTAAGAAATATAATAGTCCCTATTTCATATAAATCTGGTACTTCTAGACCAAGAACTTCTTCATTTTCTTCGCGGGGAAGAAATGAATCTTTGTTAATATTTAATGATCTAACAACCATTGAGGTGCTTAAAGGGTTAGAATTGTCCACATTGAAAAGTTTCAAGACCCTTTCTGTATAATTTGATTGATTCACAAGTATTCCCTTACGCATATGCTCAATCTGCAAACCAAGAAAATATTTGGTTTTTCCAAGATCTTTCATCTCAAATTCTTTCTTTAAAAGTGCAATCACTTCAATGATTTCTTTATTCATTGCAATGATGTTTAGATCATAAACATAGACCGCTATGATCACATACACATATTTGTTTTTTTAATAAGTACGCCTGGACAATTAGTGTTATATTTATAACCTTTACTTGTCAAATAATCACTTTAACAATTGTATTACATGTGTCCAGATCAGATTGCTTTAACTCACACAAAGATCTTTGCAATTTTATAGAAGACATTTCTTTGGGTTTTGCACTTAATGTTTCATTCATTTTAAATCCTTCATGTATTTTCATATAGATATCACTATCAAGTGATCCACACAAGTCAGGTATAACAACATCCATAAGACACATCTCTAAATTTTCAGAGACTGTCAAAATGATTAAGTATCTAAAAGTGGTTGCATCCATTACTGGTGAATAAGTTTCCTTATAATAAACTCCAAGTCTTTTAGATAAACCTTGATTCACAAGCTTGATCTTCTCTCTTACAATTTTGTCTTGCTCATTTCTTTTTTTGTACGAAGATCCAACTACACCCTAATTGTAACATCCGATTTCGAGAAACTTCCTATTTCGGGAATTATGAGCATTAAATGGATCAAGTTAGGTCCTTGGACTTCAAGGGTTTGTGTTTTAGACCCAATAGGGTGTGGAATATATAAGTTGGGTGATCCAAGCTTTCGGTTTGTGTTTTGGGAGTCCAAGGGAATAATGGTAAAATTGATGATTCATACCTTTTCTTGAATTAAGGATTCATATTCGGAAGGTTTTAAGTAGAAGGAGATTAGATGAGTGTAGCGTTTTTCATTACCTTTTCGAGCATATAAAGAATGCCGAAATCGAAATTCGGACAAATAAGTTATGCATTCAAAATTTAGAATGAGAGTGTTTTTTGCCTAGTATTTTGGGCGTACGTGGCAAGTACGTTGGGCATACTTGGTTTAAGCCGGTTGCGATCTTCTCTCTAGTACTTTGGGCATACCTGGAGTACGTTGGGCATACGTGAGGCAGGGTCAAACCCTACTTTTTAGGTCTTGGAACCTATTTAAGGACCTTAACTTATTGGAAACCATTCTTATCTTCATCCTCCATCCTCTAAAGCAGTTTCATCGAAACCCTAGCCCCATTTTTGAGATTGTTGAGCCTTTCAGTGTTTTGGAGTGTTCTTGGTGCATCTTAGAGAAGAATGAGCTCATAGGAGAAGTGTTGGTTGGCTTGGAGCTTATACATCCAGACCATGTTCACCTTGATCTTTCTTTTAGAGCTATAAAGCTTCAAAGTTTATTGTTCTTTAATGTAGATCTAGTTTTAGGTTATGTTATGATCTCGTTTTGGTTCCATGGTTTGGATCTTTTGAGTAGAAGTTACTCCTAAACCTTTGAGCCTCATTTCTAGTCAGTTTTAGGTCATTAAGTTTTAAAAATCGAATCTTGATGGGTATATCTCTTCCATTCATGAGTTAGTGGCCTTTTGGTAAAGTTATAAATCTAAGGCTTTGGTTTGGATTCCATTAAGCCATGCAAAGTCATAAAATCAGGAACTTTATGAATTTCGACCATCCCTTAGAGTTAGATCTGTGAATTGGATGTTTTTGTTTTTAAGCATTAAGAGCTTAAAGTTGAGTTTGGGCAGCTAAGTAGTACATTGGGTGTGCCTTCCTAGTACGTGGCGCATAACAGGTTTCAACCTATTACCTTCTCTTCGATCACGCAGTACGTTGGGCGTACGGGCGTGGTACGCAGGGAGTACTCACCAGAAATCAATATGGGTCATTTTTGGGCCTTGGTACATTTGGGTTTTGGGCCATGAATTGTTGCGTCAAGTATGGGAAGGGTAAAATGGTCATTTACCCTTAGTATGATAGAATAAGAAGTGGACCTTTAATAATGGGTTATTACTTTAATTATTGATTATGAACGATTTTGGATGTGACCAGTGTGAGGACCCCTTGTAGCAACCGCGTGTGTGTAATTACGTTATCTTAAGTTCGAGGTGAGTCTCATCATAGTATTTATGGGTCGAAGGCACCAATGTTGGCCCATTGATTATGTTTATAGAATTCTAGCTCTCTTTGTGACTCATGTATGTATTGTATATATTTGTGTGTATATCAGGTGGGGCCTGATCAATGTGTTGGGCGGGGCCCATCGCATGTTACTGACAGATCTGTACCAGGCGGGGCACGATGCAGGTCAGGGCCCATTATATGTATCGTGTGTGGTATTTGGGGAACTCACTAAGCTTTGTGCTTACGGTTTTATGATTTCTACTCTTATATTTAATTGATTTAATCACTTTGGTTAGTTTTAGAACAGCTCAGTTATATGACTCATTGTTCTAAAAATGAAAATTTTAACTCTGATTTTTGGGATGTTACTAGTTGGTATCAAATCCTAGGTTTGAGGGATTCGGGCACACTCTCGGGTGTGCCTGAACTCAAAATAAGGAATTGGTAATCCTTTCAAAAGAAAATAAGTTTTCTAAAAAGTTGTCTTTTAAAGAAAAATGGGGTGTGATGTGTGCAATCGGACCGAGCGCAAGTAGTAATTCCTAGAATACCCAAACGTGATATTATGCTATATGTTATGAGAATTACATATGCTAGATTAGGGCTAAGGATCTGCTCATTATTTCAACATAGAAGGTTAGGAGAGATGCCTTTATTTGTCTATTGGTTGAGCTTTTGGAAACGCATGCTAGAATGGACTTCTAATGTCATATAGATTGTCCTAATATGTGATGCCTTGTAGCCTAAGAGGAATTGAATGTTATGTTAGATTTGGAATCTATATTGTTAGCAAGTGAGCTTGAGATGTCCTCTGATTGATTTGTGGCTTGGAGTGTTACTACCCGAATGCAGCTTGCTTTGTGCTTTGTGGAATTTTGTTTATGTGAGATAACTATTAAGTGAATATGTTAAGTTACATGCTAAAAAGGTTAAATAATCTCAGAGTGATCGATTTAGCCCTTTTACGCAGATCTCTTCTAAGTCTAAACATTGTAGGGTTAAGTGTTTTAGTCGAAGGATTATCTAAGCTTTATTGCATGTAATTGTATTCATGAAGTAGATGACATAACAGAGGGTTCTTCAGCAGTTGATGGCAGGTTGAAATCGTGAACCTAGGAGAGCCTAGGAAATGTCTTAGTGGGGGGTTTGGGTGTGTTTTTTAGCGAGTAATTGGAGTACCTATTTGATAAGGTAACTTAGAGGATCTAGGATAATTCTTAAGGAAACTATGGATAAGTGTGGAAGTTGGTATTGGTCCCATACTACTGAAAGGATAGGATCCATACTCGAATTAAGGGAAGTCATGGAGATTCTAAGAAGCCTAAAGGATGAGAAATTTTGTAGGTATGTTATAATTTATATATGGTTACTTTTCAGAATGGTTATGAGCACTCGTGGGGGAGGATTTGGTTCAGGCTCAGGTGTTGACACTAAGTTGACTGAAGAGAGCATATATGAGTTTGTTATGTCCGAAATCACTCAGGGTATTTTGGATACAACTCATGTGATGTTTGGTACCAACGAGGAAGGGATAATGGCACTCTTGTATGATCGTCTCGAGGCTTTTTGGACCAAGCTTGGAGCAGGACAGTTAGAGATTTGAACACTCTCTCATTAGGAGCTAAAGTCTTGTGGAGCCCCAAAAGGTTTCGAGGAGGATGATCCTATTGCTAGTTCTTTCCCCGAGGGATCGTGGGGTGAGATGTGTATCATGCCTTCAGGGGATTGATTCCATGATTGGATTGCTACTAAGGTTTTACGGATTTTACAAGAGGAGTTGCTTGGCATTAATTTTCATATCACTAACAGGTTGGTCGCCAAGTTTGAGGTTCAGATCTCGACCGTTCAGGAAACAGATAGGATGGTCAAGACAACTCAGGAGCTAGTGCCTGGTTTGGAGAGTTGGGCTTTTATTCAAAAATTATTTTCAAAAATATAAGATTTAGCAACAAAAAAGTTGATGATTTGAATAACATAAAACAAGTGTTTAAGCTATCAAGGATCTTCTTGCAAACTTCGGAAAGAAAATAAGCACCAAAGAAGAAGATGAAGAAATCACAACCTTTGTAGTTCTTTGGATCCTCTAGGGGGCTTGGAGTTAGTGAAGAATGATGAACTTTAGAGACACCAACAAGTTATCAACTTGATTTAAGATGCTAGTCTTGTAAGAAAACTCTTAATCTCTTAAGCTAGTTTGTTTCCCATACCTTTAAGACAAGCCATGCTTTTTATTAAACCAATCAAAAGCCCATGCCTTCCTTTTTGTTTCATAATTTCAAAAATAAGAGAGCAAAAAAAGACAAGGCTTTTATATTTTATAAACAAACCTTATAAAATATAAACTTTAACGTTTTGGTAAAAGAAAAAAACATTCATTTGGTCCAAAATGTTGTACATGACTTATTAATTCATATCATATGAATTATGTAATAGTACTTGCTAATGAAAATTATTATTTCCTAGAAATAAATAATTTCCATTTTCATTATAAGATTTTATTGAATTTTTATTAAAACCATTTTTTAATAAATAATCAATTATATCAAGTTGTTGTTAGTATGACGAATTAGTATCATATGTGAATTAGCAATATCACTTTAATATAATTCTTGAGCATACTTGATCTTTCATGGAGATGCAAACGGTAAAGAGGAAGTGGAATCATGATCTGACTCTACTAGCAACATCTAAGCAGTTTGATGTTTCCATGCCCAATGTTGGAGGGATGAAGGGCCACAAAATTTTTGTTAAGTGAGGAGGAACCCACGAGCCTGTGCAATGCAAATTCAAATGTGGCAAGTGCCGACGGAAGGGCCGTGTTCGCCAAGATTACACACTAGAGGTGGAATTGTGTCATCGTTTTCATCAGCCTGGTCATATTACGGAAATTTGCCCATGATTTTCGAGTGGGTGGCTTAGTCCCCATCATTCATGGTTTTCAAGAAGGAGAGCCATGACTTCAAGGCCTTGTTGGTATGTATTCCTTCATGCATTTTAATTGCTTTTGCTTATGTGATTGGACGATGAGATGTTGTGTTCGATTTAGTTAAGTCCCCACCTAATGATCGTAGTTTTGTTATGATTGCCTAGTTATTACTATCAGAAGTTCATCATATTCCCTTTTGCATACCAAAATTCATAATTGGAGTGTACTTTCATGAGTTGGTATTAGGGTGTTGAACATTGTAAGTGCAAGTCTAGGGTGGAAACGAACTGAGTGTCCTTTTGGATGATCAGCAGCCTGATTGATGTGTTAGATTCAACATAGTGGGCCAAAAGGAGTTGAAGTGTAAGTTCATTTGTTTAATGGAATTCAAGATGGTTGAGATCTTTCATGGTTAAGAAGCATGAGTGGGTGGTGAGAATGCAACTTTAGGGTGAGTTACTGCCATATTCATGTTTTCAATAATGTAAGAGTGGTCGTTGTATCATACGCTTTTAGGAAAAGGTCTCCTGGTAGTTTTCTATCCCTTTTGGGACAATTAAGTAAGGGTTCAAGATACTTATGTCGCTCGAGTTAGTTTTCCGTTGATGGTTGATTAGCCCATTAAGCAAACTTCAAGGTTTGTTGAGAACTGCTGAAAGTGGACTTAAAGGAAAAGTTGTCGAGTCCACCCCTATTGATGTTGCCCCCGTCCTCGCTATAGGACATGAAAAAGGGAAGAAGATGAAAGCTCCCTCTAAGAGCCATAAGGGAAAGTCCCATGATGGATCCTCTTCAAATGGATCCAAAGGTAAATTCGGTTCTGTCACTCCCTCATCCGAATCCTAAAGAAGCAATGTGCTTTTACTGTAACGACAAGGCGCATTGGAAATGAAGTTGCCCGAAATACATGCAGGACATCAAGGATGGGAAGATAAAGCCTTCCTTCGCAAGTATTTGTACTACTCAATCTAATAACTCATCACATGCTAGTTCTTGGTTCCTTGATACAGGATGTGGTTTTCACATTTGTTCTTATTTGCATGGGCTAAGAAGAAGTAGGGGTGTGGAGCATGGGAAGATGAACCTGATAATGGGGAATAGGAAATCATCTCATGTCACCAAGATCAGGATTTAGTCTTTAGTTCTTAGTAGTCGGTTAGGATTAGAGTTGGATGACTTTTGCTACTCGTCAGAGATGACGATGAATATTATTTCTTTTCATGGTTTGTACATACAAGGTTTTAGATTTTCATTTAATAATGAAGTTGGTTCTATTAATGCTTTCTATAATGATAATTTATATTATGAAGCACTGCCTTGTAATGGTGTATATGAAACTATGATGGTTGTAGACAACTTAGGAAATAATGTGTTGCATATCGATTCATCTAATGGGTTGGACAAGGCATGTTTGTGAAATTGTCGTCTTGGACATGTCAACAAGAAGCGCATAGCCCAACTCCAAAAGGATGGAGTCTTGGAGTTATTTGACCTAATGTCAGATGACACGTGCGAATCTTGTTTGCTTGGAAATATAACTAAATCATCTTTCACTGGTAGTTGTGAAAGAGGTGAGGGATTGTTGGATCTCATACACAAAGATGTGTGTGGGTCCTGCAGATCCACCACAAGGGATGCTAACCACTTCTATGTGACTTTTACCGATGATTATAGCAGATATGTGTATATCTACTTAATCAAGCACAAGTCAAAAACCGTTGAAAAGTTCAAAGAGTCTAAGAAAAAAGTGTAGAATCAATTGAGCAGGAAGATAAAGATGCTCAAATCCGATAGGGGTGGTGAGTATCTTAGTATTGAGTTCCATGAATATCATAAGGAATGTGAAATTGTTTCACAATTGACGCCGCCTAGGGCACCGTAGCTCAATGGTGTGGCTAAGAGGTGCAATCAAACCTTGTTGTACATGGTTCGTTCCATGATGAGTCAAGCTTCATTACCTATCTCATTTTGGGGGTATGCCTTAGATACTACCGCCCATATCCTTAATCTAGTCCCAACTAAAAAGGTTACCAAAACACCTCACGAGATGTGGACAGGGAAGGTTTCCTCGTTGGCACATATCAAGGTTTTGGGTTGCGAGGCTTTCTTAAGACGAGAGACTCACGACAAGCTTGAAACTCGTAGTGAGCGGTGTATTTTCATCGGCTACCACATAAACCATTGGATATCTTTTCTACAGATCAAGTGAAAGCGTGGTCTTTGTAGCAAGGAGAGGGATTTTCCGCAAAAGAGAACTCATATATCAAGAGGACAGTGGGATGGAAATTTATCTTGAAGAGCATCAAGAGTTAAGCGATGAAGTAGCCTCTAAAACTAGCGCTCATCTTGACGAAGAGATTCTTGTTGAACTAGTTGGCGAGTCCTTACCTCTAAGACGTTCCACTAGAGTTAGTGTTCCACCTGTGTTGTATGGTTTCCATACGTTTATTAGCGATAGTACACTAATAAAATTTGGATGAACCTAACAACTACAAGGAAGCCATGGCAGGCCCTGAGTCTACGAAATGGAAACAAGTAATGGACAACGAGATTCAGTCCATGTATGAAAATCAAGTTTCAAACTTGGTTGACAATGTACCATGTCATAAAACAATCGGGTGCAAGTGGATCTTCAAGAAGAAGACCAACATGGATGGGAAAGTGCATACCTTCAAGGAACGGATGGTTGTAAAGGGCCTTACTCAAACCCTAGGGGTTGACTACGATGAGACCTTCACACTACTGGCGAAGATCAAGTCTATAAGGGTTATGCTGGCTATAGTTGTGCTTCGTGATTATGAAATATGGCAGATGGAGGGAAGTTGGTTGAAGATGTTTACATATGTCTGCCAGAGGGTTTTGTAGATGCAAAGTACCCTAATAGAGTATGCAAGCTTGAGAAATCCATTTATGGATTGAAACAAGCGTCTCAAAGATGGAACCTTTGTTTCGATGAGAAAGTCAAAGAGTTTGGTTTTTCGAGAATCGAGGATGAGTCTTGTGTGTATGTCAAGGCTAGTGGGAGTGTAGTAAGCATTCTCATTTTGTATGTTGATGACATACTGTTCATAGGAAATGACATCCTGACCTTGCAGGAGGTTAAGTCCTGGCTTGGGAAGTGTTTCGCTATGAAGGATCTAGGAGAAGTTGCTTACATTCTTGGGATAAGGATATTGAGAAATAAAAGTAGGAGACTAATAGGACTTAGTCAAAGTAATTACTTGGACAAGGTACTGAAGCGTTTTAGCATGGAGAATTACAAGAAAGGGCTACTGCCAATCCAATGCAATACCAAACTGAGTAAGACTCTGAGTCCGAGTACCGATGCCGAGATAGCGGAAATGAGTCGAGTGCCATATGCTTTCGCCGTTGACTCCATCACGTACGCTATGACATGTACTCGCCCTGATGTGGCTTTTACACTTAGCATGGTTAGCCGATATCAAGGGAACCTGGGTAGAGCTCACTGGACGGCAGGTAATAACATTCTTAAGTACATGCAAAGGACTAAGAACTGGTCCTTAGACTTGGTGGGAGTGATGACTTGAGAGTGACTGGGTATAGTGATGTCAGCTTTCAGACCGACAGAGATAACTTCCGCTCTAAGTCGGTCTGGGTATTTACCCTAAATGGAGGAGCAGTTACTTGGAAAAGTTCAAAGCAAGAGACCGTGGCTGATTCAACTTGCGAATCAGAGTAGATAGCAACAAGCGAAGAGTCGAAGGAGACAATATGGTTGAAGAACTTCATTGGAGACCTTGGAGTTGTACTGGCCATAAAGGAGCCTATAGAAATTTTCTGTGATAATGAAGGAGCGGTTGCCGTAACAATGGAACCAACAGATAATGGTAGATCCAGACACATCGACAGAAAATACCACTTCATAATACATCGGGTAGAAGAAGGACTTCTCGTAGTCAATAGGGTATCATCAGAGGAGAACCTAGTAGATCCTCACACAAAGGGGCTGAGTGGGGTTAAGCACTTACAACATTCGAGGAGCATTGGTCTGAAGGACGATATTAGTTTTAGTGATTAGATTGATGTTTAAAAACTTTTAATAGATAAATGTAATTGACATTTGATGATTAAGTAATGGAGATTTATTTATGAGTAAAGTTTATTGTCTTGTGTCAATTGTTTACTATTGTTTCAATTTTGCATGTTTTACTTCCAAAATAACTAGATTGTTCAAATTATGCACAGTCGATCGTACATTGGGAGTAAGTTATGAGGTAAGACTGTCATGAATTGGTTTGTAGATTGTCTAAGTGCTTAGACATAACAAAAGTTTGCTACAACATTCATGAGTACTTCTGAAATAAGATTCGAGTATTGGATTAAACCCATACTCATTTGGATCACTTAATGGAATTTATCACGAGTGATTGTGAGACGATAATATTGTATAATCTTTAAACCAAGATATATGAGTTGTTGTTTACAAGTAGGTTGTGCATTGATAATGCGTAAACACATCAGTAACTTGATGTTATAAAACATGTTGTTGTGGACGATTTGATGAGTAACTAGTACAAGCATATAATTCAAAGTTTATATGTTCCTTTTATCCTAGGAGGGTAAGAGCGATATCTTGGGCCCCTTGCTGATATTGTGTTGACTTATGTGTCGGGACCAGTCAGTACTGACATTATGTGTTCAATTAAGTTCAACGTCAAACAAACTATTGGACATTGAGAATGATTATATTCCATGTCTTTTTCCACACGATATCTTGCAGAACGGAGGATTATATGATCCCTTATCTTAAGGACGCATCATTGACTAGGTCAGAGTTCGAAAACGGCTTTTGAGAACTACGATTACTAATCGGATTTTGAAGTCATACTTGCAATTATAGTTATTAGACTTATCCAAGTAGGAGACTGTTGGATTAGGTGTCTAAGCCCATAACTATAATTGGTGTGTACTTGACACAATAGTAGTATGGTTCTTTTGGTGTTGCCTTCACCATAGCAACTGGACAAAATGAGTTTTGGAGAAAGAGGTTAATTAAATGGTTTATTAATATATTATAGGAATAACATATTAATTGAGAAATCATATAATTTAATTTGTATTGATCAAAAATTAATTTGGAGTTAATTTAGTGATCAAAAGAGATTGATTAAAAGTACGGGGACTGATTATGTAAATCAGTAATAGTTGTAGTTTGGGCTAATGGATCCTATTGGTATACGGTGGACGAAACTCTATGGGAAGCCCACAGGGTTTTCGTCCAAGGCTTACCATATGGGGGTCAATGTTTTTCTTAGGGCCTAAAAAAGGGAATTAAGGTTTCCATTTGAAAACCCTAGCAGCCTCAAGTATAAAAGGAACCCCTAGCCTCATGAAATCGGCCACTGCTTCCTTAGAAGAAACCCTAGCCGATTTCTGCCTCTCCTTCTCCTCATTCTTTGCGTGTGGTGTTTGTGACTCCATTAGAGGTATAACGCTTGAGGCACTAAGCTCTTGAAGGTCAAGATCAAGGAAAGGATTACTTGTTACTACTAGTTAACAAGAAAGTTATTCTTCTAATCCTACTTTGTTTATTAAATCCGAAAATTGTATGCTATTTTAGGGTTATTGCTTTGGAAAATTGATTTGCATGTATAACTTGAGAAGAACCTAGTTCAAAAGCAATTAGGGTTGCATGTGCACCATAGAAATGTTGTAATGCTCAAAACCCATCACAAAGTAGTTTCCAAATAAGAACGAGTGAAAGCGTTCGACTTCCAAATTGATTTCCAATTAACACAATCCTAGAATATGGACTACTTCCACACCTTACACATCAAACTTCCAAGCATACACATTGAATTCCAAGTAATAAAATCTTCAAATTGTCAATATGGAAAAACATGTTTGATGCGAACGACCAAAACCAGTTGACTATATGTTTGACTCCAAGGAACCAACTGTCAAATATGCTTTCGATGTCAACCATTCCAAGATGCGAAATCGATTCTAACATCAAGAAAATCGACTCCAAATAAATTTCCATACCGATCCTTCGAAACCAGCTTTGACTAGAAGACGCCATCACTCGAAATACGATTCCAAATAATCAAAGTCAAATTCGATTTTGACTCCAACTCAAACACATTTGACATCTCAAAGCTTTGGAAACCATCCCATCAAAAATCAAAAGATCATCTTAAACTTTCGATTTTAACTTCATAGACGAACCAAGATTTGAATATTGACAACCGATTTCAGTCGAAGATTTACACTCCAATTGATTCCTATAATCATTCTACTAAACCAAAGTCAATTCCTGATGTGAACAACAACTCAATTCGACCTCAAACCATAGTCGAAACTAATTTTGTATTCAAGCTTTTAACATCAAACAATAACAACAATCAAATCCATGTTCGAATTCAAGTAAAAAATCAAAATCCAGTTTCAATTTCAATTTTATGATATGATAATTGAACATCGATGATTTTGAATGAGAAAAATAGTGTTGACTGAAGAAAGATATGAATAAGAATCGAGATCATTCATGTAGTTGAGTTAAAACGAAATAGCCATATCTTCTAATTGGGCTCAATAAATTCATTCCATGAACAGTAACATATTCAAAATCTGGGCTCAAAATTGAGAAAATGAACAAGAAAAGATTTGTTTTAGGCTTCAAAATATGAACAGTGAACAGTAAAAAAAAATGAAATTTTGATTTTGATTTTTGGTGCTTGATCTTAAGAAAAACAAATTTGTTGGATCATAATTAGGGTTGAAGCAAATTATATCCAATGAGTAAAAACAATCAACATTAAAAAAAAAAAAAAAAAAAAAAAAAAAAAAAAAGCACGATTTTAAGAAAATGATTGAATTTGTATTTTGAGAAAAACCTTGATCGTTCATCTTTGATCTCGACATTAATTTTTTGGAATCCATTTGAGAATGTGAGAAACCTTCTTGAATGTTGTACAACCTGGTCTTTTGTTGGAATAAGAAAATCTCTAATCTTCACACTGTACCACCCACGATGAATCGATCATTGAAGATCTTGGTTCTTTTGTTGGAATAAGAAAATCTCCAATCTTCACATTGTACCACCCACGATGCATGTTGTACAACTCGGTCTTCGTATTTTTCAACGATCTAACATCATCTTTATAAGAATCTTCAAGAACTTTGGGTTTGGAATTCAAATTCATTGCAACAATTGATGATTGTTTCTTTGGAACCGAAATTTGTTTCATAGATTTCAACTTTAAGACAACTTTTGAAGATTTTTGTTTCGAAACCCAATTGTTCTTGCTTTTGATGTTCTTTTTCTTTTTCTTCCTTTTCATCTTTTTAGGTCTTGAAGTTTTGAATGCAAGAACAACATCATTCTTAATAACTTCAATTTTGCAAGTTTGATTAAAATCTTTTGGACTTTGATACATTTGAACTTCTTGGATCGAAGGCTTTCGGTATGGCACCATTCCTTCAAACGGATCACAAAAATTCAAACATTCATCGGTTTGAACTCCAATTGAACGAAAAGTTTCCACATCTTCATCAAAATCACGTTGAATTCCTATTTATTGAACTTCAACAAATTAAGAAGATGAAGATCATTTAGGTCTTCAATAAGAGAAACATATTCTTTTTTGAATAATTCTCTTTCTTTTCCTTCGTTTTGATTTTCACACCTAGATAACATATTCATGCTGATTTCAATAACTTCTAATCTTCGAAAGAGGTTGAAATATCAATCTTCTATTATCATCTTTCAAGCCACCATAAGAAATCATAGTTTCCAAGAATCAACCCGCCTTTCAACAATAATCCATAAAATTGTTTGTCATCAACTTTGTATTTGACATCTTTAATCATCACGGTCCAAGAATCATAAGCCAAATACACCATAATCACAAGAACTTAGATATTTTTAGAGAGATAAAGTGATTTCCGAATGAAATCTCTAGAGAGAGAAACTGAATATGAACCAAGTTCTAGGGAAAGAAAATGAAAATAACAAGTATTCTAGAGAAGGAAAATAAAATTTTGAATCAAGTCAAGGAATAAATTCAATTTCTAGAACAAAAAATCTCTCAAAGATGAAGAACTCACAACAATGAAGATTCAATCAAATCATGTTGTCATGATGGATCAATTCTTCAGAATTTCCAGAACACCCGCTCTGATACCAATTATAGTGACCCTGATTATGTTGACATGTGCTGAATTGTAAAGATCTAGTGAATCATACAAACATCAAGAACACAAGATGTAAATAAAATCAGTTTTAAGATCCATTAGTATAGTAAGAGTACAAGTGGGTATTGAATATTCTCTCTCTAAAACTAATCACTCTAAAACGGGTCTTACAAGTTCTTACATAAATGGGAGTCACTCACTTCTAATTCATAGGAAAGTCTCAACCCATTACACATCACAAGAGGGTAAGTCACATCAAAAGAGAACTTTGCACCCTAACAAATACAACATAAACCAAAGAAATCAAGAAAAGACCTAAATGATTAGTGTTTTTTCTATTGTGGAAGAAACAGGACACTGAAAGAGGAAATACTCCTCTAATCTCATCAAGCTGAAGAAGTATGACATTACAAAGACTTCATATATCTATATGATAGAACTATTCATTCTTCCATCATTTACTTGAGTGTTTTAATATTGCATTTGATGCTAATAATTGATATTATGTGTTGATGTTCTGGAAGAAATAACCAACTGATTACAGACGAATGGTATTTCATGCTGAAGATATAACAAGTGTTGTTATAGTTTTTTGAACAATAGATGTTTTGTACATATTCTTATAGGAACATGTAACAGTTAACATTTATGAATAAAGCTAGATTTACTTATCGTTTAATAGATGTCTGCATTCATATTTTGAAACAATGTATTCTGTGTTAAGAATATTGTCACATAATGTTATTTATGAAGTAAGTCTATAAGTTTATCATTGAGTTATAGTTTTAATGATAACAACTATAAAAGCAGATGGTGTTCGATTCAAACTTATCTGTATCATAATCATCGTGATTATATAAATATGAAACACATATACCAACTTCAAAAGGAAGGAACTTTTGAAGGAAAATGAGCTTGATTCGTTAGACATATATGAATCATATTTATATGGGAAGAGATTCGCAAGTGTATTTATCTATTAGTAGTTAAAGAACAAAAGGCTTGACAAAGAAGTATACAATTGATGTATGTATTCTTTTCAATCTATGTATAGATTTGTTGATAGATACTTAGTCAATTTCAGTGATGACTTTTTATTCGTTATTCTTGAAACTTTTGATTTGCTAAAATTGTTTCATGGTGAAGATTGAAATACAACTTAATGAGACCGTCACTAACCTTTCATTGTGATAAAGAAAATGAGTTTTCTAAACCAAGTCTTCTTGGAACATCTTAAGAGTTGTCGAATCAATTCACAAATCATCCCATCAAAAATACTCATTCGTCATTCATACGGTACTTAAAGCACAGGATCACCTAGTCGCTTGGATTTGTCTTATGATATTCGAGGTAGCCTTCGTATTCTCTAGTGGGGTAAGGTCACCTAGCCAATAGATGAATGTAAATACTACAAGTTTTTATAAGAGGATAAATTAGACCTTGGAGTCTACTATATGATTTTTATAAAGAACTATTTCCTTGATAATATTTTCGGAGTTATGCTCACTATGACAAATATATATTGCATATATATATTTCCAACCAAGCAAGTAGATTAAATAATTTCATTAGACTAAGGATGAAATATTCCATCCTTATATAGAACTTATATAGTTATGGAGTTTTGTTAGACAATTAGCTTAAATTACTCTAGCATCTACTAATTGCATTTATGTACACTATCCTCAATGATTGTTTAGGATGAAGTTTCTACTAATCCTACTAGTTGTAATTCTAGAAGACTTTTAGATAGAAAGTTCTTTGTATAACTTGGAGCAATATGGAACTTCAAGAGCTAAAGAACCATAAACTAAATGCATCATAGTATGGAAGAACAAGTTTTTCAATTGTTGTTGAATCTGATCAATAGTTGATTGCAAACTAATATAACACATATAGATGCATTCATGGATGATTATCAAGTGTGTGCTTGATTAATCTTCCTCGATATAGTATGATTATAAATAGTAAGGGGGTTTTCAAAGGAGAAAACATACTTGGTGTAACGTCCCAAATTACGGTCCCAAAATTTCATTTTTAAATCATTAAACAAACCATAATTATCAAATCATTCCTTTCATAACATAACTTGTTTTCTCAAAATAGAATATTAATTCAAAACATGCTTATTTTATCTGAGTAAAACATCCCAGGCTAATCTTCTTGGTGTGTGTCATGCAGTCATCCCGAGCTCTTCCCTCCATTACCGGAAGTACCTAAAACCAAAACTGAAAAGTGTAATAACGAAGCTTAGTTAGTTCCCCAATCTACCACATACCAAACATATAACCACATCCTGGGCCCCCGCCCGCTGCATCGGGACTTGCCCGACATCGGACTCGCTCCGGCATCGGGCCCTGCCCAGCATCAGGCCCTGCCTGGCATCAAGCCTTGCTCGGTATACAGACCTGTCTCTTTTAGGACCTATCTGTCTCTAGGCCTCGCCAGTTATACACATACAAACATATAACATGCTAGCACATAAAGAAACATACTCTATTATACTTCTAATCGAAGGCTTCGCCTGATGAGCTGTGGAACCCCGTCCACACTCTTGCTGTCAGTGAGATACAGGCCCCTGCCCACACTCAATACTATCGGTCCTCGCCCCTACTCTGCTAATGTTGAGATATGGAACCTATCCATACTCAGCTAGTGATGAAATACGGGACCTCGCCCACACTCACCTCCCTACCAGGCACATACAAGTATCACAAAGACAACAAGTATAGTCTAACATGCACATATAAATCCTTCCTCGGGCTTGCCCCGGCATCGTAACCTAGTCCTGAACATACTACCATCTAAACATACTTCGGGCTTGCCCCGGCATCGGACCTAGGTCCGGAACCAATCGTCCTAACACATGCTAGAATCACAAAGACCTCTAGCATACTACCATTCCTTGGGCCTCTCCCGACATCGGATCATGATCCGGAACATATAACATATAGTGCCTAGGGCTAAACCCCGAGCGTTCCTACTACACACAAACATAATGGGCTGGCATTGTGGCCTTAGACCCATGCACACGGTGAGGAGACTCATCTTGCACTACTGGAGTCCTGCTGATACCCCTCTGGCTACTATCTTGCAATTCCTGAGTTGCTGATCCTTCGGCTCACCGAGCTACCAATACCAAAATATTACTTAGTCCAAATCAATAATCCTTCTTAGAGTAAAATGACCGTTTTACCCGTAGTCCAACTTGATCCCCTTCTAAGGCCCAATCCATGATTTAGAAAAAGACCCAACACTTGGTAGGCTTCCCAAGCCCAACTAATGGCCCAATTTGCTAAATTACGCCCAAACCCTCTAATGGGCCTTACCCAAAGCCCAAACATCATCTTGGCCCACATTATCTGACTTCTGATGGCCCACTAAGGCCCAAAGAACCAAAATCCTTTGCATAGCCCAAACCAAGGCCCAAAACAAGCCAAACCTATATCTGACGAGTATGTTGGGCGTACTCCTATGTACGCTAAACGTACAAGATAAATGGTGTGTACGATGGGCGTACATGCATGTACGCTCAACGTACTGCCCTGTTAATTCACCATCCCATTAAGTGCTTAATAGTCTACTCTAGAAGTTACAAACACAGATCCAAGTCCTTTTCAACGTCTTAAACCATAAAGTCCCTCACATGGTGGCTTGCAACCCACCAATAGAGCCCAAACTTGAAATGTGATAACTAACTTCCATGGAAATGGTCTTAACTCATGCATGAACCCATTAGGACCTCCAAGATGTCAACTTTCTACCTTATGGACTCATTTAGAACTGAGAGTGGCAACTCCAAGTCCTAGAAATCAGATTAGACCACAAAGCTTCAACCTTTGGACCAAAATGGTCCAAAAAACTCAATCTAAGAGATCTAAGTAGATAATCACCAAGTTTAGATCTTTATACCTTGAAATGGTCAGAAATGGAACCACAATCTTGTATCTACAGCTTCCCCTTTGATATACCACCTTGCTATATTCTTCACTTGCTTGAAAAGTGGCTTCACAACACCAAAATGCTCTCTAATGGCCTCCAAAGCTCCAAGAACACTTAAGGGAGGATTAGGGTTTCGTGGAAACTATATAAGGGTAAGAAGGAGGTAGACCCTTGAAGGTATAATGTTCTTTATATAGTGACACACCCTAAAAATTAGGGTTTCGGGACTCTGAGCGTACGCTGGGCATACGCCTCTCCGCACCCGCAACCATATATTATTATACGTCGGGCGTAACCCAACTTATGTTGGGCATACCCATCTAAACACACACATGCATTCCTTGTACGCGTGGGCTGCCTTGTCACAAAACTCCATTAGGGGCTAAAATTGACAATAACTTCAAAGTCGCATAACTCCCTTATTCTAAGTCTGTTTCCAACGAACTTGATATCCATGAAAAGCCAGCGGGAAGCCCTACACTCCTAGCCACACCCCCAAGCGTAGAACCTTCTATATAAAACCCAAGACTCCAAAAAAGACCGATTCTCTTATACCCTGGGCCTCCGTAACCACAACCGAAGTACTTTTCAAAACGGGGTGTTACACTTGGATGAAAATCTTTTCAGATTTAAGGCTACATCTCAAAGGACGAATCTTCTTTCTTATAAGTTAATTACATAGTGTGATTTATTTATAAATCAAGATGACTCTTATGTTTTCTATAAAGCTAGTGGGAGCGTAGTAACGTTACTAGTCTTATATGTGATTCACATACTAATTCTTGGAATAAACATCTATATAGATAGATCATGGCAACTTAAAATATTAAGCAAAATTGCATTAATTGACAATGATATTAAAAAGATTAAGATGTAAGACTCCTAAGTAGTTTATCTTGGAATAAACATCTAAGTAACAACACTATTGAAGTAACATTCTATTAAACAACAAGAAGCCTATAAACCCTAACTGTTTTCGAAAATCATAAACAAGTTAGGGAATACATACATTTTTTATTTTTTTGTAGATAATCAATGAATTCCTTCTTCAATTGCTCTTGGAACCAAGCACTAGAAATATCGTGCCTCTGATGGTACACACTCAAAACCTAGCAACTAAGAAAACTTGAAGAGAGAGGAGAATTAAGGAATTTTTTTGGCTATGATCTTAGCAAAAGGAGTGGCAAAAAATTCGAGGGTTTAAGGCCATATTTATAGATACACTACGAAACCCTGGAAACCCTAATTGAATATAATACTATTATTTCAAATTACGTAATTAGCCAATCTCCTAATTATCTTTAAGGGATATTCTAGAAACCCTTTAATTACCCTCAATACCGTCCACCTCTTGTGGAATGTTTTGGAATACATTTTGTTCAACTATTAAACAATTATGGTTTAGCTCCTTGTATTTTTAATTAATCCAATTAATGCAAAAACTAATTCTAATTCATTTCTGATTAATTCTTAATTAAATAATACTATTTCTTATTAATATATTATTCTCATAATATATTAATAAATCATTTATTGCTATTTATTAATCTTATAATCTATCAATAAATAAATATCTCTCTCTTTTTAAAAGTCATCCTATTCAATTACCAAGTTTGAGGGAAACACAAAAGAACTTTGCTAATAGTTTAAGTAGATGTCAATTTAGTTATTGTCTTAGATACCTAATACAACAGTCCCCCACTTGGATAAGTCTATAACTACAAGTGCTACTATAACTTCTAAACTCACAGCAAAGGGTACTTCCCAAAGCAACTGCAATCTCTAACCTAATCAGACATTAGTCATAAGATAAGTGATCAAATATTCATTCATTCTACAAGATATCGTATGGACATGAGCCATGGATTAGAATCAATCTCATTGTCTAAAATTATGTTTCCTGGTTTCCTGATTTGTGATGACCACATAAGACTTACTAATTGAAGACATCAATTTAGACCTGGCTGGGCCCAACACTATAAGTCAACACCAAATCACTGAGAGCCCCAAATATATAGCTTTTTCCCATTAGATCAAAAGGAACGAATAAACTTTGACTCTTATACTTGTATCCTTTACACACCAATTCATATATGACATTACGTTTTATAACATCAACTTACTAATGCGGTTTTGCAATACCAATGTACAACCGACTTGTAAATTACAACTCATATATCTATATTTCAAGAATATAAGATATCATCATCTGAGAATTAATCATGATAGAATCCATGAAGTAATTCTCTGAGCGTGGGTTTATCCAATATTCAAATCTCAAATTTCTAAGTACTCATGAACGTTGTAGCAAAATAATTGCTATGTCTAAACTCCTAAGACAATTTACAATCCAATGCATGAAAATCTTCATTCACCACTTACTTCCTAAAGTATGAGAAACTGTGGAGCTTTAAATAATCAAATTATTCAAGAAGTAACACATGCCAAACGAAATACAAGAGTAAATAACTGAAAAAGGCAGTAAACAAACTCGTAAATAATCTCAATTATTCAATCACCAAAATCAATTACATTTATTCTATTACAAGTCTCAAACTAATTACCTAACTATTAAAACTAATTTCATCTCTCAAACCAATGCTCCTTGCCTGTTTAATATGTTTAACCCTACTTAGAGCCTTTATGAGAGGATCTGAAGGATTGTCTTTTGATGAAACTCTCTTTAGTATGAGATGACCTTATTCAATTCTATGTCTGACATAATGGTACTTTCTGTAAATATGTCTTGATTTACCATGATTTCTCGGTTCTTTGGTGAAAGCAACCGCTCCTTCTTTATCGCAGAAAAGTTCCATAGGCTCCTGAATGGTCGAAACTACTCCGAGATTTCTGATGAAGTTCTTCAACCAAGTCGTTTCCTTTAACGCTTCACTCATTGCTATGTACTCTAATTCACAAGTGGAATCAGCCACCATGTCCGGCTTGGAAATTTTCAAAGTTACTGCTCCTCCGTTTAATAGGAACACACAGCCATATTGAGAACGAAGTCTGTCTCTATCTATTTGAAAGTTGGTGTCACTATACCTACTTAGTCTCAACGTATCACTGCCACCAAGGACTAGAATCAGATCATTTGTCCATCAAAAATACTTGAGAATGTTCTTTACTGCTGTCTAATGAGCTCTGCCAGGATTTCCTTGAAAACGACTGACCATGATTAAAGAAAAAGACATATCAGAGCGAGTACATGCCATAGCGTACATGATCGACCCTACAGCCGAAGCATATAGGAATCGACTCATTTTCGCTATCTCTTCATCTGCACTAAGGCTTTGAGTCTTACTCAACCTTGCATTGCCTTGAATAGGTAGCTCTCCTTTCATGGAATTTTCCATACTAAAACATTTTAATAACTTATCTAAGTATGTACTTTGTCTAAGACCAATTACTCTTTTCTTTCTATCCCTTCAGATTCTTATCCTAAGAATATAGGTTGCCTCTCCTAGATCCTTCATAGCAAAAAAATTCCATGCCAAGACTTTACTTCTTGCACATTTGGAATATCATTTCCTATAAGGATTATGTCATCAACATACAATACTAGAAAGGTTACTATACTCCAACTAGCCTTACATACACACAAGACTCATCTTTACTCCTAGAGAAACCAAATTCTTTGACTTTCTCATAGAAGCAAAGATTCCAGCTACGAGATGCTTGTTTCAAACCATAAACGGATTTATCAAGCTTACATACTCTATTAGGAAACTTTGCATCCACAAAACCCTCTGCCTAATTCATGTAAACATCTTCATCCAACTTCCCGTTAAGGAAAGTGGTTTTGACATCCATCTGCCATATTTTATAGTCATTAAATGAAACTATGGCAAACATTATTCTAATAGACTTTCTCTTGGCCACTGGTCAAAAAGGTCTCATCATAATCAATCCTTGGAGTTTGAGTAAATCCCTTTACAACTAGTCGTACCTTTAAAGCATGTAACTTTCCATCCATGTCAGTCTTCTTCTTGAAGATCCATTTGCAACCAATTGTCTTTTGACTGGGTTCTTGATCAACCAAATTCCAAACTTGTTTATCATACATGGACTTGATCTTGCTATCCATTGCCTCTTTCCACATGGCAGCTTCAGGGCTTGCCATTGCTTTGTTGTAGTTAGATGGCTCATGTGGCATGCTAACTCTACTAGATTTGCCATGAGGTAATGATTTATCAATGGGTTCAACAGGAGTCTCATCCTCTAGTTGAGTGCTAGTACCTTCTAAAGTTCCTTCACTGTTTGACTCTTGAATATTTTAAACCTCAATTGTACTCTTACTGACCTCTTTGCATATGAGGTCTCTCTCATGAAAGACTCCTCTACGTGCTATAAAGTGTGAGATCCCCAATTTCACATCCACGAAATACTGATTTGTTTATGCTTTATTTGAAAATCAGAATATCATTTTGAAGAAATATGTTGCGGAATTTTTTCCCAAAAATATGATAATGATATTATCAAAGAATTTCCGAAGAAATGTATTTTTAATTATATTAAAAACGTTGGGATGTCATTTTCAATAAAGTTAATAAGCATAAACAGAAATAGTACAGACATTACAACATCTATTATTCTAATGGCCTATAATCCATAGATCTCTCATCAGATCAACATTCCTATGCTCTTTTGCCACTACCTGCTATACAAGAAACTAAGTGGGTCGGGCTTGGGAGCCTGGTGAGCACATAGGGTTTTCAACCCACAATAATTAAGTTCTGTAATTTCATCAAATCATTCAAACCGATTACCCATTCCTGTTATCCTCACTTTCTATCCCTAAAGCATCGAATTCAAGGGACCTAGCCTAAGGATCATCATCGGGAAGACAATATTGCTTAGGGGATTCCTCAGCAATATATGTCGATAAGGCAACCATGAGGGGGATGTAATACACCGGTGAACACATCGTTCACAAACACCTACAGGTTGCGAGCCTGCCAGCATTCCACTAGACTGTCTAGAATAGTCTGATGTCGTCATCTATACTCCGCTAGATGACTAAATCAGCTTAAACATCAAGACATGTCATCAATTAATTTGATCTTTCATCATCTAATTCATCTACCCATCTTTTCCCAACATATTGATAGGTATAAAATACATATACAGTTTAAATCAAGTAAAACATGTATACATCATTCACCCAGCATAGATATCAAGAATACAGATAATATGCATGTATAGCACGTACTATATATTAAAAACTTCATATTTATGTGTAAGATGAAAATAACTATGCATTCACTTGTTAAAGTGACGACTCTCAATACGGGCAGCGCTTCGCTTCTAATAATTTTATTTTCCTTCGTCGAAACCTAGTATCATTATTACTAGATTTTAGTCTAATATTTATTGTGACTAATTATTAGTCCAAATTCATTATTAACTTAGAGTCTAGTTCATGATCTATCAAGTAAGGATCAGCCAAGCAGGACAGTTTTGAGGCTGGACCATTTCGGCTTATATCTTTTCTGAAATCGAACAACCAAACCCAACGTGACCATTCTAGACACCTCTATCGTAAGTAGATCAATCAGTATAATGAATTTGAATCACTAATAAATCTTGTTTATAGGTTTATAATAATGATATTGAACTTAAACATAAGTTATACTTAAAGTAGGGTAAGCATAACTCACCTACAAGGGAGTTTAGCTAGGAAACGGGATCTGTAGGGACAAAACTTCTTATCTGAAACCTCTTCTTCTCAGAGCCTTTTGGAGCTCAAGGCTTCACCTCAAACACTTGGGAAGTGCTAGGGAAGGGGATGGGCTAATGAGGGTATTTGAGAGAGAAAGAATGGTTTTGGTGTGAGGAAACGAGGTGTTTTACGACTCTATTTATAGGCTGAGAAAATGGGTTATGTAGGGCGTAAATTTGAAGCACATTGGGTATACACGGCACACGGGGTGTACCAAGTCGTACGTTGGGCGTGTGTGGGGTAAGTGTCGAGATCCGGTGGCAAGGCGTGGGGAGGAAGCAACGGTCAGGATTGTGCCACGTGTCACCTCTAGAGTTTATTCAGAAAATTAATTATTTTTTAAAATCCATAATTTTTGCATATGAGCTCCGTTTTTGATGTTATTTTGTATCCACAAGTAGGTAACGACGTGATCTACAACTTTTGTTTAAACTTCATCGGCTAATTTTGAATTTATTTTAACGTTATATTTTAACAGGTTTAGACAGTTTAATTCTATTAAAAATTTATAAATTTGTCATCCGACGTCCGTTTTCGTCTGTCTTTATATTGTTGAGTTCCTATTAGCTAGATCTTCAATTCTCGTTTATATTGTGTCGGCTAAAAATCAATGGATCAAAAATTCGATTTGCGGGCTGCATAATGTTATGCCAAATCATAGAAAAATCATAACTTCCTCTAATGACGTTCGATTTGGACGTTCTCTATATGCATGTTCTCGATTTAATGTATACTATGACTCTCATTTAGATCGCTAAAGCTAAAAAAGTACGTTGTCACAACCTCACTTTTTACGATACACAGCATCGTATTGATTTTGTCAAAAAACTTCGACGGGTCATAACTTCTTCGTTATAAGTCGGATTTCAGAGTTCCTTATATCCTCTAAATCCTTGTTACGACTATTTTAAATTTATTCATAGATATTGGGTCTGTCTATTATTTTATTTTTGACGAATATTTTTTTATTATTTTATTACATTGTTATAAGCACGTATATTGCACATAAATCACATAATACTCAAATAATTCGTCTTAATTACTTCAAAATAGGTTACAATTATCGACCCTAACTATTACATCATAATATTAATACTTAGCCAGAAACGTGGGTGTTACATAAAGACCACGTTCTCACTTAGGTCTATAGAAAAAATATCCAAAAGGCTTTTTTGGGTAGCCAATGAAAATACATCTCTCACTTCTAGGTTTTAGCTTGTCATGAGTCTCTCATCTAACAAAAGCTTCACAACCCTAGACCTTGATATGTGCTAACGAGGGAGTTTTCCATGTCCACATCTCGTGAGGTGTTTTGGCAACCTTTTTGGTAGGGACAAGATTGAGGATATGGACGGTTGTCTCTAGGGCATACCCCAAGAAAGAAATGGAAAGAGCAGCTCGACTGATCATGGAACAAACCATGTCTAACAAGGTCTGATTACGCCTCTCAGCCACATCAATAAGTTGTGGTGTCCTAGGAGGAGTCAGTTGTGAAACGATTCCACATTCCTTGAGATAGTCATGGAACTTGATACTAAGATACTATCCGCCCCTGTCAGATCGAAGCATATTTATCTTCCTTCCTAGTTGATTCTCGACTTCATGTTTAAACTCTTTGAACTTGTCAAATGTTTCTGAGTTATGCTTAATTAAATAGACATAACCATATATACTATCATCATTTATACATTTCACATAAAATCGATTAGCATCCCTTGTGAAGGATCTAAAGGGCCACACACATCTGTATGTATGAGATCCAACAAACCCACACCTAATTCACAAGATTCAGTGAAAGGTGATTTTGTCATCTTCCCCAAAAGACAATATTCACATTCATAATCTGGCCTTAAATCAAATGATTCCAACACTCCATCCTTTTGGAGTTGGGCGATGCATTTCTTCTTAATGTGCCCAAGACGAAAATGCCACAAGTATGCCTTATCTAAACCAATATGAAATACAATATTAGCTAAGCTATCAACACAAATCACAGTTTCATACACACCATTATAAGGTAAAGCTTTAAACATAAAAATTTCATTTTTATAAACCAAAATCTATCCATTCATGTCATTAAACCAATATCGAAAACCTTTTGTAAAAAGTGCATGAAAAGAAGTAATGTTTTGTGTCATTTGTGACGAATAGCAATAATTAACTAAATCTAATCTAACATCACTACTAAGAATATGACTATAAGTTCCAATATTACTAACATGAGAAGATCGCCTATTGACCATGATTAGATTCATCCTTCCATGATCCACCTCTTCACATTCTCTTAGTCTCTACAAATCAGAACAAATGTGAAAACCACATCTTGTATCAAGGACCCAAGAGCAAGTAGGTTGTAAGTTATTAGTTTGAATAGTGTAAATACCTACCAACGATGGCTTCACTTTTCCATTCGTGATGTCCTACAAGTACTTGGGCCAACTTCGTCTCCAATGGCCCTTATCATTTCAATAAAAGAAAATGGCCTCTTTGGGATCACTAATAGAAGGAATGTCAAAACTGGGCTTCTCTTTTGGGCTATATCTAGACGACCCAACATGGGCCTTGCCCTTCTAGTTCTGCTTAGGATCACCTTTCTTTTTCTTTCCTTTGTTTTTTCTCATTGGCAAGGACAAGAGCATTAGTCGAGGTAGGAGTTTGATTCTTCTTCATTCCTAACTCAACCATTCACAACAGGTTGTGGAGTTGGGTCAATGTGGTTTCTATGTTGTTCAAATGAAAAGCCAAAATGAACTGATGATAACAAGGTGGCAAAAGTTAAGGACCATGTCAATAGCGAAATCCTTGTCGAAATTCACATTAAGCCTTTCAGGGTGCTCCATGTATCTTTGCATTCTTTGCACGT
Organism: Lactuca sativa; assembly: GCF_002870075.4. Taxonomy (NCBI): domain Eukaryota; kingdom Viridiplantae; phylum Streptophyta; class Magnoliopsida; order Asterales; family Asteraceae; genus Lactuca; species Lactuca sativa. The sequence continues at coordinate 216,482,532 of NC_056627.2, forward strand.
GGTTGTAAACAAACTCTCCTTCCTTCAATTTGCTATCCATTATAGCTTTGACGACCTCATACGTTTCTTGACGAGCTCTCTTGTGAAAGTTTTCCACAAGATCCAAGTTCATCCCATATGGCTAGTAGTCTTCATATAACTTTGGCAACTCAAGAATCATGGTGGCAACCATGATGCAAGGAACCTTATTCGTGTCGTCATAGTGTTTCTTATGGAGGCTATTTCTTTAGGAGTAGCAGTTGCATCATCGATCTCAACAAGTTGTTTCTCAAGGACGTACTCTTTACCCTCATATTGAAGAGCCATCTTGATGTTACACATCCAATCATTGTAGTTAGTGTCATCCAATGTCACCTTGGATACAATCGAGAGAAGTGAAAAGTTGTCGTTGGAGTTTTGAAAATCAGAAGCATCACCAGAAGTAGACATCTATAGAGAAAAAGAAGTTTTATTTAGATGAAAATATCCTTAATATTTTAACCCATATTTAATATTTAAGGCTAGGATCCAATATAATAAGTCACAACTAAGAAGAGGGATTCTGAAATCTTATTGCAAATTTATCAAACGTAGGTAAAAGCAATTCGCCAATTTCAAACTATGAAAATCCTAGATCTTTTAAGATTCGTTAAATTATATCAATGGCATGTTTAATCTCATATTATGCTCATCTATTTGTAACTGGGATGTCAAGGATCACACATAAGATGTGAATGACCATAGAAATATGTATGACACTCTTGATCTCATTTATCATCTCCAATTAATATGTCGGCTAACCACACACGCTCCATTAACAATGATAATTTTCAAGATGCCCGTTATTACTCTTTATAGTCACTATTAGTGTGTCGGTTAACCACACATGCTCCACTAACTACATATAAAGCATAATGTGAAATTTTACGGATTAGCATACTTTTTACATTTTTCCTAATGTAACTAAGAGTGAGATTTTAAAAATAGTTTAGCTATTTTATATCATTATACTTATTAATGAGATTATGTCCTATCAAATCTGTTCGGCTAACGACCTCCACCATACAAGAGAGTGATGGGTAAGAGTGGATACCTATTGATGGTCATTTTATAGGCCTCTTCCTTAAACTCTCCTTATAGTATGGCTTCGTGAATGAGGCGTATTAGCGATTTGACGGACTTTTCTTATACATATAGTATGTTAAACTTTTAATAATTTAAGTATAAGATGTATTTTAAAACATTTTTAAATTACAATGTTTGAATATTAATTATCCAAATTAGGCGATTAATTAACCAATATTTTAACCAAATATGATTTTAATATTAATCTTTTAATTAATCAAATAATTAAATGTAGTTAAATCATAAGGATAATTCATAACTTCAAGATATATGATATTTGATTACCAAGATAAATATTCAGTTTTATACAATTAAAAATATTATCTAAAGTAATTATCCTAATCAATTTCAATTAAGCAAAACAATTTGTTGATGAGAGGGTTCACCACGCATGGCATAACAAGGAAAAATGCGGATCTGAAGATCCCCTGTCGTGGCAGAAAAGGATTACAATGTGGTGTCGCGACAGAATGTCGATTCTACCAATTCTCTAAGTCGAGTTTTGTTCAAGTTCAAGCAATTCACTATCAATTGTTAGACAACCAAACTCTTTGATACCACTTATGGTTTTTACACGTAATATAGCAGAATAATCTTTATACCCTTAAGGGTACATGCAACCTATTAGATATAAGTCATAACACTATTGAAGTAATATTCTATTGAACAAAAAGAACCTTATAAACCCTTTCAATTTTTGAAAATCATAAACAAGTTAGGGAATACATACCTTTTCTTATTATTCTTATAAATAATCAATGAATTCCTTCTTCAATTCCTCTTGGAAGCAAGCACCAGAAATCTCGTGCCTCTGATGGTTCACACTCAAACCCTAGAAAATAAGAAAACTTGAAGATGTAGGACAAGGGAGGCAAATATTCGGCTATGCTCTTAGCAAAAGGAGTGGCAAAAAATTAGAGGGTTTAAGGCCCTATTTATAGCTACAGTAGGAAACATGGGAAACCCTAATTTGAATATAGTATTATCATTTCAAATTAGTTAATTATCCAATCTCCTAATTATCTTCAAGGCGTATTCTCGAAACCCTAGAATTACCCTCGAAACCGTCCACGTCTTGTGGAAATTTTTGGAATACCTTTTGTTCAATTATTGGACAATTACAACATAGGTCCTTGCACTGTTAATTAATCAAACTAATCCAAACATTAATTCTAATAAATTTTTGATTAATTCTTAATTAAATAATATTATTTCTCATTAATAATATATTATTCAATTAATATATTAGTAAATCATTTATTGCTATTTATTAATCATATAACAAATCAATAAATCAGGCTCTCTCTCTAAAAGGCATCCTATTCAATTATCAAGTTTGAGGGCAACCCAAAAGGACTTTGCTAATAGTTTAAGTATATGCCAATTTAGTTATTGTCTTAGACACCTAATCCAAAAGGTTTAACGTTGTTTTATAAAAGGAAATTATAAGGGTCATCATTAGGTACGACATGATGGAAGTTTGTAGTCAAGATGAGATTTGTTCCTCCTATTTGCTAAGAGTTAGACATCTAAGTCCTTACTAAAAGTTGAACACCACATGAGATTGATCACAATCCATTTCTCATGTTCAACACGATGTCTATGACAAGGGAATAACTGATACCTCAACGTTAGTGACAAATATAGCTTTGAGCTCTTGGAATCGGTTGTTGATCAAATGGCACCCTTCGTATGTTGTTAGGGTAGTAGCTCAATGCTAGACACCAACTACTGTCTATGTCAATCTATAATGAATCTTGTGCAAGTCGGAGATTGTTGGATCTATACGTTCAAGAATCATTATTAAATGATATTGCTAATAACATATGATCCTATAGGGTCACATATTTATCAAGTTGACACATTTTGAATATTTATTATTAATATGATTATTAACAAATAAAATCAACTGTTGTATTTAATTATGGAATAATTATTGTTTTTGTGAAAATAATAATTAAAGATAGAATAACTAGTTATTATATCATATTGTAGGATTAGTAGGTCATGCATAAAGTTTTGGATAATTTCGTAAACTATAAACATACTAGTTAGGTACCATTAGTTACCTTTTTTGTTGAAGTAAATAGTAAATGATATTGTCTCCCTTTTTATTATTAACATGTTTATTAATAAATAAAATCAAGTCTTGTAATTCATTAGGAATAACTATTGTTTTTGTGAAAATAATAATTAAAGAGAGCATAACGGGTTATTATATCATATTGTATGATTTAATAGGTCGTGTACAAGGTTTTGGAGTTTTTGGTAAACTAGGGGCTTAGTAAATAGTTACCATTAGTTACCTTTATTTGGTTGAAGTAACCAATAAATGATCTTGTCTCCTTTTTTTCCATGGTTCAAAGTATTAAAGAGTATGTGAGGTTGCTTGTCAATCTCCTTCATTTGTTCCCCATGCCTCTAAGGTGTAGTTTTTACTTTAGATTATTAAATGGGGTAACTTTTACTTTACATGGACTATTAAAGAATGCATGGGGCTTGCATTTTGTGGCTAGCTTTTGCTATTCTCTTTTGTTGGACGAGTCCATCTTCTTCCATTCTTTTCTTCTTGTCTTTTGAAGTCTAGTGAAGATATGATGCTTAGAAGTGCTTCTCCTTTAGTGATTATTTGAGATACGCACTTAAAGGCTTAAAAAGTACTTCACACAAGATGGAAACTAGCATTTTAAGTGTCTTACTCTTAATGATGGATACATTGTAGTGAAATTTTATTCTTGAATTTTTGCTATCTTCATCAACTCCCCAGTTCCAAGTGGGATGAAAAGCTTCAAAGTTTACCACTTAAACATCCTATGGTTGTTATTATCTTTCTAGTTTATGTATGTGGATCCTCTATGTGGTTTTGTTAAAATGATCTAAAAATAAACTATTATTTTTAAAAGTCTTATGTTTGCCGTTATAATTGTTTTAATAAAAAGGATCGTTTTTTGTTATCAAAACACATCAGATGCATCTTCTCCATCGTAGAGAAAATAATGTCTACTTTCTTCCTTTACGAAGACTTAGAATTGTTCAGCAAGACGACAGTGTAAACTCTCTCCACCAGATCTGATCCACCTAATGAGAGTCAAAAAAACGGCAACCGAACTGTGTGGATGATTTCTCCGGTGACAAGCTTGAATAGAAATCCAAAAGCCATGTTATCACTCTACTTATTAAAATTAATGAATTTCTTATCTGGGATCTCACTTTCAAGATTCTCAAAGAGCTCCGACAAACACGTCCAAAGATATTGAATAAACTTCTTGTGGCAAGAAGCAGGGAATGATAGGAATAAGGATTTGAGAGCATAGTGATTAAATATGGTACTGTCGAGGAAAGTGTAGAGTCGGTAACCACCGAATAAGGAAGTTGAAGGCATGTACGTTCAATCGAGAATGTTTTTCATTTTTGTTAGTTTAGGAAAACATTGTCGTTTTGTTGGATTTGAAAAAGTAAATAATCATAATTTTGACCTTTAGGTTTGACAATTTGGTTGATGATGTACATGTGGAATCTTCTACTAGTTGATTTAGGTAACAATGACTAAAATGACATGTCACTTCCAACCTTATGCCCCTATAGAGTGTGCAAATAAGTTAAGAGACTGAATGAGTGAATTTGTAATATGTTGTTGGCTAATGTATCATTTATATATATATATATATATATATATATATATATATATATATATATATATATATATATATATATATATATATATATATGGAGTGGTTCAAATGAGAACCATAAAAGATTAAGAACCCTAGGAACCTCCATCTATTAGTAAATATAAAGATTATATTCATGTTAAACATGTTAAAATCCTTATATATATATATATATATATATATATATATATATATATATATATATATATATATATGTCTTTTTGGTACGAATAGGGCAAAATTGTAATTTTTAAAGTAAAATATTTTCATTCGTATATGCTCTCATATTTTAACACCAATCTTATATAAAATACAACTTTACACAATCCATTTATAGTTTAATGCAAAAAATTCACAACTTAATACAAACCATTTTACAACATTCAAAGAACTAAAAAATTCAAACTCTATCACCACACGCCGCCACCAACCACCTATATTAGCATCGTAACCATCATATTTTCCACATCATATTTGTAAACAAAGTCATGCATTAACAACTTAAATACTACATTTACAGTATATTAAAACATATTAATTCACTTGTTTTGAATTTAATGCAATACAATTATAAAAACTAGTTAATTTTTATAAATTTATGCAACATAAAAAATAAATATATTCATAAGAAAATTAACATATTTTTTTACGTAAATCATTCATATTTTAACACAAAGTTGTATAAAAAATTCACTATAAAATGTAATCAATTCATAATTTAAACAAAAAGTTCCTAGTTTAATGCTGTCAATTTTCAACACAAAAATCGTCTTAATACAAGAAATTCATAGTTTAATATAGTTAATTCACAGTTTAAATAAAAGTTTCACAGTTTAATATAGTTAACTCAAAGTTTAAAACACAAAAATAACAACTTAATACATAAAATTCACAGCTAATTAAGATAAATTTATGGTTTAATACAATTAATATAAATTCACAATCTTATTATCAAATTGAAACTCTTAATACAGTTAATTCATAATTTAATACACAAAATTCATAGTTTAATGCAATAAATTCACAATTTAAGACAACAAATTATATATTCACAACCATATTTTAAAAGTAAAACTTAAATTTATACGTTAATATATGGAGATATTTTTATGTTTTAATTTGGGAATTTAATATATTAAGCCGTGAATAAAATTCATAACATAATACATAAAATTCACAACTCATTTACAAGTATAATCTCATATTTCAGTGTATTAAACAATTGTTTCACAATTTACTACATATATAAATTATGTACATGATTCATAAAAGATAATAACTTATCTGAAATCAACGAAGAAGATGAGTGATAAATAAAACATATAATTACTCTACCATCACAACCATTATCAACACCTCCAACTACCATACACCACCACCAACCATCGGTGCCAACACAACGAATATCCTTCCCTCAAAAATCAGACCTGGATAAAAAATCATAATTCACAGTTTAATACAACATTTCAAACACTATTTCACAACTTAATTCAACATTTCAAACACAAATTCACCACTTAATATATCAAAATAATATACATTCACAACTTAATACCTTAAACAAATTAATATATAAAAAACACATATTCACAGCTTAATGACTTACCAAATTTCGTTGAGGCATTTTATCAAACATTTGTGTGTACCACATACATCATATCCACAATCGCCATAAAACATCTGATCCAACCAAATATATAATATTTTCATCATCTCTAAAGTTAGGTGATGTTTGTTTCTCCGACGAGGTTTGACGGCAAGAATAGATCTAGATCATCATAGGAAAAACAATAATTAATTTTCAGAGGTTTGAGATGAAGAACACAAAACTAGATATGCAACTTGAAGAACATGACACCATATCGCGTCAGAACTCTTTCAATCTTATCGTACCTCATAGATCTGGACATCGATGGTGGCGGAAATCGTAGATCTGGGCTGGAACTTGCAGATCTAGACAACGATACGGAAGATCTGGTGGCAGATCTAGTGTTATGGGTAACAAAAAGTGTTAGATCTAAAGGTGGAGGCGAAGCGGATGGCAGATTAGAAAGTGGAGGTTATAGATCTGGCCACTTCTCGAAAGATCTAGACTAGAAACACGATCGAAGATGAGAAAAAATCACTAGAATCATTCAGATCTGGTTAGATCTGAGCAAAAAAAAAAACACAAAAAAAAAGTTGTCGGAATTATGTCGTTGAATATGACAGACGGTGATGTGGAGGTAGACGGTGGATCTGAAGCGGAAACAACTCGGTGATGTTGTTTTTTGTTTTGGTTCCAGCACTGAAGCAAAAAAACAAGACTGACTCGACATATTGACGAAGGTTAAGCGACCGGTGGCGATGTAAGCGGCGATTGCAGCGAGTTTACCCGAAAGCAGGTGGCAACGAGATGGCGGAGATGGATAGTCCTCGGAGGTAGGCGGTGGTGGTGTTGTATAGTCACCGGAAGTAGGTGATGGTGGTGGTTGTAGAAGAAAGAAGTCTTTAAAAGTTGAAAGGATTTCAAAATTAGTGTGAGAGAATGGGAGTATGATGTTTTTTAATATATGATTTTGTAATTTAATGTTAAATATAATAAAAAATATATGTTGACTAAAATATCTTAATGAAAAGGGTTCTTATTTGATTATATATATATATATATATATATATATATATATATATATATATATATATATATATATATATATATATATATATATAAAAGTTTAAGTACCCAAACTTATCATACTATGTCGTTTTGTATCATATATACATTCTAATTGTCCAATGTTCATATAATTCACCTTCTAACTTGATTTTACTTTCAATATTTTTATAAATTTCACATTGACCTTCTTACATAATGTTGATTTTCAACTATAATATATATAGCATAGTAGGTGTTCAATAAAAAAATATGATATAAGAAAAAGATAATAGTGAAATTTCAAAAATCTTGAAAATAAATCAAGTTAAGGTTCAAGGTTACGAACATTATAATGAATATATCAAACAAAACGACGTATTATGTTGGTTTTGGTACCTAAGTTTATATATCGTTAATGGTATATTCACTTATATATATATATATATATATATATATATATATATATATATATATATATATATATATATATATATATATATATATATATATATATATATATATATATATTACTTAGAATATCCAAATTCTCATGAAATCATTTTGTTTTGTCAATTCACCGTGTTCATCGAATTCTTTTTTGTTGACCGGATCTGAAAATCAGAGTTTCAGCCCAATGCTTAACCCAAAATCGAATTGTTTTTGATTCAGCCCAAAGTTTTAGATATTGTAGTTATTGTTCTTCTGATCCAACGATTTAAGCCCAATCTTCTAATCCAATCACTGTTCATTAGACTTGATTAAAAGTCAGATATATCATATACATCGTCAATTTTATTCTCAGTTCACATTTCTTAGCTTCATCGATTCGACGCAACGTTTCTAGATCATATTTTATTTTCGATTATCACTCTCTTTGCATATTCATTCATCGAGGATTTAATTCATTTTAATTTACACGTTTGATTTCAATTTTAACTCCAAATAGATTGATCAATTAACACCTTGATACTTTCTCTGGATTCTTCATCTCAAATTGTTAAATCAATGACTCGTGTCGGTCTGAAGTAAGTCAATTCATCTCGATCTTGAGCTGTGAGGTTTGTGAGGTTGATTGTTGTTCGAATTTGATCTGCTGAATCATTATTTTGAACAAATTGATGTTGTTTGTTGGTCTTGATGATATCTTAAAACTGTTGATTATTTTGATATAAAAAATTCATTGCTAAAGAATCGATTAGTAAGGGTGACACTAATTTTTTTTTTCCAAATAAATCTAATTCTGTAGTGGCACTCGTGTTTGAAGTCGGTGCATCTAATAGAAAAAACATACAAAAAACATATTTTTTTTGCACACAATGTGCCGGAATGGGAGAAGTGCCCCCCCCCCCCCCCCCCCCCCCACACACACACACACACTAAGCTCCGCCACTGTTTGGATGTATTATGTGATTAATGATGGTTATGGACGATGAACACCATGAATGTAAAGGGATCAAAATGGTTCCAAACGACGAATTTCAACCTCTTTTTGGGATGCTTAGCTGTCGTATTATTTTGTACAAGTTCTTGTTCATTATCATCTTTGTGTTCGTCACTCATGATTGGTGGTTTATCAATATCTGAAGTAGCCATCTAAACCGACGAAAAAAAAAAACAATTTGTATCACTTTGCCAACAAAAAAAATAGTTGGTTATCTCTTAGATTCAAAAAAAAACAATATATGAAAATTTGATTTTGATTACTAACATGCATTAACAATCTTTATAACATTATTTTAAATTTTCAACATATTCAAGAATTAACTTAGCAAGTGTTTAAGGAACTTATGCTTTTGATACAAGTGTCATGTAATCGAATTAGTGATTATAGTTCACATTTGATTTAGGGAAACAAAACACATAATTATCAGAAAACAAAAGGGTAAAGAACTCATTAGGTCATTAGTTAAACAAGAAGACCACAATTAAACATACAAAAATACATACTGGCAAGAAAAAAAATAGATTGACGTACATATTCTTGGAAAAAGTAATGAATCTTGGAATACCTATTCAAAACGGCAAACCCTTGGAACAATATTGGGATTAGAAATTTGGTAAATGATAATTACGATATTGGATTATTGGACGGTGTAAGTATATTGGCTTTTTGAGTATGTAATGGACTTATATTAAGTTCATTTGATCGATTATCAAAATATTTTATAATTTAATATATTATAAATAGATTATGACCCGCGTAAAACGCAGGAAACATATAAAAAATACACATAAAATTATAAAAAGTTGGCACAATAATTAAAAAGAAAATAACAAAAATTGAATTAGTTTTATTGGTAACATTGAAAAAACAATGAAATACTTGAATATCTATAACCGGTGAAGGGTCTTTGTAAACAACGTTTTTTGTTTTATTTGTTGGACGACCTTGTCACATATGAGTACCTTCAATGATATCTTTTTAATTTATACTCTTCTTAGGTTCGGGAACCAATGTCAGTTGTCTTTTTTTTTTCTTGTTGATGTATCAATTAATGCAATACAAATTGGTGTTACATTTAGATCCTTTAGTGCTATTAGTCGATTTGTTAATGATCTTCCAGTAAGTTCATGTGTTTTTCATAAAAATTACAACTTTTTATATTTTCTTTGAGTTAATGTTTTATTGATTTGTAATAATAATAATATGATTGGTGTAGGAGGGTGCTCAAACACTTGTGGGAATTACATTTGACTCATTGCAACAAGTTATTTTTTTTAAAAAAAAAATTAACCTGTCAAAAAGAATTATTCCTTCAAGCTCTTTTGCATTTTTTTATTGCAGCTATTGATTTTTTTAGTTCCATACATATATTATGTTTACACTCCTCTCGCCTTTGATGTTATTGTTCAACTTTCTAAGGTGATGAAGTTACCAAAGACTGGTGTTGATGATCATTAGACATTAGCAAGTAACTTAAATGCTTTTTCAAGAATCCTGTAAGTAAATCTATTTCTAACTTAAGTTACGACAACACCTTTGTGTTTGTCTGCCATGTGTTTATCATAACGTTTATTAATTGTATTAGTATCAATTTATACATATCTCCAAATATAAGTCAGTTTTAATCAAGGGGCAAAATACTCCTTTTTCTTGAGTTGGCAAAAAAGTTTAACCTGGAGAACACGAGTGCGATCTATATGAAAACTGCAAAATGTCCTTTAGAATCTGAAATGTTATAAGTTGTCTTTGTAATTGAATTATCTGTTATTTTTTTTATTTTCATTTAAGTTCTTTTTGGGATTAAACAAAAGGAAAAAAAATCGTTATATGAAAAAAATTCGGAGTACAAGGCTACAATTGGTATAAAACCCTAAAATGATAGCTCATAACATTGGCCTAACTCATCAAATTTTGTATCATACACTAAAAGAACAAATAAAAGAATAAAAAAACAGTTGCAATGAAAACCTTGTTTTGTGTATCAATAAGTTGGCATAAAACTCAACAGTTATTGAATATATGAAGAGTCTACTCTTCAAAAATGAATTGGAAACTATAATAAGGAACCAGTTTGTGTAGATGTGCAGTCCATGATCAAATCCAACCGACCGAGTATACCTTAAGGGCTAATTTTCTCATGGAGAGCATGACAAAATCACCGATGAGAAATTCATTTGGTGGCAAGTTAAAAAGCTTTTTGAATGTCGAATTCCTATGAGGCGACTTCATATTGAGCTGTCAAGAAGTTAGAATAATTTGTATAGATGTGCAATCCATAATCAATACTCCTATAATGCAAAAGTTAAAAGATTTTACAAAAAAATGAAAATAAAACGCCTTAAAAAAGAAGTGTAAAAAGGTCATTTACCAAACTTTAGATGGCTGCAAAAAAGAAACGCTCTTTGTCCATACTTACTTCACACATACACCATTTTAATAATGCAAATGTCAATTTCCCTATAAGGATATTAAAAATAAATAAATAAGTCAAACCTGAGATCTTTTTTGACAACATATGCATCCGATTTAACTATATTGGGTCTTGGAAAGCAAATGTATTGGTTGATGCAAGTGAAGGATATGGAATTGATTTTCCAACATCCATTTTTGGGTAACATCCACTTTCATATCCCTTTTACACATACTTCGGCTCATGTGCGATTCTTGCTTCTATTAAAAAATACAAAGCTATATAACCATATAAATCATATTAGAATTGCACTTTTAGAAAACATGTATATTATGGAATAAGGTTAGAACGCGTTTGATATTCAAATGTAAGAATCTTAAGAATGACCTAACTAAAAAAATTCCCAAGTATAGTGTCTCACGGTTGGTTTTTTATTCCCGTGAAGGGGATTGTATCCCATTACCTTGATGGTATATTATCTAAGAAAGTAAGAAATAAGGCCAAATGGAACTTGATGGCAAAACTTCATTCTTTCGTTGGTTATACTGAAAAATATATAAATTTTATAAATTCTTAGAAGTGGATATATATATATATATATATATATATATATATATATATATATATATATATATATATATATATATATATATATTTTGATAATCAACCTTCTATACATAAAAATCCCAAATCTTCCCGATGATAAACTTTGATAGTACACGGTCATTACAATTTTTTTTGTCTCAATAGCTTAAGCATCTAATAAGTGCTTAAGGATATGAATATAAACTAAAGAACTACATACAATAAATACCTAATAACCTCAAATGCTCTAGAGCTTCAAATATTTTTCTCACGCTTCTTATCTCAACTTTTACATATTGACGACATGTCTCAAATGGGTTGAAGCGCTTCAAGACTTATGAAATTGTTCATAATCTGTAATGATAACATAATAATTTTTAATCTTAATCCAAATATAAATTCTTTTTGAGTACCTAAAAAACTAGATTATGGTGTCCCTGCTTTACAGTATTAGAAAAAAAAAATAAAAAAATTCATACATTTTTTGCAACTTTTTCATAAATTGCAGGAAAAGATCTATCAATCTTTTTTCTGGTCAAGGATTTAATCTCCCTCATCATACCAAAATCATAGTATATTAATGATTCATGATTTATTATTCATTCGAGCCAATTGCAAGGTTTCTAGAATGACGATCAACATTAAAGAAACTGGTTGGTATCTACATAAAATAGGAAAAATATATTAAAAATTCAGTAAAAAATAAAAGCATTTTTTATTTTTTTTAATGAGCGTGTTCATCTAAGTGTTGGATGTCTTATTTTGGGAGTTTTTCGATACTCTTTTTAGTCCAAAAGAAAAGTTCCATTTTATTTTAGAGGTAAAATTATAAAATTATTTGACCACTTCTATTTTTTATGATCATATAGATAAATGTTAACCACTTTTTTTATATTATTTTACCAACTACTCAATCAATCTGAACTCTGGATAACTCACCTAATATCTTTTGACGACAACTTCTTTGTCTATTCTATCGTTTTCTACAACTAAAAGCAAATACAAAAAAGAGATATATTTAACTATCATATTACTTGTTCCACCACTAACAACAAAAAAATCTAGCAAGAAACATATTTGAAGCTTGAATTGCTACCTGATGCAAATCGACTCCTTTTTATATTCCCTTTTTTGTTTATCTTCATTTGCTGATACTATTAAGAATGGGAAGGAGATGAAATAGATGAGTGATTGCGGTTGTGATCATAAGATGAAAGGGATTCGAGGTTATATAAGGAGGAATCAAAGAGATAAGATTATGGATTGTCTGCGCATAGAGACATGGCCAAAGAAATTGTATCTGGATTCGAGGTCGTAGAAGCGAGAATCGATTGAATCCTTGTGAAAGAAGATGTACAGATCATTGAAATTAGTGGGAGAATATTTCTTAAGTATCTTCCAGCACCATTGATCTTCAGATTTTCTTCTTTGCAATAAATTTAAAAGAAAATAATGACTGTGTTAGTGATTTTCAAACCAGAACAAAAGAAACCGGTAATAAGGGGTGAGGTTGACCAAATTATGATATCATTAATAAAGTTTCTAATTTTAAAAATAATTTTATTTTTTGTGAGATTTAATTGTCATTAATAGATTTCCTGATTTTAAAAATAATTTTATTTTTGGTGAGATTTAATTGACATTAATAGATTTCCTAATTTTAAAAATAATTTTATTTTTGGTTAGATTTAATTGTAATTAATAGATTTCATAATGTTAAAAATAATTGTCATTAATAGATTTCATAAAATTGGTGGACCAAAAAAAAAGATTGATCAGATGATGATGTCAGCATAATGATCTAACGGTAGAAAATATATGAATGAAACAAATCAATGACCTTGATTGTTGAAAGTGATGTCACAAAGTTTCTTTTTTAGTAATATTTAAAGATATATATAGGAGAGAGTTCAATTGAAAAAAAAAATTTAGAACGAATGAATGAATCAGAGCCATTCATTTCGAATCTGCCGCTTAAGCACTCTAGCGTGACGGAAAAGATCATATTCATTTATGAATACATACGAATAAGTGTGTGTGTGTGTATATATATATATATATATATATATATATATATATATATATATATATATATATATATATATACGAGGCTAAAACCCGTGGAAACCACGGTTAACAAAGAAAAAGATTAGTAATGAAAAATCAAAATTTTATAAAAAAATTATTGAACTACAAAGATATAAATTGTCTATAAGTTTATTGATCAGTTAAAATTATTATATTTATATTTCTAAATATTTTAACAAAGAAAAAGATTAGTAATGAAAAATCAAAATTTTATAAAAAAATTATTGAACTAAAAGATATAAATTGTCTATAAGTTTATAACGATTAGTTAAAATTATCATATACATTTTTCTAAATATTCGATCTACGTTATAAGTTTATAATGATTAGTTAAAATTATTATTATTATTATATATATATATATATATATATATATATATATATATATATATATATATATATATATATATATATATATTCGATCTACGTTCTGTATCTGTACATATTTGATAAAGTTATGATTTTATACAATACAATATAGATTTTGAATAGAGTGAAAAAAAAAACAATAAATTATGAAAATGACATTGTTAGAAAATAAGTTAAAAATAATGGTAATATAATAAACATATGAAAACACAACACAATAACTTACAAATAAATGATGAATTAAGTGTGGGGGACTATGAAAAAATGTGAAAGGTTGGAATTTTTGTATGGGTGGACGATGTTATTTATAAGTAATAAAAAGATGTCATCAAGGAATAAAATAGATGAAGATATTTTGTATCTTGTTAAATGGTAATTTGAAATTCCAAATTTTGATGTCAATGTTATGTCTACAAATTAGTATTTGATTGGTATGGATATATTGTGTAATTGAAATTTGAGATTATTATGTGATAAAGAATGTTGTATAATTCATTTAGTCGGTTTCTAAAACTAACATGCCAAGAATTAGGTGAATGTATTTTATAGGATTTAAATTAACAAGGATGAAGGATAAAATAGTAATTTGACTTTGATAGAAAAATAGATGTAGGAGAAGTCATGTGGCAAAAAAGATTCATTTAATAGAATAAGTAGACTTATAACACGCAACTTTCAAAATAATATATTGTAACTGGAAGCAATAAAATGAATATATAAAGCGCGTCTTGTGTTTATTTTTTTCAAAGTATATATGCATCAATCCTTTTTTTTTTTCCTACAGTCATTCTATTGTATTGTTTCAAATGACAAAAAAACATAGTTAATTAACCTATAGCTAAATTTTAAAAAATGCTTCAATATACCTAAGCTATATCATAAACAATTTAAAAATGATCTTAATAAATAAGAAACAAATTTGGAGTATATAAAAAGTATGGACATAATTCCAAAAATATTTACCATCCAGGTGCATTCAAATGTGTATAAATGTATCCCACTTCCATTTATTTGTAAGAAATTAAGGAAAGGGCTACATCAAGAAATAATAATGTATCTCTATTAATTTGTTTATTACTAACATACTACTTTTATTTTATCTCTATTATGTATTATAGTATGATATATCAAGTAAATACATGAGCACCAAAATATGTATGTTTAGTAGGCATATCCAAATCCAAGTATAACTTAGGTTAGAAAGTTGTATATACATTAGCGGCATATAACAATAGTGTATCGTGATAATACATTAAAAAACAACAGATAAAATATTTGTTTATTAAATATCATCAAAGAATTGATTCCTTTTGTGGTTATCTCATTACCAGTAAAATTCAATTCTTTAGCAACCTAGAAAAAAAAAGAGCGAAATCAATGTATAAGAAGAAATGAGATGAAAAATATAGAGTAATATAAGATTATTTGAAGAATCTAGCCCTTGAAACCAGATCTATTCCAACCTTCATCTTGATGTTCACATACATTGGGAATTTGGATCAAAGGAGTATTATTCCTTAATGTTTAATCATTACAGTTATCATCATAAGGACTCCATTTGAAGTAGTGAACTTGAAGATTACATGCTTTTCCAACCTATTTAGAGAAATCAAAGACAAATGTAACTCATATATGATTAAGAGGCTATAGATTATAAAATTACATTTCTAGAATGAATCACAATTTGAATCACACCTTCATGTTGAGTTTGTTCCAACACATGGGTCCCACAATCTTAAAAAAGATTCATCTTTGATGCTACTATATCACCTTAGAGAACATCGAGTATCATCTTAGATCGGTGGATAAATTTCAGAACATGGATAATGATGATCACCATTTCTAGACAAAAGGCTTGTACTTTACCATTACAATTGCAATCTAGCAAGATGCTAATAATTAAGGATCTATATGAATCACTAGAGGTTGCATCCCTCATGAATATACTCTAATATCTCAATTTTATAAATGCTTAAAATCATTAGTTTAAAGAGAAAATGGCATAATCCTCACTTATTTTAAGAACTTTGAACAGGTCCTTCATGTCAAGAAAATCATCAGAAAAAGTAATAAAAAATAGTGGCTATTAGTTGGTAGAAAACTAAACAAATCAACATTCTTATTTCTTACTTATAAATATTTAAAATAACTACTCAAAAACCTACAAGGGGCTTGGGAAAAATTACTTTTTGCATCTCCTCTGGTGCTATAGCCAACGAAACCATAAGCCAATTAGACTTCCATAGGCATACGAAAAAAAACAGAATAATAATTTACATGAAGTAATCAACGTGATATAAATCCAATACCTGGAACTTGAATCAGTACCTTCGAGCTCGCATACATCTCCTGTAAAAGTCAAATCGAACCTTTCTCTTGGATCCTTGAGTGGTTTCCGACATTGAAAATACGTAAACAACATCTTCAGTAGTAGAAGGTGAAGAAAATTTTGACATTATTTATAAAGAATTCTATCACTAATGATGCCAAAAATTAGACAAAATAAAAATCAAAATTAAGCCAGAGAGAGAATGGTGGTGACTGAAAAAGACAAAAAGTCTAAATTAAGAAAAAAAATAGTGTTGGAAGCAGGGTTTAGATCAGGAAGAGAACAATCTTTCATGACACATTAACATGTGAATTGATCAAATCAAAACATGTAGATCAACAAAGAAATTAAACTTGTAAATGGTGGCAAGGTTGGAAGCAACATCGGTATATAATGGTGGTGATCGATTTAATTAAAAAAACGTATCAGTAATGAAAAGAATCGCAACATAGGGTTTTAGAGAGAACATCACCGATAGCTGATTAGGCGGCTGCTTTTTCGAATTCAAATCCACGGATAATTACTTTGCTGATTTATTGGATTGTTTTGAAATTTGGATTCCTGATTTTGAGGGACATCATGTGTCTATGATGGAAGGAAGAATAATTGAGCCGGAAAACAAAGATTTGCGGTGAAGGAAAAGAAGGTATAATAGATTTAGGGTTTTAATTGTGGGTGGGATAATAAACGGTGAAAAATGAGGGAGAAATTCAAATTTAAAAAATTGAATCAAGTATTTTAATTTGGAAGAACGAGATTAAAGGACATAAGTAAAGGTATCAAATTTGGAAACTCGTATATGAGAAATTGAAAGGTAGAAAAATTAAGATGGGAAAAAAAGTGCCACGTGGCAATGATTTTGTATATTTATTGTAGAAAAGAAATGAAGGGCATTTTGGGTAATTCAGTTTAGTAAATGTAGCGTGAAAAATTGATTTGGGGGCCTTGGAGAATGACACGTGGCAAAAATCTACTTATTTATTAGATTAAGGGATATATATATATATATATATATATATATATATATATATATATATATATATATATAGCGGAAATGATTATTCATATATAAATATGGCAGCAGTGGGTTGTGGTGAGGTGACGGTTGTTGTTGGTGGTTGGTTGTGGAAGTGGTGGTCGTGGTTAGTGGCAGTTGGTAGTGTAATGGAGGTGGTGTATTCATATATGAATACATTTATATTTATATTTATATATGAATATTATTCATCCTCCGTCGGCCTGGTATATTGGAACGTTTTACGAAAAAAATAAATGATTAACTGCGAATGATTCCCCATTCTTAATCTTTTTATTTTTTTCTCAATTGAAATTACGTCTCTCTCTTTTATATATATATATATATATATATATATATATATATATATATATATATATATATATATATATATATATATATATATATATATATATGTATATATATAATGGAATATGTGGTTGTTGCGTATGTAGAGTTAGGTGTAGAACCCTTGAATACGTTGTCGTTCTAATAGAAATTCGATCTAATTTGTTTCCCGGTTTTAAGGGCTCCTTACCTCTTGTTCACCTTCTCCCCTTTTTTGTTTATCCGATCATCTTATGAGCATCCGACAGTAGTCGTTCCCAATTGTTACAATCAACAATCGGTTCTCTATCACTGCAATCTGCAATTATTTCATACATTCATGTAATCTATTAATTAAAGGATCCATGCAATCAAATTTCTTTATGTTAATATTGTTGATTTATCATCTTTTCTAATTGTAAATTCTAGTTTTTCATTAACAAAAACTGAATTACAATCATCTCTCTTTTTCCTGCAATTAATTGCTTCATTACTATTTTCTTCTATTCCTTATTGATTTTCCCATCCATACACATTGATGTTGTGTTTTATGAAGACTTGACGATATTTTACGCATGGGTTACCATCGTTACTATGTGATGAGCTTACTCATGATCCAACTTATACACATACTAGAATATTTGAAACAAATCATGCAAAAGAAAATTAATATTGTTCAAATTTTTTCAAGTGCACGGCGTGCAGGAATGAAAATGCTATTATTATTCATCTGACAATCTATGAGAATTGATATCAAGTTTTTAGCTTTCCCGAAAGAGTTTTTATTTTATTAATAATAGAAGTAGTGCCAAATATCTAGAGCTACATTAGAATGATTGAAAACTGTATCCACATAAGACGCTGTAACAAGAAGGGAGTATTGAATATTTATCACAACACCAGGGAAGAAGATATATCAGAGGATATAGATAGAAGAAGACAATCATCTTAAGTTTTTTAGTCGGGTCCTTTAGATGATCTTGACAGAAGTAACGAAATTCATAAACCAAAAATAAAGGATTATATATATAGATTAATTTTAGGTTCCCAATTCAACAGTTCTTGCTGTTGATTGGACCAAAATTTTAGTGGTATACTCTGTTGCACAGCTTTTACTACGTGTTTGTGCTAGACATGCTAAGCCTATGTGTCATGAAAAAAAAAACTTAAAAATCCTATGTGGCAACATGCTAAGAGTATTATCATTCCCTTTAGCCTTATAAAGTATATGTATGTATGTTTTCTTTTATCACAATCCATTTTTTTATTATGTTTTTTCTTTATAAATAATTAACCTTGTATAAGTAAAGAAACTTAAAAAATGAATGTTCCCTCCTTCGATCCGCTTTCTGGTAATCCTTTTTTACTTTAGATAATAATATATACCAATATAAGTAAAGAAACTTACACGAATGTTCTCTGTGTCATAGGTTGAACAATATCTATTACAACCAAAAGAAGAGTTATTTAGCAAACAATGTTCCAAATTAGTTGTTATAGGAGTTCCTAAAAAACCCCAAAAAGAACTTTAGAAAGTTCAAAGTTCAAGGTAACTTTGATCTTCATATATCATCATGAACTCCGTTTTTCGTTCACATTAAAAAGCTATTAATGATGAAATTGAAAAAAATAAATCGGCGTTTATCCTCCACAAAATCAACAACACATGCAGAGTGGGACTCAATAAGAAAAGAACGGGGCGATTTGGTAAATTTATCCTTTTTCCTATGATTTTTTTATTTAAGGGTTTCATTTATGTATCAAATCTTCATCCTACTACTTTATCTAAACTTTCTTTTTTGGTGTTTGTAGTGGCATAATTGAGATGCTTGAAATATTTTTGCAAGTTACTCATGAAGTCGTTATATAATTGAAAGTATGTTGACATTGTCAGGTTTTATGTTTCTTTTCATTATTCAATGACTATATGGGTGAGTCACGTTTCAATAAAGGAAAAAAGGGTCAACCTATGAGTATATCAGACTCCCAGAAAGGATCTCATGATGATTTAGATGGAGCTCCTTCTTCATTGGTGATGGTAACTTTGTTTGTCTATTTAAGTAACCTACTATTGTACTTTGAAATGGTGTAATCTGGTATGAGTCTGATCACTAATGACATTACTTTAAGCGTAATACAAGTTTCGATGGAAGACAATATGACATTCATGATCAGATACTGTTACCTCCTTTCGATAGTGGTTTGATCCAAATCCAACCCCTGCTATGCGGGGGCTCTTTTCTAGTTCATATTAAGTGAGCGAAAGAAGAAGAACGAGAATAAAGGAATGAAAGAGGAAAATCTGAGGAGTAAAAACTAAGGGTCTAACTTCAGCGACATCATTTTGTTAGATTCTACACCTCTATATATATATATATATATATATATATATATATATATATATATATATATATATATATATATATATATATATATATATATATATATATATATATATATATATATTGGGAAAAGTAAATATGTGGTACCAATCAAAACGATATAGTTTTAACTAAATATTTGTTTTTTCTTTTTCTTTTTTCCCAAAACCTTTTAAGATTAATTGACTTGCAATCCTTGAATTGCAATCCTGATATAGTGAAACCCATAATTTCTCTTTCGATAGGAGCTAACAGTAGAAACTCCCACCGAAGCATTTACAATTTGATTAAAAAATACTTCTAGAAACCTCGATTGAAGCATTAAATGGATCGATATTATTCCTTTTGTTATATTTATTTCATCAATTTATCGTACAAAATGAAATTAACACTACGGTAACTATTTTATGAAATTTGATATGTGATTCTTTTGTTTTATCTTTTTTCCTTCAGCAACGATGTAATGAGGTCATGTGCGACATTTTAGTGGAAAATTAGTTTTACATGATCTGATTTGATTTTAGATAAATAGAAATTGATTTAATTTGACTTGATTTTATGTAAAACTACGAGTTTTGTTGGTTCTATACCTAATGTTAGATATATAACAGCCACATATTCCCTAAGCCCATATATATATATATATATATATATATATATATATATATATATATATATATATATATATATATATATATATATATATATATATATATATATATATATATATATATATATATATATATACACACACATGATACTCTTATTAAACATATTAAAATTCTGATTTTTCTTTTGTCTTTTTAATACGAAAAAGGGCAAAACTGTAATTTTTCCAATATAATATTTTCATTCATACATCGGTTCATATTTTAACACAAAATTTATGTAAAATACAAAACTTAATACAATCCATTATAGTTTAGTAGATAAAATTCACAACTTAAAATTCAAACTCTACCACCACCACCAATTACCACACACCAACATCAACCATCTATCTCAACAACGTCGCAACAATTATTTCTTCCAAAATAGATTTGTATATATAATAATGCATTGTTAGCTTAAATATTATATTCACAATTTAATAAACCTATAAATTCGCTAATTTAGAGTTTTGTGCAACAATTATACAAACTAATATATTTTTATATATTTATGCTAAAAAAAATTAACTCAAACATTCATATTTTAATACAGAATGCATGAAAAAATCACAGCCTAATACGACCAATTCATAGCTTAATACATTTAATTCATAATTTAATACAAAAATCTACATTACATAATAATGCATTGTCAGCTTAAATATTATATTCACATTTTAATAAACCTATTAATTTACTAATTTTGAGTTTTATGCAACAATTATAAAAAGAAATACATTCTTACATCTTTATTCCATAAAAACATGCTAACAAGGAAATTAATAAAAATATTCATATTGTAACACAAAATTCATAAAAAAAAAAATATCACAGTTTAATATAACAAAGTCACAACTTAATGCATTTAATTCACAGTTTAATGCATAAATTCACAGTTTAATGAAAATACATACACATATTAAAACATACATCTGGTGATGTTTGGAGCTTTGTAGGTTGTATTAGATATCACTTTAGACACTCATCATAATTCACACCTTAAAAAACCTAAATTTAAATTATTTGCGAATAGAATATAATAAAAAACACATTCTAAATTCATATTAAACTTATAAAAATTCAAGCATTTACTACTTAAAACATATAAAAAAATTCATTTAATCACAACTAAAACTTATAAAAGATCATGTATTCACAACTTAATACTTATAAAAAATCATACATTTATAACTTACTAACAGTGGATTCACAACTTAATATTTTATGCAAATATTATAATAAATAAGAAAAGAAACTTGGATTCATAACTTAATAACAGTGGATTCACAACTTAATAACAATAAATTCACAACTTAATAGTTATTAAAACAAAATAGTAACAATAGTAAACAACAGAAAAGGAATAAAAGCATCAAATTCACAGTTTAACATAAGAAAAAACAATCAAATAAAGAATCGAATACTTGATGCTAATATGGTGTTGTTTCACTAAAGATCAAAGAGAAAAAGATGGAGTTGAGTTGGCGATGCTTCACCAGAGCAGCAAGGCAATAGATGTGATGACAGTTGACATCAATTTTGTAACAGCCCAAAACAAGATAAAAATTCATTTTAAAATATGAAATACAGTTATTATATTGTTCAAAAACCCATTACATAATAATAATGTCAAATAATCAGAGTAATAATATCAATAAGTGCGGAAAATGGTGAGGGGAGAATGTTGTGCCATCACGGCGGACCCTTCCACTTAGTACCGGAAATACCTAAAAACATAAATAGAAACTGAGAGAAAAAGCTTAGTGAGTTTCCCCAAAAACCACATACCAAACATAAATTAGATAGTGCTATGGGCCAAGCCATAGTGTTACAAGCAATTTCCCGCCGAAGGCCAAATCCCGGTCTTAAAGATAGTTGTCAGGGCGAAATCCTGGTCTTTCATATAATTGACAAGGGCCAGATCCAGGTCATTCATACAATTGTCAAGGGCAAGATCCTGGTATTGCATATAGTTGCTAGGGGCCAAATCCTGGTCTTTCATACAATTGTTAGAGGCCAAATCCTGATCTTTCATACATATATCTCAAATATAGCTAACAACTTATATTACAAATAACGGACCGGCCTTGATGTCTTTGACCCATTGATATAGCGAGAAAACTCACCTCATAGGCTGACAGAAAAGCTGAAATGACATGCTACTTTGAAACCCACACTACTGATCACCTTTACAATTAATAACCACCAAAACTCAAACTACCATTGAAAATACCTAAAATGCCTTTAGGTCAAACCCTAGACAAAACCAGGTCAAAGTTAACCGGGTTGAATCAGTAAGTATATGGGGTATACTCCTTATGTACGCGGGGCGTACCTCGTAGTTGAACAAAGGACGGGGCGCTGACCTTGTATGCTCAACTTACCCTTCGATACGCCCTGAGTACGAGGCTGCTTGCCAACTTCTTAACCAAGTGCTTAATCCCTTAAGCACTCACTTCCAAACTTTAGATCCATGTCACATAAGAGGTCCTAAGCCATAAAGTTTGCAACTTTATGGCCAAACATGGCTATTAAGTCCTTAATACCAAAAACCCTAGCCTCTGTGACAACCCGATATTTCGAGACAATGTAATGTAACACCAGTCAAATTTAGGTCAAAATATAACTTTCCTAAAATCTTATTTGGGTTAAATAAAGTGGTAGGAATCGTACCTAGGTTTTCATACATATAAAGAACACAAAAATCCGAGTTATAACAAGGAAGTTATAACCATTCTAAAAATCCGGAAAAAAACCGGCAACACCGATTAAACGAAAAACGCGAAGTTGCAATACAATAGTTTTTAGCCTTAAGTATCTAAATGAGAGTTGTAGATAACATTAAACCGTGAGCGTACATAAAAAGAACGTCCAAATCTGACTTCGTATGAGGAAGTTATGATTTTTCCAAGATCCGGATATAGCAGTAGATAGCTAAAAACTCGAAATAGAGCTCGAGATACTTTTGACCAAAAGAACCTAAATGAGAATCCAAGGTCTCAAAAATAGTAGCGCGACGGCGAAAAGTCTGACGCAAACGGACATCGGATGAAGAAGTTATGGAATTTTAACGGACTTTTTGTGTCCCGGCCCGTTAAAAATAAATAATTAAAAATAAATTCAAAATTTGCCGATGAATTCTAGACAAGAGTTGTAGATCATACTTTTAGCTACGCGTGCATATAATAACGTCGAAAACGGAGCTCGTACGCGAAAGTTATGGATTTTACAAGTTCGAGGCCCGAAATCTGAGGCTGCCAGGCTTGCCACGACGTGGCACAAGCTTGTCGCGACCCGACAAGTGACTGAGGGTGTCCAATCAATGGAAGAGGATAGGTTTGACTCCCCACGACGTGGCCATCACTTGCTACGACATGGCACAGCCCAAAAATGCCCCTATAAATAGATTTCAAGGGCTCCGAGTTCCATTGCTCAGTTCCCTTCTTTCTCGCCCCGAAACTCTGCGTTTATGCCCCCGAGACCCTCTCAAAGCCCCGGTTTTCACCTCCAAGTCCCGAAGGAAGGTTTTGTGTTCCTGAGATTCCCGAGGTTCCCGAGTATCCCGAGATTTTCCCGCATTTTCAACTCTTCCTGTCGAAGTTCTGCTCGATTCTTCTCTCGACTACTTCAAATCAACCACTTTAAACAAGTGAGTTCATACCCCTATAATCTACACTTTCAAATGCGTTATAAATGTTTTTTATACACTTTTAAGGGGGGGGGGGGAATACAAGTAAACACACGGTTATACCCGTGTGAAAGACATAAATCTTTGTTATACTTTTTGGTTATGAAATCAATCACATGTGATTTATAACTAACATACAATTGGAATTACTACACTTTTAGCCGTTTAACCACACAGAGTACTTCAAATAGCTTTCTCAAACGTTTTTACATGTTAAAACACTTTTAGAAAACTATCTTACAAACTGTATGTTTCCTTTTTGAATCTGTTATAGTTGTGCATCAAACAAAGGTTTTCTTACACTTAAACTGTCTTGTCAACTGTTTTCGAATCGTTTTATAAACTGACATCAAGTCACAAATTCTTATTTATTAAACTTTTCAAAGGTTTTACAAAACTTGTTTTATACTTTTATATTATAAATTGCATGCCTCTATATGTATAGTTATATAAATAATGTTTAAAAGAATTAGGAAGGCTATCCACCCTGTTTCCTTTTCCTCGATTTGGATGTGGTCTGGTGGGATATCGGGTCCCGTCCAAAGGTTGTTTAAATATTAGTTATATATCATGTGTACATATATAGTCATAAATGTTCCATCAGTTAATTCAGTTCCGACACTCTTGGGTAGCAAGGGTGTATAAACCTACTTGGACACTCATCAATTACATTCTAGTACACTATTATAGGAATAGTTTAGGAGATATAAAACATTATTCCTATTACAAGGAATCACACAACAGTCAGTTCATTCATGAGTCTATACCAACGTCTTATTTACAAGTATGTATTTTCATAACAAGGATAATCTTTTCATATAAAAAGGCATTTCGTTATATTACTCGTGAACTTGTTGTTAGCAAACATGTGAGACAATGGCTTTGTTAGTACCAAAACGAAAGTCCCCACCTATAACTAGAGTCTCTTGGAGGGAGAGCATGACAAGTGTGTATAGATCTATATGGGGCTGACGACTCCGCACCCTGACTGTTAGCTACAGTTCCCGGGGTGACAAATGTCAACATAGGTACTGCGTCTAGTATGGTTATGAGGAACTCACAACACGCGGAAACAACAACTCTTGTACGTAGTAATATACATTTAACTCAATCATGCTCAGGGGATAATAACTACACCATAGGATATTATTAACATGTTCACAATTCGGGATAAACACCCTTTTAACCAGTTTTACTTAAACAAAAGACTCACAGGGAGTATTAAAAATATATTGGTTTACAGAGTCATCAAGTGCCTTGGCGATTTTATATATACATAAATCTATTATTTAGGCATGAAAAACATCATTGTGTTATAGTTTTGGAACTTTTAAACTACCACACACTTATGGATAAATGTTGGACTTTTAGAAACAAATATTTAAAAATGGGCAGGTCTTGGTAGAAGACTACTTTCAAAACATTCAGGTCTTGGTAGAAGACTACTTACAAAACATTCGGGTCTTGGTAGAAGACTACTTTCAAAACATTCAGGGTCTTGGTAGAAGACTACTTTCAAAACATTCAGGTCTTGGTAGAAGACTACTTACAAAACATTCGGGTCTTGGTAGAAGACTACTTTCAAAACATTCAGGTCTTGGTAGAAGACTACTTACAAAACATCGGGTCTTGGTAGAATACTACTTTCAAAACATTATGGTCTTGGTAGAAGACTACTTACAAAACATTCGGGTCTTGGTAGAAGAATACTTTCAAAACATTCAGGTCTTGGTAGAAGACTACCTTCAAAACATTCAGGTCTTGGTAGAAGACTACTTTTTATACTAGTAGGAAATATGAGATTTTCTAGGGTTTTTCATACTTATACTAAATGTTTCATCAAACATCCACCAGTCTTTCATAACAACTTTTCAAAGCAATAACATTAAAATACTTATGAATTCACCAGCTTTATTGCTGATACTCACTTTCAAAATAACTTGTATTCTCAGGTTACAAATAGACAGGTGCTGATGCAAGGTTTAGAGAAGACAGAGCAGTCAAGACTCGTCTATTATTTTGATTAGTTATCATGTTGTCTTGTACTATGAAAGAACAAACTTGTAATAAAAATTATACTATTAATGCAATGGATGATGTTGTTGCTTGTTTACTACTTTACATTTGTTGTGATATATTACATGACGTCCTCCGCCCCAGAACGTTTCCGCCGTTCTCGGTTTTGGGGTGTGACAGCCTCTTAACACATTAAGACCATATAACACTAGCATGGGGGGAAACTAGTGACCAAGAACACAACTTTATGACTTAGCACCCCCAAAAACTTCTAAAAGGACATTGCAAATGCCTTGGAGTACCTCTTACTCACAAAGTCTAAGTTTGGGACCAAAAAGGAAACTACTTGATCAAAACTAGATGCAAGAGATTCAATCATCAAGTTTGAAACATTTTACCTCCACAAGGTAGATAAGGGGGACTAAATGAATGATCCAAAGCCTTTAGTGCAACACCACCACTTCAATGTTTTTCTTTATACTCCAAGAACTCCAAAAATGCACCAAAATGGCCCCAACAAGATTCGTAAGCACAAACACACTTAGGGCTTTCGAGATAAGGAGAGAGGATGAAGGTAAAAAGTTGCTCAAGGATATAAGAGAGCTTAAATAGGATCCAAACCCTAAAACTTAGGGTTTTGCATTCTGATTGTGTACCTGCGTACGCTTAGCGTACTAATGTGCTCCATAGTACGCCTTGTGTATGAGGGTGTACGCCTCATGTAATCCGAAGATCTTGAAAATTATAGAATTGCCGTCAGGGACTAAACTTGCAAAATAAACACAACTCAAGGGTTAAAATAGATACCTGAAATCTAGGTGTTACAACTCTCACCCACTTGAACTAGACTTCTCCCTCGAAGTCTTATGTCGCGAATAAATCTGGGTAGTGCTCTTGTATTTCCTCCTCTGGCTCCCACGTCCATTGGGAACCCTTCCGATGTTGCCACCGGACCTTAACCAATGACACTTCCTTGTTGCATAGAGCCTTTGTCTTTCGATCAAAAATTGCCACCAGTTTCTCCACATTGTTCAAGCACTCATCGATCAGAATATCATCCAGCGATATCACTGCTGAATCATCAGCTACACACTTCCGCAACTGAGACACGTGGAAGGTGTTATGGATCTGAATGAGCTCATTAGGAAGATCCAAACGGTATGCAACTCTACCCACACATACAGTAATCCTAAAAGGACCAATAAATCAGGGGCCCAGCTTTCCTCGCTATCGAAACCGAATGAAACCTTTCCAAGGTGACACCTTCAGCATCACCAAATCTCCCACTTGAAACTCAAGGTCCGAACGGAGTTGGTCAATATAAATCTTTTGTCGAATCTGCACGACTTGCAACCTGTTGCACACCTGCTGAATCAAATATGTGGTCTTAAGCACCACTTCAGTGCTTCCCATGACCCGATGACCAACCTCACCCCAACAAACCGTGTTCCTGCACCTCTTCACATACAAACATTGCAAATGGTGGTCAATCAATACTATCATGATAATTGTTGTTATAGGAGAACTCGGCCAGTGGAAGGTAAGTATCCTCAATCCCTCCAAAATCCAACACACAAGCCCGAAGCATATCCTCGAGCGTCTGGATCGTCCGCTCGCTCTGGCCATCGGTCCGAGGGTTGTATGTTGTACTAAAATACAATTGAGTAACTAAATAATCATGAAACTTCCTCCAAAACCTGGAGGTGAAATAGACATCCCGATTCGAGACCACTAAAAATGGCACCCTGTGCCTAACCACCACCTCTCGGACATAAACATCAACTAGCTTCTCAACGGATATGCTCTGTGTAAACGCAATGAAAATGTGCACTCTTGGTCAATCTGTCCATTATGACCTAGATAGAATCAACACCACGCGCCATCCTAGGCAATTTTGTAATGAAGTCCATGGTGATCTCCTGCTATTTCCACATGGGAATGGGTAACGACTGCACCTTGCTTGGGGTCTCTGGTGCTTGGCATTGACTTTCCTGCAAGTAACTCAACCTCAAACATCGGTATATCTTCATGGACCCTGGATGGATAGAAAACTTTGATTTATGTGCCTCCTCCAAAATCGTCTATCTCACTCCTCCTGATGCCGGAACCCAAACCCTACCACACTACGTCAACAACCCATGTCTGTCTCTAAAAAATAAAGGAATATGTTCTATAATCCACTTGAGCTTCTAATTTTTGTTTTTCAATCCTTCCACCTAAGCCTTCTTGATCAAATCTATCAGAGGCGAAGTGACAGTCATCATCAAACAAATATCTTGGATAAATAAGCTTGCCGCCTTACGACTCAAAGAATAAGCCACCATATTAGCCTTCCCAGGGTGGTACAAGACCTCACAATCATAATCTTTCACTACATCCAACTACCTCTGCTGCTGCATATTCAAATTTGCCTGGTCCATCAAATACTTCAAACTCTTGTGGTCAGTGTAAAGAGTACACTGAACCCCATACAGATAATGCCTCTAGATCTTGAGGGCAAACACCAAAACCCCCAATTCCAAATCATGTGTGGGGTAATTTACCTCATGAGGCTTCAACTACTTCGAAGCGTAAGCAATCACGTAACCCCTCTATATTACTACAACTCCCAAAACCGAAATAGAGACGTCACAGAAAACCACAAAAGCATCCAAACCCTCGGGTAGCGTGAGAATTGGGGCCTCACACAATTTCTGTCTCAGAGTCTCGATAGCCAATTGTTGATCAGGCCCCCAAAAAAAGATCACACTTTTCATTGTCAAACGGGTCAAAGGCACAACAATCTTATAGAAATCCTAGATAAATCTCTGATAATACCTCGCAAGAACTAAGAAACTCCAAATCTCCGAAGCGGCCCTCTGGACCTCCCAACGCATCACAGCCTCTGTTTTGGTCAAAAATTAGATAAGTGAAACTCAACCAATTTGAATGAGAGGTTGTGGTGTTTGAATTGATGTAAACAGAAAATTGTAATCAAGACAACACGAGGGTTCACAAGGAAAGCCCTTGATCCTTGCTAGGATCTCTGACACAAAACCTTGGGAGGTGATAGTGATCACCTGCCTTGATGATTTTATTGATTAAAAATGTTGATTATAGAGATGAATGTGTAAATGTAAGTACAAATATCGTAGATGAGTTAATCGTGTCTGTAGTGTGATGAATACAAGTGTTATTTCTAATTTAATTCTTCTATAAAGAAGTCTGATATTTCCGTTATCCCTCGAGATTAGCCTATAGAAGTTATTTGACTTGGTATTCCGAATCTTTTGCCTGGTCAAGATCATTCTTCGTTGAGAGTAAGTCTTTAGTTGACTATTTCTGCACATGTGAGAAAAATAAAGAAGAATATAACCGTTATAGATGTTAGAAAAATAAATCATAATCATCAGGATCCTGAAGTATGTTTAAAGATCCTAAGGATTTGTAAATATTGTGGATCCTGAATGTAATTCTGGGATCCTGAACCTAACAATTGCCCCCGAATTATTCCTGTGAAATATTTAAGGTTAGTTTATCCAATATTTAAAGGGATAATTTAGGTAAATAATTAAGAGAAAGAGATAGGAAATTTGAATTTCAAATCTTAATTGGATAGTATTTATCCGATCAACACTAATGATTGCTCAATCAATCATATCTTTTTTCATATGCGGCTAGGTTAAGTAGGGTGTTGAACCGTCATTTTCTTTCACCTTCTTTACCATTCCCTCTGATCATCCATAATCGCCTTCAGAGGTAATTTCCTTCTTTCTTATTTTCCTTTGTTTTTTATGTAGTCATCCATGGGAAAAAAAAAAGATGACTTGTTCGCGCGCCGGCATTATTGCTCCGTCGGAGAGCGATTTCGTCGATCAGGGGATCCTGACCTACAATGAGGTATGTTCCTTTGATGACGAGGATATGTAATACCTTAAGTCTATTCAAGCTTTCCCTTCAGACATCATTTTTAAACCCTTCGATGCCTCTATTCAACCCCATTTTGTGCATTCCTCGTAGGTATGTTTTATGGAATACCCTTTTTCCCTTGGTTTGCAGTATCCATTTTCTGGAATTGTCGCCAAGTTCTTTCAAGTCACTAAACTTTCATTTGTTCAGACCATGCCTATAATACGGAGGCTTTTGCTTATGAACTTTCTACCTCTGGGAATTCTCGTTTCTTACTCAAGATCAAGCTCAATTAGTCCCCTTTGATTCTGAAATCGAAACACAATGAAGGGTCCTAGAAGTAGAAGTATTTCTTTGTGAGGTGTGATTCTGTCGCTAACGGAGAATATTTGCCTAAAACTTGAGCTAAAAAGGTTAGGGTTTGTTTTTTGGTTTTGAGGATCCTAAAATTTACCCCTTTTATTTTGTTCGTTTGAATGCAGGTTTGAAATTTCGGGAAGCTTTTTTTGAGGCTGAAGATACTGAGGCAAAGGTTGCAGACTTTCTAGCTCTACCAGCTGGCATTAGGACATTCAATTTTGATTGTTCAAATCTTCAGGAAGGTTCATCTATGACTACTTCCATAGCTACCAGTTAGGGTACATTTCTTTTTTTACTTCAATATTAGGATCATAAATTTACGACGATCCTTCATGGTTTGAAGGATCTAAAACTAATTATTCCAGTGCTCGCTTCACATTGGCTGATCTTGAGGGTGACATGTCTAGTGGTTTGCTCACTGTAAAGACGGAAAAGATCCCACCTTCTGCTCCCGCTAAGAAGACCTAGCTTGACTTTTTTATGAAACCTTCCTCATCTCGTCAGGGAAAATTTTCCGATATCTAGTGTAACATCCGAACTTCCAGGTATATTGTTTATTTATTTATTTTTAAGGACAATTGAGCAACTTGACGAGTTGGTGCTACAACTCGTCGAGTAGAGCCACGTTGTGCCACGTAGGATTAATGATCTACTCGACGAGTCAGAGAGTCGACTCGCCGAGTAGACACTATGAATTGAAACCCTAAATCCATAGGTTTGGGGCCTATATAAGAGTACTTATAGCCTCATTTGCGGCTCATCAGCTGCTTAACCTTTCTGTGTGAAACCCTAAACGAGTGTAGTGAGCTAAGAGAGTCTCCAAGCTAACCTTGAAGGATTTTAGTGCATCTTTGAGGAGGAAGAGGAGTTGTTTCAGCAAGGAACAAGAAGGAGCTATTGTGGTTCAGGCCATTTCGTCTAGAGCTTCAAGAGGAAGGTAAAAAGCTTGAATCTTTCCCCTTTATTTTGTTAGAACTCATGAGTTGAGAAATTAGGGTTTTCATCACATTTTATTTTGGGACTTAGAGCATGCTAAATTATTAGAGGTTTAAACCTCAGATTTGGACCTTGTGAGGTCCCTAGAGCTCAAAGGTTGCAACTTTATTCATCCATTTGAGGAGTATGGTGTTTAACACCTTGTGAGAACATGTATCGGTAGATGGGAGCAAAACCACCATGCACGATCATAAAGATCGAAGTTTTACGTGACAATCGAGCGTTAGAATGGTAGATCTAGTGTTTAGAGTGATAGATCTGCCTTAAAACGTCTGAATGAGAAATCAGATCGAAGAGACTCGACGAGTCCATAAGCTGACTCGACGAGTTGTTTAGGGTATGTCCCGATGAGCTGGACCATGCGATAGCATGGCGAGTTAGGGGTTAACACGATGAGCTATACCTTTGTGAGACTTATGAGGAAAGAGTGGGCTAGACAAGTCACATGAGTGCACTCGGCGAGTCAGGTCAAACCTGGACTATTGACTCGAGTTTGACTTCTGTTGACTTTAGGATTTGGTCAACATAAGTAATGGAGACCATTAGGGGGGGGGGGGGGGGTGTAAAATGGTCTTTTACCTATTCCAAGAGTTAGAGAGAAAGAGAGAACAACCTTTGGTGTATTTGAGTATGAGTAGAGTACTAATTAGAGACAATCATCCAATGTGTTAGGCGGAGGCTACTTCGAGATTTCCGAGTACGATACTTTTACTTGCTAGCTTACGGGGTGAGTATTCTCACTATAGTTACCATGAGTGGTATCTTTGTATCAGTGAGATGTTTATTGTTCTGAGTCGGGAGATAATCTAGGAAGAGATACTTAGATGAGCTTGATAGGGGTCTTCTGAGAGAGTAGTATGTGGTTTGTGGGATATAGAGTATTTGTGAATTAGAATCCTAGGAGGAGGACTTAGGGTGACTACAGGTGGGGTATGGATGGTAGTATTGGGCCCGTACTACTGAAAGCACCCGGTCTGTATGCAATCCAAGTAAAAATCCTTAGGATGCTAAGGAGCAAGTAGGGATGAGTAGTCGAGTGTGAGTATGCTCGAGCAAGTCTCTGATGATTTTTGTGTTGTGTTTCAGAGACATCATGGTAGGTACACGCCACACCTAGAGAGTAGTGGAGTTAGCGATGATGAGATTCGCAGGATGATTCACGACGAGGTGGTCGTGACCATACGAGAGGCTATTCAGGAGATGCTTGGGTCTATTAAGACCACTTTGATCGAGATGTTTGACGAGCGATATGATGCAGTTTCTGAGGTGGCTGCTGCTGCTGCTGCTAGGCCATAGGGAGGTGACTCGTTGTTTTACCGGGAGTTCAACAACACGAAGCCACCAAAGTTCGATGGAACTCAAGATCTGATTGCTACGATGAGATGGATCTCTGATGTCGAGGGGTGTATCTACACTTGTTCATGCCCAGAGCATTTAAGGGTACGGTTCGTGCTGAACCAACTTCGCTTGGGAGCGAAGGACTGGTGGAAGTTTGTGACGACCAGTTTTACTCCTACGAAGCACACTGTCGTGACTTGGGTGGGGTTTACTGTGATGTTCCGAGATGAGTATGTTCTCCCATTGGAGAGGGAATGGTTGGCCCATGATTTTCTGTCTCTCAAGCAGAAGACAGAGTTGGTGACTGAGATTACACGGATGTTTCACGAGAGGGCACTGTTCTGCCCTGAGCATGTGTTGACTAAGTAGGCGCGCATGAGCCGGTATTTGAGCATTCTGAGGATGGATATTCGAGAGTTCATGGCGAACTCGTTCTATCGAACATTTCCTGAGCTTCAGGAAAATGCCAGGAGGAGGAAGATCGAGCTGGAGACTCAGGCCAGGGAGGATGCAGAGTCTCAGGAAAGAGACCAGAGGCCGACACAGTCATAGCCGGCAGCGAAGCGGGCTAAGCCCGCTGATTCGAGATCGGGAGGCCAGAAGGGCCACACTTGTGACAAGTGCGGCAAGAGTCATGTGGGATCTTGTTGGGCGGGGATTTGCTACAAATGTGGCAAGGAAGGGCATATGGCGAAGGATTGTCCCAAGGGATTTGCAGACTGTTTTCACTGCAATCAGACCGGCCATCGGAAGGTTGAGTGTCCTCAGCTCGTTTAGGGATCAACTTACCACTCCTGCTGCTTTGTGTGCTACTGATGTTCGGCCGGTGAAGGCCGAGGTTCCGAGGGCTCGTGGGAGATCTTTTTAGCTGACAGCATAGGAGGTCCGCACAACACCTGATGTCATGGCTGATACGTATTTTCCTTTCCTATTTATTTATTTCGAGAATCATTGTGCTTATTCTGTGCTATATTTAGGTACATTTCTTATGAGTCCTGTACCTGCTTTAGTGTTATTTGACTCGGGTGCGAGTCGATCCTCTATGTCTTTAGCTTTTAGTCGTCACATCAGTATCCGACGTGAGGCATTGAGTCAACCTTTGAGGGTTTCTATAGCTGACGAGCATGCAGTTTCTGCTACTGATGTGTTCCGAGGATGTGTGCTGGAGATCTTTGTGTCGAGTTTCTGATTGATCTGGTACCAATTGCGATGGGGGATGTCTGTCTCATCGTGGGCATGGATTGGTTGAGCCGTTTCGGATATGTGATTGACTGCGAGCGTCAATTGGTGAATATACGAGACCCCAGTGGGGGAGTGCTTATAGTGTATGGCGAGGGTACCAGATCTGGGTTGTATGGGTTTTCTAGCGTATGTGATGGATAAGCGGGTTGCTACCGAGAGATCGAGTTGTATCGCTGAGGTTCCGATAGTGAGTGAGTTTCTAGATGTTTTTTCCCGAGGAGTTACCGGGTGTGCCTCCTGAGAGGCAAGTGGAGCTCCGGATTGATTTTGTTCCGGGAGCGGTGCCTATCGCCAAGGCACCTTATCGCCTTGCGCCACCAGAGATGCATGAATTATCCTCACAGCTCTAGGAGCAGCTGGGGAAGGGATTTATTAGGCCAAGTAGCTCGTCGTGGGGAGTGCCGATCCTTTTTGTAAAGAAAAAGTATGGTTCACACCGGATGTGGATTGATTACTGGGAGTTGAACAAGCTGACGGTCAAGAACCGTTATCCACTTCTGAGGATCGACGACTTGTTCGATTAGTTGCAGGGGGTGTCTTGGTTTTACAAGATCGATTTGACATCTGGATATCATCAGATGAGAGTGCATGAGGAGGATATCCAGAAGACGGCTTTTAGGACTCGTTATGGGCACTACGAGTTCGTGGTGATGCCTTTTGGGCTCACCAACCTGCCGACAACATTCATGGATCTCATGAACCGGGTGTACATGCCTATGTTGGATCGATCGGTGATCGTGTTGATCGACGATATCTTGGTGTATTCGAGATCCTGAGTGCAGCATGAGGAGCATCTGAGAGAGATTCTTGGAGTTTTGAGATCGGAGTGGTTGTATGCCAAATTCTCCAAGTGTGAATTCTGGTTACGAGAGGTCTAGTTCTTGGGACATCTCGTTAACCATAATGGGATATTGGTCGACCCAACCAAGATTGAGGCAGTTATGCGATGGGAGGTGCCGAGATCCCCACCCGAGATCAGGAGTTTTCAAGGATTGGCCGGCTACTATCAGAGATTTATCAGAGATTTATCTAAGATTGTTGTCCCCCTCACCAGGTTGACCCGGAAGGGTGTTAGTTTTATTTGGGTTCCCGAGCAGCAGACCTCATTTGAGACGGTTAGCCAGAGATTGTGCGAAGCCCTGGTGTTAGCCCTTCCTGAGGGAGTGGAGGACTTTGTGGTGTACTGCGATGCATCTATATCGGGGATGGGTGTGGTGCTGATGCAGAGGGGGCACGTGATAGCATATGCATCGAGGTAGTTGAAGCCTCATGAGATGAGATATCCCTCCCATGATCTTGAGTTGGAGACGGTGGTGTTCGCCCTCAAGATTTGGCGCCACTATTTGTACGGGGTTCGGTGTACCATATACACGGACCACAAGGGCCTGAAGTATCTCATGGATCAGCCCAACCTAAATATGAGACAGAGGAGATGGTTAGATGTGGTGAAAGACTATGACTGTGAGATCCTATATCATCCGGCCAAGGCTAATGTGGTAGCCGACGCCCTGACTCGTAGAGTCGAGAGTGCTCCGATCCGATATGTATGTATGAGGATGACGGTGATGACTCCAATCTTAGATACCCTTCGAGAGGCCCAGGTGGAGGCCGTGAGACCGGAGAACCACAAGAGGGAGCGGGTGATTTGGCAGGTGTCTGAGTTTATGATGGACAGTCGTGGGCTTATGACTTTCCGAGAGCGGATTTGGGTGCCTTATTCAGGTGGAGATCGGCGAATGCTGATGGAGGAGGCGCATAGATCGAGATTCTCGATCCATCCTGGGGCCACTAATATGTATTTAGACCTAAAGAGAGATTATTGGTGGCCCAGCATGAAGAATGATGTTTCTTGGGTAGTTAAGAGGTGCTTGACCTGTCGTCGGGTCAAGGCAGAGCACCAGCGTCCACGGTCCATTACAACCTCTAGAGATCCCCCAGTGGAAGTGGGAACATATTTCTATGGACTTTATCACCAAGTTACCGAGGACTGCGCATGGAGTTGACACGATTTGGGTGATTGTGGACCTGCTGTCGAAGAGCGCTCACTTTCTCACTATCAATGAGAGTTCTTCTGCAGAGAGACTGGCTGAGATTTATGTGAGAGAGGTGGTAGCTCGACATTGGGTGACGACCTCTATAGTGTCAGATTGAGACGTGCGCTTTACTTCCAGGTTCTAGAAGAAATTTCATGAGGAGTTGTGTACCCGGTTACATTTCAGTACCGCATACCATCCGCAGAAAGACGGGCAGAGCGAGCAGACGATTCAGACGCTTGAGGACATGCTGCGTGCATGTGTTATCGATTTCAGAGGAAGTTGGGATACTTATTTGCCATTGGCTGAGTTTTCATACAAAAACAACCATCATTTGAGTATTGGTATGCCTCCCTTTAAGCTTCTTTATGGGAGAAGGTGTCGCATTCCCATTTGTTGGGGAGAGGTAGGGCAGCGAGTGATAGGTGGAACTAAGATAGTGCTGAAGACGACTGAGCAGATTCAACAAGTCAGACAGAGGTTGCTGATGGCCCAGAGTCGCCAGAAGAGTTATGCAGACAGGCGACGATCCGAGCTAGAGTTTCAGGTCGAAGATTTTGTACTCCTGAAGGTATCCCCTTGGAAAGGGGTGATCCGATTCAGGAAACGGGGCAAGCTGGGGCCCCGATACATCAGTCCTTTCAGAGTGACTGCCAGAGTGGGTAAGGTAGCATACCGGTTAGAGCTACCTGTAGAGTTGAGTCAGATCCATAACACCTTCCACGTGTCTCGGGTGAGGAAGTGTGTAGCCGATGAGACGGAAGTGATTCCTTAGAGGAAATTCAGGTGGATGCGATCCAAAATTATATTGAGAGGCCGATTGCGATCTTGGATCGAAAGGTGAAGATTCTGAGAAATAAAGTGGTGCCCCTGGTTCAGGTCCAGTGGCAACATCAGAGAGGGTCCTAGTTGACTAGGGAGCTGGAATTCGAGATGCGAGAGCAGTACCCAAAGCTATTTCTAGAGCATGACTTCGAGGGAGAAATCTGATTCTAGTGGGGCAGAATTGTAACATCCAGACTTCCATGTATATTGTTTATTTATGTATTTCTGAGGACTATCGAGCAACTCGACGAGTTGGTGCCACAACTCGTCGAGTAGAGTCGCGTTGTGCCACATGGCATTAATGATCTACTCGAGAGTCAGAGAGTCGACTCGCCGAGTAGACGCTGTGAAGTGAAACCCTAAATCCCTAGGTTTGGGTCCTATCTAAGGGCACTTATAGCCTCATTTGTGGCTCATCGGCTTCTTAACCTTTCTGTGTGAAACCCTAAACCATTGTAGTGATCTTAGAGAGTCTCCAAGCTAACCTTGAAGGCTTTTAGTGCATCTTTGAGGTGGAAGAGGAGTTGTTTCAGCAAGGAACAAGAAAGAGTTGTTGGGGTTTAGGCCATTTCGTCTAGAGCTTCAAGAGGAAGGTAAAAAGCTTGAATCTTTCCCCTTTATTTGGTTAGATCTCATGAGTTGAGATATTAGAGTTTTCATCACATTTTATTTTAGGACTTAGAGCATACTAAATTATCAGAGGTGTAAACCTTGGATCTAGACCTTGTGAGGTCCCTACAGCCCAAAGGTCCCAACTTTATTAATCCATATGAGGAGTATGGTGTTTAACGCCTTGTGAGAACATGTATCGGTAGTTGGGAGCAAAACCACCATGCATGAGCATAAAGATCGAAGCTTTACGTGACAATAGAGCCTTAGGATGGTAGATCTAGTGTTTGGAGTGATAAATCTGCCTTAAAACGTCTGAATGAGAAATCAGATCGAAGAGACTCGTCGAGTCCATGAGCTGACTTGACGAGTCGGTTAGGGTTTGTCCTGATGAGCTGGACCATGTGATAACTCGACGAGTTAAGCGTTAACTCGACGAGATAGACCTTCACGGGACTTATGAGGAATGAGTGGACTCAACGAGTCACATGAGTGCACTCGGCGAGTCAGGTCAAACCTGGACTGTTAACTTGAGTTTGACTTCTGTTAACTTTAGGGTTTGGTCAACCGGGGGGGAGAAGGGGGGGGGGGGGGGGGTAAAATGGTCTTTTACCCATCCCAAGAGTTAGAGATAAAGAGAGAACAACCTTTGGTATATTTGAGTATGAGTAGAGTATTATTTCAAGACAATTATCCAATGTGTTAAGTGGAGGCTAGTTCGAGATTTCTGAGTATGAGACTTTTACTTTCTAGCTTACGAGGTGAGTCTTCTCACTATACTTACCATGAGTGGTATCTTTGTGTGACTGAGATATTTATTGTTCTTACCTTTTTATCTTAATATTCAACATTGTGTCTTTGTGATTTATGTTGAGTATTATTGTTATGAGCTTATTGAGTTGGGGCCAGAGGGTCCCACTGAGACACATTGACCAGAGGGTCTTATTGAGTTATAGCCTAGACTAGCTATTGAGCTATGTGTGGTATTTTGGGGAACTCACTAAGCTCTATGCTTACCGTGTTATGTGTTATGTGTTTCAGGTACTTCCCAGGATCGCGAGAAGGCCCCGGCTTTATTGTACACACACTCACATTGGAAATATGTTTGTGGAGGATTCTGGATCTGTGATAGACAATTTTTGAAAAAGTGTGTTGATGTTTGATATTTGAGATTTTTGGGAAATATGACATATGTTTATTTGTATTTGAAAATCAAAAATTTTGGTATGAAATTTACATTGTTACATCTGGGATCTTGAGAATTTAGGGATAAATGAAGCAGTAAGGAAGCCGATTTCTTTCTCCCAATCTGTAGGTGCTTTCGTGCTCCCCTTATTCAAATTTGCTTTTCAACTTATTTTTTCTTTTCACAAGTAGCTGATCATGTCTCTCGTTCTAATGAGGATTCCAAGGCAAAGCTTGCTCAAATAGAGCGTGCATTGAGAGAGCAAGAGGAGATCAACAAGGAGCTTCTGCTGAGGGTGGAGATGTCGATCAAGGAAAAAGCTAATAAGGAGGAGGAACATGCGGCTGAGATGAATGAGGTCATAGTTGAGGCGAAAGCTAGTGCTGCGATGGCTGTTTGCGAGACGAAGATCAAGCTTGCAGAGGAGCTGGAGAATACGGGATCCTAGAACACGGCCGGATGGCGTGAGGCCATACCAAGTTGACTGGTAAGCTTGTGAAAGCTAGTCAGGTTCTTGCATTGCAACTGAAGAAGGGAGAAGAGAAGGACAAGACGGAGGTGGTTTCGGGTGGTGGTGATCAATCTGTAGTTTAAGATTGATTTGGTTTCTTTAAAAACAATTCGAATGAATTTGGGTTTGTAAGACAATATTATTATTTCCTTCTTTTGTGGGATTGATGGGAAACTCTTTTAATGCTATGGTTGTTTTATACTTCTTTGCATGCTTGATTGAATCGCGTGGTTGTAGCAGTAGGATTTTTGAGGATCCTTATAACTAGTATCCCAAAGAGTTTAGGATTTACAAGAATTCTTAGGATTTGAATAACCTGAAAATAGTTAGTAACCCATTTAGGATCTCAAAATTGTTGAGATCTATTTACGATGATAAATCGTCAATCATCGGATAAGAAAGCCAACTTTTGAGTGATAAGGATAGATTGAACTAGATTATCCTTATGCTTCATGACCTTTAGGATTTATTTTGTTTTAACTTAGGAGAAGTGTAGAGTTACAATTCCCTTTGTTCCTTAGGATCTTGAAGTTCTCGTGTAGAAGGATCCTAGCTTTAGGAATTCATAATGGTGGATCCTTGGTCGGCTTTAACTTAGTGAACTTGGGGAGGATTCGTCTTGGAAATTAATTTGAAATAACTCCAACTTGGAAAATAACTGAGAAATCTCTTGTTTTGTAGCAGGTAATGCCACTAGTCTTGCATAATTTATGGGCGTTATCTCAATTTGAGGTAACACATAAGTGTTACGAACCTTACTAAATTATTGACGAAGATCTCAAATTCTATGATAACGTAAAAATGTTATAAACTTTAGTTATTTTCTAGGGAAGATCCCAACTTGAGATAACATGAAAATGTTATGAACCTTGTGTATTTTCTGGGGAAGATCCCAACTTGAGATAACATGAAAATTTTACGGGGTCAATTCCTCCTCCAATCCCGCCTGGCCAATCCATTGCCAATCGATCTCATTAGGCACATAGATCTCCTTGCACCTAAGTGTGTCCAACTTGTTCTTAGCACGGGCTAATGAGGATTTTGAAGTAATGGACGTTTTCACACGGTTAGTAAGACAATAAGCAATGAAGAGAAGTTGGCTATGTTCATACATGTTATAGGACATAATGAACATTTTTGCGTGGTTAAGGGAAGATTTCATCACTCCACACAAACTATTCATCAATGTTTTCATGAGGTCCTAACTTCAATGATGTATTTTGCAAAAGAAATTATAGTACCAACAACTCCTAATCCAACAAGACATAACTCGGAACGACATAGATGGTTAAAATAGATTTTTTCCGAAGTAATAGGTGCATTAGATTGAACTCTTGTACATATGGTTCTACCCGTTGATCTACAAACTCGTTATAGGGGAAGAGGAAAAGGAAAATGTTTTCAAAATGTAATAGGAATTTGTGATTTTGATATGATATTCACCTTTGTTTGGGCTGGATGGGAGGGTATATCATATGATTCAAGAGTTTTGAAAGAAGTTGCATTCAATTCGACTTCTGGATTTCCATTTCCTCCACCAAGTTTGTAATCTTTATATAACTTGTATTATATATCTTCTTTATATAATATATGTCACACTCATTTGCAGATAAATATTACCTTTGTGACGCCGTATATGCAAACACTCGCGGGTTTATGGCTCCATACCATAATACTAGGTATTAGTTAGCCAATTTTCAAAGAGGCCGACCTTTAACTAGAGAAGAAAGGTTCAATTATGCTCATGCACAACTTAGAAGTGTTATTGAGTGTGCTTATGGTGTGTTGAAGGCGAGATTCTCAATCTTAAAACAAATGGCTCCTTATCCTTTTACAGTGCAAAGAGACATAGTCATTGCTTGTGTCGCGGTTCATAATTTTATAAGGAAATACAATATAGAAGATGACTTTTTTACAAATTTTGAGGAGAACACTATGGTTACTCCTGACGTCCAAGGTGAGGGAATTGATAGAGAAAACATACTATGCATAGAACGGGGTCCAAAAACCATTCAATATATGCGTGTTTTGCGTGATCAGATTGCAAATCAACTACTTTCACCTACTTTATATTAAATTATTATGTTATTTTAAAATTCATTATGTTTTATTTGGATATTAAATGATTTATTTTTAATTTATATTTTGTATGACAATTTTTATTTGGATTTTTAAATAAGTTGTGTGTAATTTACATTTTGTATGAAAATCTATATGTTTTTACAATTATTTAGCAATTTCATCCACCACTATATACAACAGCAGGGTAAAATGGTCATTTTTCATCGGTTAGCACATGCAGTCAGATGTATAATCAAACGACATGATTTCTTACTCAGTCATGATTTCATACCCAAATAGACATTTCTCAGTCAACAACTATCAAACGGGCCCTTAGTTGATGGTTCGGTGGCCGACGGTGATGGTAGTGGCGAGTGAGATTAAACATCTATGTGTTTTGTCGGGAGTGTATGGGTGTTGGCGTTAAGGAAGGTGTCATGTGAACATTTATATCGGGAAAATTAAGGTGGTCAATCCATGTCAAGCGAATTATCCATCATTCTATGCAGCTCTCATCTTTTGACGGCTCCAACTTATATATAAGTCTATTATCATGCTAAAAAAATTATAAAATTATAAATAACATAAATTAAATATATATATATATATATATATATATATATATATATATATATATATATATATATATATATATATATATATATATATATATATATATATATAGAAGAAGAGTGTTTTAAAATGTATAAGTAATCATACAGAACATTTATTTGGTTTATCATATAATATATTCCATACAAAACATTTATTTGGTTTACCATAATATATTCCAATAATAATGATTAAACGCGGCTACGATTCAATTCATATTCTCTAAAAAATAAAGAACACAAACAAAGTGGTAATCATTATCGAACATGGGTGCCACCTTCATTTGCGCCTTAAATTCTCCAAATCCAACCACCATTTATATATATTTTTATTTAATTTTAATAACAAACAATATAAGTCCATCATTTTGTACCAATTCACACAAAACCTTAAACAGAATCACATAATGTTCTTTCCAAAATTATCTCCTACAATTTTCTTGTTTTTCTTCCTTAATCTCCTCATCTCCACCTCCATCAATGCTATCAAAACACCAACCCCAACTCAATCTCAACTCAATGTCATCAAACAATTCTTAACTTTTCAAAACAAGGCTCGGGCCGCTCTCCGTATGCCGCCATTGGTGTGGGACTCAAAGCTTGCACGCTATGCAGACCTTTATGCTAGGCAAAGACGGAACGACTGTCTGTTGAAACATTCCAATGGACCTTACGGGGAGAATATATTTTGGGGTAGTGGTGATGGATGGACTCCTGCTCAAGCATCACTCGCATGGGTGGCGGAACAACGGTGGTATCGGTATGGCTCGAATTCTTGTGGTGGAGGAAAGGAATGCGGTCACTATACACAAATTGTGTGGAAAACTACCAAGAGGATTGGGTGTGCTAGAGTGACTTGCTTTGGGGGTAGGGGTGTTTTCATCACT
Source organism: Lactuca sativa (assembly GCF_002870075.4). Taxonomy (NCBI): domain Eukaryota; kingdom Viridiplantae; phylum Streptophyta; class Magnoliopsida; order Asterales; family Asteraceae; genus Lactuca; species Lactuca sativa. Next base: position 216,525,791 of record NC_056627.2, read on the forward strand.
TGCAATTATTTTCCTCCTGGTAACTTTATCGGTGAGAAGCCTTATTGATGTTTTAGCCATAATTTTGGTAGACAAAACACCAATAAGATATGTGAATTTTATTCTTCATATTTTTAGAAATATTCTAAAAAATCTATTATTTTATGAATAAACTGATAATAATTTTGAGTTTACAAGATTCATTTTGTTTTACTATTAAATGTTTGTAAGGATATTTTTAAATCAATATCTAACATTTTACTAATTAGTAGTCAATTAAACATAATCATAATAGGCAATATATATTTCTAGCTTTTTTTAATTTTTTTTTAATTTTTTTTTTTATTTTTACCTTTGATACGTATCTTAGGTTGTGAGTACTGAGTAAAGCAAGACGCATGTTTCTGTCATGTAAAACTAACACATTGGGTCCAGTATACAGACTTAAATGAATGATAAACATGTGAAACGCATTTATCGTATAAAATAATACTAACTTTCATCATTTTAAGTGGTCCTTGCTTTCGTCTAGACTCTCTTTGTCCCTTAGTTTATCAAGTTAACCATCACACTCCCTCATGGTTTTAAATAGAAGAAAACGTATGTTGATTCGGTTTTTCGATTTTCGGATTTATTGGTTTTTTGTTTTTGTATTTTAAATCTAATTATAACTAAACCATATAAGGTTTGGTTTAATCGGTTTCGGTTTATACTGTTATGTTTTATTCAGTTCAGTTTCCAGGCTAAAACAAATAAAATTCTGCAGGTAAAAATAAATATTAAACCAAAATTAAAAATAACAATATAATGAATAATCAGTTTTATGAAATTATTTAACAATGAATATATAAACAATCATACGTTAATATTTACATTAAAAATAACTTCAATACTATATATTTATCAAATTCATAACAAAATAATAACTTAAAAGTTAATATATTAATAATCATATGTTAATATTCACATTAAAATTTACTTCAATACTATACATATTAAATTAATAGTTAAATAATAACATAAAAATAATATTCTCACATCGAATACAAAATTGCAAAAATGGTCCCTGTGGTATACAAATGTGGAATTGGTCCTCAGATTTAACTTCCGTTAACTTGTTGATGTTAACCCCCCTCATGTGCCTCCCACATGAGGGTATATTTGTCTTTTCACTTGTAAGGGACCATTTTTGCAATTGAAAAAAATATATCCCCATTTTAAAAAAAAGAAAATAATAACTATTTATATATTTTAATAATTAAAAAATAAAAGATATTTCCCTCTCTCTCAAGAATAGTATCCCTCAAACCTCTGTTCAAAAAACGATGTTTCTGATTTTGAATTCTGAATTCCATCGCCAAGATAATCCTTCATGACATCCCTCAAATCTTCGAATTTATTGTAGTTTGTAAAAAACATACTCATCAATTTCTTCAATTCATCATCTCCAAGATCATCAGTGAAAGGTCTAATGGGGATTGCGTTTTCCGGTTGAAAACTATAGGATTAGGGTTATCGTCAACAAATCATATCCTTCTTCAAATCCCGCCCTAGATCTGATAAATCTTTAACAAACCTACCCTCGAATTCCTTACATGAATTCTGATACAATCTGTGTGAAATCAAATCCCTGTAATCTAATTTATTCAAAACAAACGAAGTATATTCCCCGATTCCAACTATGAAAACCATAATTTAGTAGTTATTTGTGCCTAGGAACCGAAGAAATTCGTCAACAAATGGGCGTTTCAGCACATAGAAATCAACTCTTTCTCCATCCAACAATGGCCTCACTAAGAAATCATAAGTTCCCGGAGGTGATACTCCGGTTGCAGGTGTGGAATGGATTAGGAATTCATCAAGGTCAAGGAACACAGTTTTTTGATCAGGGGAGTTTGGTGGTAGGAGGGTGGCGGTAGATTCCTGGAAGAGCGAGCGGTGGTAGATTCCTGGAAGAGCGAGTGGCGGACGGTAGCGATCTGATTGTCGGTGGAGTTGGGGGTTTTGATGGAGGATTTACTCTTGGGAGTGGCAATACGAAAGAGTTTGGAGATGAGTTTGATGAGGCGGCGGCGGCAGGTGTAGAAGGATTAATTGATGGAGGCACCTACTATGGAGGTTGTCTTGGTGGCGGTGGTGATGGGAGTCTTCTTGCGGCAGCGGAGGTTACGGTTGGCCGGAGATCCTTTTGACTTCTTAGCTTTGAGGGATACTCTTTTATATATATATATATATATATATATATATATATATATATATATATATATATATATATATATATGTATATCTTTTATTTTTTAATTATTAAAATAAATAAATAGGTATTATTTTATTTTTTTTTAAATAGGGATATATTTTTTTCAATTGTAGAAATGATCCCTTATAAGTGAAAAGACAAATATACCCTCACATGGGAGGCACATGAGGGGGTTAACAGCAACAACTTAACAGAAGTTAAATCCGAGGACCAATTCCACATACAAACCACTCCAAAAAGACCATGAATCCAAAAAACTCAGAGTTTGGATTAAAACCCCAAAAATTTGCATACCAGAGGGACCATTTTTGCAATTTTGTGTTTATAAAATGGTTTTATTTGAAATTATATATATATATATATATATATATATATATATATATATATATATATATATAGTGGGTTTATTTGAAAACTTGGAGTTTGGATTAAAACCCTGACTTTTTTGGCTTTATGGTCCTTTTAAGTTAGTTTTATTGCGTTTTTGGTCCCTCTGAATAGTGAAAGGACTGTAATACCCTTGGGTTATTTATTTTTCATTTCTTTTTAAATCTAATATTTATATTAATAATTAATAAATTAAGAAGGGACTCACCTTCTCTCTCTCTCTCTCTCTCTCTCTCTCTCCATCGACATCCTCTTCTAAACATTATCATCTCCATTACAGCCATATATTTAAAATTTGTCAAAACATGCTTCTTCAATCCATCCGTAAACACATGTAGAAAAAAATACTTGATTATCTTCTTGCACAAGATCCTCAAGCGATCCTAAAACGATATGCAAACGATTATCTTCTTGAAAAAGACCTATCTCTTGTTTTAAACATCAAAAGACCTCTTCAGGAACGAAAACCCAAATTATATATGTGTCAATCAGTACCTCTAGTTTTAGATTCTGTCATCGAGTCCGATCCTTTCAGATTTAGGGTTCATCGAGTTCAAGCCTTGTTGATACAATGTTCATCGAGTTCACCAGTAACAGGTAACACAACCCCAAATCTCTGATGTAGGTGTCCCTTCCCCATTCCGATTTGATGTAATTTTGGCGAAGAAAATGGGTATATAGAGTACCTCAACTTCAAAAATCATCTAGGGGTACACAGATCCTCATGGGATGGATATATGATTGCATGAACAATTCCTAGTCTTACACCAACGCCCTTTATTGTCGACATCATGATATTTCCTCCTCTTGTTTTGTAAACTGGGGCTCAACTACCATCACAGAAAACCTGCAAATGCGTTCCATAATTGAAGATGGAGATTTTTTTGGTCAATCTAACTCTAATTCAGAAGTTTCTCCATCAACTAGAGGTAGCAATTCAAGCTCCATGAAGTGTTTCAACACCAAAACAATTAGATTAGGAACAGGGGCACAAGGTATTCAAAGAGAGGGAATTCAAGAAACTTTTGTTTTGGAAATAAATTTATGTATGTTCATCCCCAAAAATCAATTTATGTATGTGCTCATGTGTATATTTCGTTCTTGCAGATGGGTTTTTAGAGAGATAGAGAGAGAAAGCGAGAGAGAGAGAGAGAGAGAGAGGCCTTATATTTTAATTTAATAAAACATTAAATTAAATAGAAAAATGATAAAAAAAAATACCAGGAGGGCATATTAGTCATTTCAATTTGGCAAGGGACCTTTTCCACATACAAAGTAGCTTAAAAGGACCATCAATCCAAAAAAATCGAGGTTTAGACCAAACCTCAGAAAAAATGCATACCACAGGAACCATTTTTGCAGTTTTGTCATATATATATATATATATATATATATATATATATATATATATATATATATATATATATATATATAACTAAAACTAACCAAATAAGGTATCTTTAATCGGTTAACCAAACTAAATTAGCCGAAAACCAAATAACCCGAACCAAATAAACCAAACATAATTTTGTTCGGTTTGATTATTAGGTTTTGGTTTTTTTCACACCCTACTTATAGTCTCTTTATATAACGAATTTTCTTTATTTATAAAAACTAAAATTAAGATATCTTCTTAACGATTAACTTATTTAAATTTAAAAAGTTTGTAGTACTGTTAGGTAAATGTGGAGAACAATTTGTTAGCATATTATTATAGAGTAATGTTATAGAAAACCTTATATATTGTATTTTTTCTAGGTTAAACATCGACATATTTTTGATGAAAAAGACTTTGTATTTTTTCATTTTTTGCAATTTGGCCATTTTAGTTAAGGGTGTTATTTAGTTGGTTTTTTTGGTTTTCGGTTTATACGGTTCCGTGTTATTGGTTTTTTATATCTTAAAACTTACGATAATCAAACCAAATAAATTCCAGTTAATCTGTTTTGATTAATTCGGCTACAATTTATTTGGTTTAGTTTACCGGTTAAGCCAAATAAAATTTCTTATGTAACAATAAATATCAAAATATAATAATAAATTCTTTGTAAAAGTTTTACCAAATGAAAAAAAATTATACATAACATATTATATTCTTTTTTCATGATATATTAGCTTTAGGTAGGTATTAATGGAGCCACACAAGTTGTAGATGCATGTTAATATAACTTTTTTTTCATATATGAAGAGGAAATAAATATCCAAAGGTTAATTGAGATTTGACTAATTACTTGTTTCTTTTTAATATAAAATAAAAACAATTATATATTTATAATAGTTGATAATTAACTAATGAGTTATGAAAATATTTTTTAGTAACTATCTACCAATTTAAATAAAAAATTATAATTTACAAATATAAACTATAAAATATATATTAATTAGATAGTCTATTTGGTTTTTTTTGTTTAATAAAAATCATGAAAATTTAACCAAAACCGAACTAAATAATTTATCCTTATTCGGTTAAACAAATCGAATTAACCGCACAACCAAATAACCCGAACCAAATAAACCAAACATTATTTGGTTCGGTTTGGTTATTATTGGTTTTCTATTATACCCGTAATTTTAGTTGATTTTTTTTTGAAAAACTTGTCAAGTGTGAAGGTTTTTACGGGAAATTTTTTTGATGGTTTTTGGAAAAATGAAAAAAAAAATCAATATCTTTTTCAAAAAAGATAAAAGTTTAATTTTAATCTAAAAAAGAATATTATTTTATTATGTTATTACTAGGCAAATACCAATGTGTTGCACAAAATTCACCTATATAATTGAAATATTTAGAAATATATGTTTTTTTAAACATATGAATTGGCTTGTTATTAATTTTGATCTCATAGTTCTTATACTATGTTGATATAAAATATTGATTATTTTGAATTATATGATAAACCAGACTTCAATCAAAACTATATAAGCTCAATCGTCTCAATGACATATACCCACAAGTTACTCACAAACCAAATTAAATATAATACTATATGGTTTAATGTTATTTATAGTTGTTATGGTTAATTATTAAAAAAATATCGTTTCTTAACATTTGAATTTTTTTCATTTTAATTATTTAAAAGATAAAACATTGTTTTTGTTTATAAAAGTAACAATATAATTTTTTTTTTATATAATATTACATTTTAAGTTTGTTGCTGTAAGTTATTTTTAAGCTATTTATTTGGAACAACTTAATGATTATGAAAAATAATTTTAGAAATATTTTTAATTAATTTGGGATTACAATTTATGTTTTTCATGGAAAATATCTCTTTTATAATATAGTATAGACATAGATAGATTGTAACACAATTTTATGAATACAATGTTATTAATTGTTAAAATAATGAAAATCTGATAATATAATTCATACGATTTTTGTTTATACAGACAAATAAGTCTAAAGATTGTGGTGATATTTTTCCTATGGAAAAAATGTGTCACTCAGGTGTCATGTAAACTTTTACCATTTTTGTCACAATTTGTCGGTGGGTGGGGTGTGCGGATATTTTTCACAACCAATTTTTTTTTAAAAAGTTCAAAAGATGTAAAAATTACTATTAAAACAAAAAACATAAATATTAATTAAAATAACATAATATATCATTTAAATTTAAAAACATTACATTTAATTTAACAAACATAAAACGAAATTTAAAATAACTAACTTAATAATGTAGAAATGCTAATCCATAGAACAAACAATCTTTCGATCCGAATATTCGTCTATATCATTATTGAGTGGCTCATTCAAATCAATTTGATTAATTTGATATATAGGTTCTGCCAAATCACTGCAAAGCTCATGATGTTGGTGAGTGTCACGTATCACCAATGATCTTGCATGCAGGGAACAGCTGATATTGTCACACTTAAGGATGCATTTTCATTTTCTTTTTATACTGACAAATCATTTTTCCCTCGTATTCCAAAGTCATATTATGTAAAATGACACATGAATACATAATACAACCGAGCTTTTCCACCATTCGAGGGTGTGTCGAATTTTGTAGCATACGTCAACGCTTCATGAGGACTCCAAATGCTCGTTCGACATCCTTTCTAGTTTTTTCTTGAAATGTTTTATACTTTATGCATTTCAAATCACCTAGACGTGTTAGTGTTTTCACAAACACAACGAAGTCAGGGTAAATAACATCGACAAGATAATACCGATAGTCATATGTCGTTTAATTTACTTGAAATTAACAGTGAGGTGTTGACCCACCACAAAAGGTATTGAATATATGTGACATGTATAAAACATGTGTATTGTTGATTGAGCCAGGAGGACAAAAATATGAATTCCAAATCAAAAGAACTTCTAGCACAACAACTTCAAGTATGATTGTAGGGTGACCCTTATCATCGCGTGTAAATTGCCATTACCATTAAATAGGACAACCACTCCATGCCCAAAAACTTCCAAGTATCACAGAAAATCCATCAACATCTGCACAGTGAGCATATAATGATTGAATGTAAGTAAAAGTAGGCTTACACAAATACCTTTGATCATAAATAGTGACAACACATCTGCAAAAATCCTCCAACTTTCCCTTCCTACCCGCTCAAAATTTTGAAAATATTCTTCTTCTTCTTCTTCTTCTTCTTCTTCTTCTTCTTCTTCCTCCTCCTCCTCCTCCTCCTCATAGACCATTTATATAATCGTTTCCCATGGGAATGGTTTAGATGAATGGGTATATATATATATATATATATATATATATATATATATATATATATATATATATATATATATATATATATAGGTTGTAAAGTTAATAAAATAGAAACAATTCATTCGAAACGATCACAAGCCCCAAACCGTCGAATTCTTCATCGGTGACCCTATGCCAATTGCATAATTTCGTCGACAACAAATCCTGCACTGGAACCACCAGAAACAACTGTTCATCATCATTGGATCTGTTGGGTCGCCACCAGGTGTATTGGTTTACCACCTGGTATATAGGATTGTATATGAGCGAAGACGGTTTCGAGAAGGGAAAATCAAGCCACCTGTGACAACCACCATTTATAGTGTAGATTTGTGAACAAGTGGAGATGGTGGCTCCATCTCCATCTCTGTGTGTGTGTCACATCAGCACACAAAAATGTGTGTGTTTTGTGTTTCTCTTCTCCACCTGGTGTTTCTACAAGACTTGATCACTCTTATATTTGTCTGCATGACTATATTTGGTTACTATTATATTTTCATGCATGACTATCATTAAAGTCATCTCAACTATTAAAATAACACATCCTTAATCGACGATAGCAAGTTTAACAAGTTTTCGATGACTTCTTAGGTGGATTAATGACTTTATTCGGTAAGAAACTATGTCATGTGTATATGGTTGGTCTTTCTATAAATGATTTGTGATTAAAGTGACATCCTCTACTAAAAACTATCAGTTTGACCATGGGTGTTCATTTCATATTATTTTCAAAATAATGATATGAATAGTTTAAAGTAAATTAAAATTTGATCTAAAATTTCGAATTAAAATTCACTTGAACTGATTTTTATAATTCAACATTTAGAGTTGATACATTTGAAAATTACAAAATCTTAACAATAAATCCGCAAATAAGTCAATGTCATGTTATCTTAGTCAACAATAATATAAGAAATATATGCAAATAATTTGTTTGTCAATTAAAATTCATAAATACTATTTTGCAGACGATTAAGTTTGAAAAATAATGATATGAAATTTAAAATAATAATCGGTGTTGGACCAAACATTTCAATGTAATTTGGATGGTTCATATCATATTTTAAATTTTCTTATACTATTGATATTCATATTTTGCAAATTAACTTAAATGAACGCCCATCTGTCAAAATGGTGTTTTTAGTTGAACGTGTTGAAACATCCCTCACTAAGGTAGTTTTAAAAATACTTTTAAAATCATGTTATTTTGTATTTAAAGGTTTTCAAGTTCAAATAGTGCAAAAAATACAGTCCAAAGTCCAAAACAACTATACTTTGTTTAAAATGACGAGGTGAAATCACTTAACATCATTACATAGGTCAAGATTACCAGAAAATTTGTGGCCGTCAAACTATCATCATTATCTTCTACAAAATTTCTCTAAGGTCTTCAATGTAAGTATATATAAAAGTATACTTAGGCAATGGAATTTTTAGTGGGAATACTTGAGGTAGACTCATTTAGGGTAGTAATCATGTTAATTATTACACTCGATTCAAAACTCCAAAATCAATTTACAATCAATAAAGTTTCCAAAGGTTGAATAAAGGGTACTATAGTCCTAAAACCAAAGTTAAAAAGGTTTAGTAACCTATAAACCAAAGTACGAGTGTTTAATAACCCACAAACCAATTCAGAGGGTTTAATCACCCTAAAACCAAAGTTAAAGGGTTTGCTAACTCGTAATCCATAATCAAGTTCCAATATAAAAAAAAGTACTAACAATGGTTAACCAAATAATATCAAAATATATATAATAATTCCAATATAAAAAAGTGTTAACAACAGTTAAGTAAGTAAGATAAAATTATCTCAAATAATTCAACAAGTCAAAATGGGATAATTCATTCAACGATAACAACAACAACAATGCAATATACATATATCCTATTCCCAAGTCAATCTCAAAAGTCCAAGCTCAAAATGCTGGTTCAATTTTGGGCTAGTCTAGTATAGAGTCATAATATATAGTGGAATCACTCTACTCAGTACACCATATCACACATGTTCTATTAGGCTAGTCATATTGTGAACCATCCCACAAGACCCAAAAAAGAGGTCACGAACATTTCTTTTCAATATTGATGATTATCTAGAAATATAATTACTCCAACTTTATCAAATCACTTATGGATACCATGAATGAATCTTAAGGTCTCCCATCCTAATTCAATACACATAAGAATGTCAAAATATTCTGAAATAAACAAGTTTTCAAATAATCAAAACATCTCTATTAAATATTATTAACAACTTGTATGTTATTCCATCTTTTTATATTTTATGTTACTCATTAATCACCACCCATTTACATAATCAAATGGTTACAAAATGAGCATATACCCTGACATGGATTCACAATACATGTTATACTTCTATGACGATTGAAGAAAACATCTTAGCTTAGTGTCCTAGATGCCTACTAAGTAGTCAAGGTGCCTTACTAATATGCCAAAAAGTCTTAATATGGAATCCAAACATCCGCTTAGATGTTGGTCTAACCAATCTTCTATTTTAGCATTGTACTTTTCTCTCATTTGCATCCATACTTTTTGAATATTTACTGATGATGTCTAATAGTTATTATGACAAAAAATAACTTCATTTGATGCTAGTTATATCTCATAACATTAATTAATTAACAAGTTAATAACTTAATGATTCAATGAGTACAAACGTATACACATGAAAACATAAAATGCCCACATAACAATATATTCTTAGTGACTTATGGTTATATCTAATTGTTCTTTTCATTCGATGATCATAATTGACCCTTCAAAATCGTAATCAAAAAATGGATTCTAATCCAAATCTTATCTTTATCTCATGATGTAATTCCGTAAAACGTGATTCTGGTCTTACAAATGGAATTAAGATGCATGAATCCAACAAATATGTTTATGAGATCAAAACATTTATTTTACCTTTTTAGTACTTCAAAACCATTACAAATCCATTTCCATTGCGTCGATTTTATTATATTAAAACATTTAATGAATCAAATTCACTTACAAATTATTACATCCGTTTCTAATGGCATTACACCATTGTAATCACTAACTAATCTTATAAACATTATGATTAATTGAATCACAGTAGAAGAAATAAGTAACAAAATCATTATACAAAATCTAACCCTAGATTCATAAATTACTTTTAGATTTTGATATTAAGCTTATGTACAAGCCATTAACACTAATATACATATTCACCAATTAAAGTTTCGAATCCTTAATTCCATTCTTAGTGTTCGAATCAAACACTTTATGGAGAAGTGTTGATACATTAGTGATTTAAAACTTTTTTCAAGCATCAAAACCTTCACAACTTTTTTATTAAATCATGAAACTCAAATTTCATTAGAAAGCTTTATAACTTCGCCAATTTCTTCAATCCAAAACAACTAATGGAATGGATATTAAAGCTAAGATTCAGGAACTAAAAGTAAATTAAGATAGAAACTCAATTGTAACATCATTAATCTACACAGTTACATATTTAATTTGGGGAACCAAATCCTAGATCAAATTTTAAAATAATCAGTGAAGAGGAATACCTTCTCAAGGTTTTACAACTTCAGCATAACTTCTCTTGCTTAAGTTTCATTCAAGTCCCTCTTTAATTTCCCCTTCCCCTCTCAATCATCATGTATAAATCTTCTCCTCTATAGATCAATTTCTAACTCAGATAAGGGAGGGGGAGCTATTAGACAAATATAGTTCTTGTACCATTATGTATTTATTCATTAGTTAGAGGGGTGTTCATGTAAGTTCTTTATTAATTAGAGAGGTGTTCTTGTAACTTATTTTCCTATTTATATCACCGTAAATCATCGTTCACATAGAGTTTTTCATTAACTCTCATATGGTATCAAGCCTTGTAACTCCCAACCTTCTTTTTCCTTCCCTCTAGAATCGTCCCTCCCATGTTCTTCCTCTCCCGCCCATCAACTTTCCTCACCCTTCAGCTTCATCATCATGTCCGACTCTAATGCTTCCTCTCCCTCTCTCTATTAACACCATTTTGCATCTCATCACTATTCGTCTTTCTTCATCAAATTACCTTCCGTGGAAGAATCAAATGATCCCTCTTTTACAATACCAGCAACTTCTCGGTCATGCTGACGGCTCCGTTCCGTCCCCACCACCCTCCATTGGTTGATAACAAGCCGAACTTGAATCCGGCGTTGGCAGAGTGGGTCTCCACCGATCAGAGGTCTGTTATTATTCTTCAAGCTTCTCTCACAGAAGAAGCTTTTTCTGAGATTGTGGGCCTCTCAACAGCTCGTGACATTTGGGTATCCCTTGAAGCCGCCTATGGCAACTCCTCCTTAGAGCGTGCCCAAAATCTCCGTGATCAACTACGCCATCTTACCAAGGGTTCCTCCACCGTTTCAGAATTTGGCAGAAAATTCAAGTCCATTTGTAATCAACTTGATGCCATTAGTCATGGGGTGGAGGAAGCTGACAAAACTCATTGGTTTCTTTGCGGTCTTGGTGCCTCGTTGAGAATTTTTCCACCACCATTCATGCTTCTAGGGCTGTTTTTCGGTTTCGAGACTTGTTGGCTCGTGCCGAGGGTCATGAAATTTTTCTCAAATCCATTCACAGTGACACCACTCCCTCGGTTGCTTTTTTATGCCGACGCTACTCCCTCCTTGGGTTCGAATGGTGGTCGGGGTCGGGGTGGTCGCGGTTGTGGACACCGGCCTCCTCATTGTCAACTTTGTCTTCAAAATGGCCACTACGCGAACCGGTGCCCTCAACTTCAATATTTTGCGTGCCCTTCACCCGTGCGTGATGTTGTTCTCGCCAAAGCTTTTTTAACCAAGTGTCAAGTTACTCCTTCCGGTCCAGATTGATTTGTTGATTTCGGCACCTCCGATCACATGGTGTCTTCCGCCGGATCAGTGTCTAATGTCGAGCCGTATGGTGGTGACACTTCGGTCCAATTTGGAAATGGTAATACACTCCACATCTCTTCTATTGGTTCTTCCAAAATTGCTAATGGTATTCACTTGCGGGATGTTGTGGTGGTTCCCCGCCTCACCAAAAATTTACTATCCATTAGTAAACTAACGTGTGACAATCCTGTGGATGTTCGTTTCTCCTCTTCTTCGTTTTTTATTCAGGATCGAACAACGAAGTAGGTCCTAGCACAAGGAAAATGTGATCGTGGCCTTTATGTTCTAGCCACTTCTCCCAAAGCTTATGCGTTTTTTGCCGGATCCAAGCCACATGCCTCTTTTAAACTTTGGCACTCCAGATTGGGACATGTGTCTTTTGACACTATTTCTATGTTAAATAAACTTGGAATTTTATTTGTTTCTAGTGTGTTGCCGAAACCGAATATTTGCTCTCCTTGTGAACTTGATAAGTCTCGTCACTTGCCATTTTCTAATAATAATAAACGCGCTTTACATATATTGGATTTGGTGCATTGTGATCTATGGGGGCCGTCACCCGTTTCGTCGATTAATTCATTTCGCTACTATGTCTCTTTTGTGGACGATTGTTCGCGATTTACATGGTTGTATCTACTGAAGGCCAAATCAGAATTTTATGATGTTTTCGTCTCATTTCTCACTGTTGTGGAAAATCAATTTTCCACCAAACTTAAAGTTTTTCAAAGTGATGGGGGTACGTAAATTTTAAACTATCGTGTGAAGGGCTTATTAAACTCGCGTGGCATTTTTCATTAGATTTCTTGCCCGTACACCCCACAACAAAACGGACGAGGCGAACGCAAGCATCGGCATATAATTAAAACGGGCCTTGCCATGATGTTTCATGGTCACATACCCACCTCTTATTGGGTTCACGCCTTTAGCACCGCGATGTATATTATTAATTGCTTGCCTTCAAAAGTTCTTGGCTATCAATCTCCTTTTGAGATGTTGTTTGGTTGGGTGCCATCTTATGATAATTTTCGCCCGTTCAGGTGTCGGGTCTACCCTTATTTGTGGGATTATTCGGCTCATAAATTGTCTCCACGGAGCATTCCCTGCGTTTTTCTTGGATATCACTCCCAATAAAAAGGCTACTTCTCTCTTGTTCCAAGATCCTCGCACATTTACATCACATGCCATGCACGATTTGATGAGTTGTGTTTTCCTTTTGACACCACTGCCACGCACACTGCAATCGTTGATTTACCGCTTCAATCTTTTTTGGATGATTTTCCAGGTGTGTCCGTGCCCGCTGCTGTCTCAAACTGTACTCCACCGGCCTCGCCTCCAACTCCATGTACTGTATGCGATGATCCTCCCATGCCGTCATCACCAGTCGATCCCCCGAACCCGATCATGCTTCTACAGTGTCTACCTCAGACTCCTCTTCCGCTGCCTCAGACTCTGATCACGACTCCGAAACTGAACCTACATCAGGTTTTGATTCGGGTCTGTAGCTACCCGATGTTGAGGTTGTTTCCTCCTCGCCCTCTACTCCATCAGCATCGACTCCTGTTGCTCCTATCGGGCACCCCATGACCACTCGAGCAAAATCTGGGATTTTTAAACCAATGCATTGGGCAGAGCTTTCTCATACATTTGATGGTGGGTTTTATGCTGCTCTGTTTGCCTCTGCTGACCCAACAACGCATATTGAGGCTCTTAGGGATTCCAAATGGGTTGACTCCATGGGCTCTGAAATGCATGCACTTTCACAGAATCACACTTGGTCTTTGGTTCCCCGTCCTGCTAACACGAATGTGGTGGGGTGCCGTTGGATTTTTCGGACCAAGTACTTAGCCGATGGCTCTATTGATCGACATAAAGCTCGCCTTGTTGTTCAAGGTTTTAGTCAAATTCCCGGTCTCAACTTTTCTCATACTTTTAGCCCGGTGGTGAAGGCAAAAACCGTCCGGGTTGTCTTGACTATTGTTGTTATTCATAACTGGCCACTTCACCAGCTTGATGTCAACAACGCCTTCCTTCATGGCTACTTTTCTGTTACAGTGTATATGCGGCAACCACCAGGGTTCAAGGATCCTCGTTTCACTAATCATGTTTTCATGCTTAACAAGGCCATTTATGGCCTCAAACAAGCTCCTAGGGCATGGTTTCATCGCCTAAGCTCCTTTATTATGGCAAATGGGTTCACTTGCAGTCGTGCGGATCCCTCTTTGTTTGTGTTTCAAAGTGGTGCTTGTCTCTTATACTTACTCGTATATGTGTATGACCTTATCCTAACAGGCTCTGACTCGGTTGTTATTCGCTCTTTTATCTCCAAGCTTCACACAGAATTCAAGATCAAGGATCTCGGTCACCTCAGCTACTTTCTCTGTTTGGAAACCAAGCGTCTTTCGTCCAGATTGTTTCTTAGCCAGTCCAAGTATGCTCATGCTATTGTTTCCCGTGCTGGCCTACTTGAGTCAAAGCCCGTGGCGACCCCTCTATCCCCGAGTGTCTTTTTTTTTGCATCTGGTATACCTTATAAGGATCTGACCCATTATCGTTCTCTTGTTGGAGCTTTGCAATATTTGACCATCACCCGTCCTGATATTTCTTATCTCGTTAATCAGGTTAGCCAGTTTCTTTAGGCTCCTACTATTGATCACTATCAGGCGGTCAAACAGCTTATCCGATATGTTAAGGGAACCCTCTCCTATGGTCTTACTTTTTCGAGACCTACATCTACGAACCTTGTTGGTTATTCTGATGCGGATTGGGCTCGTTGTTTGGATATGTGTCGGTCCACCTATGGGTACTCGATCTTCCGGGGGGGGGGGGGGGGGGGGTAATCTTGTATCCTAGAGCGCCAAAAAGCAGCCTACGGTCTCTCGCTCCAGCTGTGAATCTGAATATCGAGCCATGGCTAACACTGCTGCTGAACTCATATGGATTACTCACTTGTTGTGTGAGCTTCACTTTCTTCCCATTGGTCGTCCGACCATCTTGTGTGATAATCAGAGTGCCTATTTCTCACACAAAACCCAGTGTCTCATAAGCGTGCCAAATGTATCGTTCTTGACTACCATTTTGTTCATGAGCTCGTTGTATCTGGGAAACTCGTTACCATGTTTGTTCCTACCAAGCTTCAGGTAGCGGACATTTTTACTAAGAGTCTTCCACGACAACAATTTGAACAGTTTCGTCACATGCTTCGCCTTGGACCGCCACCGATTCGCTTGAAGGGGGATATTAGACAAATATAGTTCTTGCACCATTATGTATTTATTCATTAGTTAGAGGGGTGTTCTTATAAGTTATTTATTAGTTAGAGGGGTGTTCTTGTAACTTATTTTCTTATTTATATCATCGTAACTCTCGTGTGTATCTGGTTCACAGTTTTTCATTAACTCTCATTGGAGCTAGTTACTCTAATTCTCTTATCATTTGCCAAGAATAACCCTCATAATTCCACTTTTCTAACAATTTACACGAGGAGTTTTAGAGAAACTTTTATCGTTTAGATATTTTACCCATTCTAACTCATTAGCTATGTCAAATCTAGTTAACACCAGTTTGGTATGTTTGAAATTTTTACTTCATCCATCATAATGTGTAAATCTTGATTCTATTAATCTTTTAAATAAATTCTCAACGATAAATCTATCATCTTTATTTATATTAGCCAAATTATATTTAATATAATTGATTTGTTTTATTCTTATTATAATATCTTTCACCAAAATAGCCAAAAAAAATGTACAAAGCCAAAAAACAAAACGTTAAAATGAATCCCACCTTAAGGATGATTTTGTCTTTAGAATCATAACTTTAAGACTAACGATTGTTACTTTTCCAACTTTATATGCGATGAAATATCATCAATAGTTGAGTTCTCGATCGTTGTAAAAATAATTAGAAGTTTATGATACAGGGATCGAGGCTTTTTTGACAACTATAAGAATATGATTTAATTTTATAATAATATTAACAATAATATGTGACAAACAAATATTATATATATATATATATATATATATATATATATATATATATATATATATATATATATATATATATATATATATATATATATATATATATATACTCACACACATGCACGTGATGGTAATTAATGAAACATTATATTTGGATAGACTTAAAATAACAATAACAAACATACATGGTAGTACAATCTTGCTATTGTGTTAATTTCCGACAAAGAAGGTAATCTTAATGAGTTATATATACACCAACAAAAAAAAAAATAACTCTCAACTAAAAATGGTTAAGTATATACTTTAAGTGATAAAGCAATGATTTCAAAAGTGTGAAAGCAATGAACTGCGCAGAAAAGGTTTGAGAACTCAAACATTGAATTAACTTAAGATCAATGTTTGATAATAATAAAGATTTAGTCAAGTCTAGTAAACCAGTCTTGTCACGGAATATAAGATGATCAACAAAGTGCTCAATAATAAATGATAATAGTAATAAGTATGAACAATGTAAAGTGATTTAAGAACAAGAAGAATGTAAGAGAGTGATTAACTGAATGATTCTTGATATATGTGAAAAGGTGAAAAAACCACACTTTGATTCAAAGGATGACTTCTCCTTAAAATGTCAAGGTATAACTACAAGACGAAACTGACAAAGTGCGCATGGGTTGAGAGACACCTAAAGATCAATAGACTGGCACATCAATTATTGTTCATATTGTCTCTTGTACAACACTACAAAACAATAAGAACCACACAAAAAGGTACTTACAACATTAAATGAATTACAGAAACCAAATACTTCAGCACTAAGATGTATCTCAGGCATATCTTCAATTTGGAATAGCTTCAATTTTGACAGAGCCACATGTGTCCATTGAATATTTATTCAAAAGTTCGGAAATGTATTTTTCTTGATGAATGAAGATTCCTTTGTTGGTCTATTTAACTTACAATTTGAGGAAGAATCTTAATTCATGATTCATACTCATTTGGAATCAACTAACCATTAGTTTAGCAAAGTCATCAACCATCGTCGAATCAATTAGTCCAAAATGATATCGTCGACAAAAATTTGTACTAACATGAAATGTTTCCCATTTGTTCTTCGAAATAATGTGGGATCAAGAATTCCTATTTGAAAACTGGAACACTTCAAAAAATCAGTGAGTGTTATACCAGGCGCAATGAGCTTGTTTGAGGCCATAAACAACTTTTTCGAGTTTGTAGCAATTGTTTTGATATGAAAGATTCACAAACCCAGGAGGTTGTAGAAGATATACTTCACTATCAAGTTCACCATTGAGAAAATCACTCTTAATGTCCATTTCATAAACTTTAAAGCCTTTGTGAGCAGCAAAAGCGAGAAAGACTCGGATAGCTTCAAGATGGGCAACATGATCAAATGTGTCGTCGTTGTCTAGTCCTTCGATCTGAGTAAATCCTTTAGCTACCAATCCTGCTTTGTTTCGAATTATAACTCCAGCTTCATTGAGCTCTTTTCAGAAGACCCGTCTCGTACCAATAATAGGGTGTTCCTAAGGTGGAGGGACAAGATTCCATACTTGATTTCTGTCAAATTTTGCTAGCTCTTCTTGCATGGCTATCATCTAATCCGAATGTTCTAAGCCTTATTTGATGGATTTATGTTCAACCATTGATATGAATGTCAAGAAGTGACACTCTTTTTAAATGTTAGTAGCAAGGTGAGTTTCAACTCCAACATTGAGATTTCCAATCACTTGATTCGGAGGATGATCCTTTGTCCATATATGCAATCTCGGAAGTTCTTGAGCAAAATTGGATTCGATATCAAGAACATGGTTGTATTGATCCCCCTGAATAATTTGAATTTGAGGATGATGCTACCCCTAAACTTCTAAACCGGATATGTTAGTGTCGTTAGAGTTTGGAAAGTCAAAGAAGTTGACGTCATCTTCATTGTTGTTCAGAATTGGATCAATTTCAACGAATTGATATGCTGCATCTTGAAATCCATCTACATTCAATTTGAGGGTTGGATTACTATTCTCCCCATCAACCCGAGAAGGTTGAAATGCATCAGAATCAAATGGAGGAAAGATTGGGGTCAGATCATAAATATTTTGAGAAACCGGAGTGGCAGATGAGGACGGTCTTGATCGAGATTCAGAACCAAGAGCAACTTCTATTGGACTGAATAGGCTTTCGAAATCAACTTCATAACTAATTTGAGGATTCAGAGCTTTAGGAGGTGGAGCATCGGACTCCATGATATGTGTTATAACATGATTTGGAACTGAGTTCCGAACAAAATTATCAACAAAAGAGATATCAAAGCTTTCTTCAATTACAGGAGTTCTACGATTAGAACTCTGTAAGCTTTAAATTTGGTTGAGTAACCCAAAAAGATGGCTTCATCGGATTTCGATTGAAACTTGGTGAGTTGATCACGATTGTTTTTGATAAAGCATGAACATCCAAAAATATGCAAAAACGAGATACTTGGCTTCCGACCATTCATTGCTTCATATGGTGTCATGTTGAGACGATGGTTGATGATGCTTCGATTTTGAGCGAAGCAGGCTGTGGAGACAACTTCAGCCCAAAGATAAAGAGAAAGTTTTGAAAAGTTCAACATCGACCAAGTGGCTTCAACTAGAGTTCATTTTCTTCTTTCAACAACACCATTTTGCTGAGAAGTGTAGGGAGGGAAAAAATTGTGTTTAATTCCTTTGTCAGTAAGTAAATTTTCAAATGTGGCATTTATGAACTCGGGTCCATTGTCACTTCGAGTTCATCGAAAAGGAAGTTTAATCAGAACTTTAATGCATTTGATGAATTTTATGAGCTCAGAGACAGTTTCTGGTTTTAGACTTTAAAAGAAAACCTAGGTGAACCTTGTGTAGTCCTCACCTATCACACGAATGTATGTTATGTGATTTAAGATTTCGGTGGCAGATGGTCCACAGAGATCGATATGAAGAAGTTCAAGAAGTTCCAGAATGGATTTTTCAATCAGAACAAGATGTCCTTTCTTTGATTTCTTCCTAAATTCACACACAACGCAAAGATGATCGCTTTCAAATTTGAGGTTTGGCAGACCTCAGAACATTTCACCATAAACCAAATCATTCATGTATTGGAAGTTAATATGAGCAAACCTCTGATGCCATAGCTAACTCATGTCAGCGACGACTTTTGATAGTAGATAGAGTTGAAGCTTTCCGATGATCATGTTGATGTCTAAAGGATATATATTCTTGATGCGATATGATTTGATAAGACATTCTTTTCGGTCTTGTTTCATAATATAGCTGTGCTATTTACAAAACTCAATTCTCTGATCTGCATTAGTGAGTTGGGCCACATTGATTAGATTATGTTTGAGATCAGATTCATAAGCCACATTGGAGATAGGGAAACTCTCTTTGGTCAGGGTACCATAACCTCGAATTTGAAATTTTTCCATAAGTAACATAACCAGCATTTGGAGTAAGTTTGAGATTACGTAGAAAATATTTCTACCCATTCATGTGAATAGAACAAGCATTATCAACATATCATATTATATCTTGTTCTGAAGCACAAAAAGCCTACAAAATCAGTGAATTATGGAGTTTTTAGGCTTTGTGTTAGATTTAGGGACTTTAACATGGGCTTTGGACTTGGCTTGTGATTTTTTAAAAGCTAGTATCTCGGAAGACTTTTTTGGATATTCTTTTGGGAAAACACAAAATGTCAGAGTCTTTTCATTTATCCAAAAAATCATACTCAACCATTGGCTGTTTGTGCACTACTTTCCTCAGAGGAACATTTTTTCGAGATATTGTAAGGAAAACTGTGTTTGGAGGTGTTTCAATTGAGTTTTCAGATTTTTTGATTTTCCACTCAAAATTTTGTTTTAAACCTTTAGAAGGTTTCGGAACAGCAGTGTTCCGAACATCTTTTCCTTCGTTCACTGTATTCGTAGGCACATTTGATTTTAGAAATTGTTTTCGTTTAAAAGTAGTTCCATCCAAGGTAGCAATAAACACAGAAGAATATGCTTTCCGAGGAGAGTCAGTTTTCTTGGATGGGGTCTAAAACGTAATAGTTTTCACATGATTTATAACAAATGTGTTTCAAGTATCAGAGCTAACCGGAACATATGGTCTCTTAAGGATCTTAACCGACATTAAAGTATTGTGATGCTAGTCATAGAACTAACTATTTGAGACACTTTCTTCTCGGATTTCTCAATGAATCTAGAGCAGTGCCTAGACCTAGTTTCTTTTCCAAGGACTTTCCTAGCTTTGGTCTTTGGATGAACAATTTCATTCTTGTTTAACCAAGGTTTCTTTCGAGATACATATGATAACTTGGAAGTTTATCCAACCGATGGGTTGTTGAAAAAAGGCTTAACTGGAACAAAGGTCGATTTAGAAACCACACTAAAGTTGAAGACACGGGAATGATTTCCTTAGTAACATAATTATTCGGAGGGCCGAAGTTCTGAATGCAAACTCCAATACTGCATGTGCTATATAAGGGTGGGATTAGGTTATGTAATAGTGATTCGTTTGAACTCAGGAATCAAAGACTAATACTTGTCTGAGGTCTCATAAAGGTACGACAATGGTGAGACAAGGTGTCCGAATAAGTGTGGTTCAAAATATCTCCCATAAACATTAAGTTTTGAAGTTCCTTCATGGGACAAACAATTGGTTTTGGAAACTCGCTTCCGAGACCAAGTGCTTTGGACCAGGGACGACGAAAAATGTGTGTCATTCTTTCATTAGCTATAAGAATATCAATTGAATGATGCAAAACATCGATTTTCGCATTAAGACGTTTGTTATCAGTAACCAAGATTTTTCTTTCACTAACTGATATTTCATATTTTTCATTCAAGATAAGACATTCATCCTTGGCCATTAAAAGTTCTCTTTCTAAATATTCAATACTTGCGGTCTTCAAAACTTAATCTAAGTCTAGTAAAATCACTATCCAACTTCTCACTAACTTCTATGGTAGACTCCTAGGTTCTATGGATAATTGTCATATCTGATTGAATCTGATTTAGATAAGACTCATAAACAGATAAATCAAAGTTATTATCAGTAATCATAGATTTTACCTGCTGGATGATGTTATGGCCAGGTGGATCATTAGTTGCCATGTATCAATAGTGTGGCTTAGCATACTTATCATCAACTTCTAAACCAGAAGACCAATAACCCTCATCACACTCAATAGACTCTCTAGACATAAGACACATGTTTCTTCCAGATTTTTCTTATTCTTTATCTCCTTGACAGTACCTATCAGCATTTCTTAAAACGGTGGTGACAAAACCCTTTTCACTTTCAGCAAGTTCTTGGGCTCTGCGAGCATAGGAGGTTGAGTCTTTCACCTTTGATTTTAGAGGAACTTCAACCAAACAATACTTAGCATAGTGGTTTCTGAGACCAAATATGTGACATACAATCTTGGGCTTGGTTGGGTTCGAAACTTCCTGAGGTTTCGAGGAGCGATTCGAAATGTTGGTTCGATATGCCGGTGGATTTTCAATAGGTTTTGAGTAAGTTTGAGGATTGCTTTGGTGAGGAGCTTGAAATTTATTTTGAGAAGGTTTTTGATTGGGATTCCAAGGTCATCTATACTTCATAGATAGAAGTGCAATCTCTTGCCAGAAATGAAGTTCGGAATCAGTGGACAATATGTCAAGGTTTTCTTCAAATGAATAGTTCGGAATTGGAGAAGCAGGTGCGACAGGTGGTGTAGGTTCAACAAGTGGAACAGGTGCGATGAATCCAAATGGATCCAAAATAGATGGGTTTAGAATCAGTGGATTGACCGAGCTAGCTAAAGGGAGAGGACCTCCTGAAAGTTCTCTCAATGTTTGAGAAACGTTAGATTCATGACCTTGTTGTTCGTCAAACAACTGATAGAGCTTCAGTTTCTTCAGAGACGCATTACTATGAAGACATGACTTAACATTTCCACATCCTTATCAAAGGTTGTTACTGAACTTGAGGTTGTACTCAAGTGGATTTCAGCCTACTCCATATGTTTTCATCTTTTTCACCACAATCTTATACCGATTTGATGCAGTGGCTACAAATTCACCAGGATTTGTAGTGAAGGTGTTGAAGTCGTTTACAACAAATGTCAAACGCTTATCTTTCTTGTTCTATGATACTTCAAACAAATCTTGTAGCATAACCCAAATCTCCTCAGCTGATTTACACAACTTGATATTCTCAAAGAGAGATGGAGGTACACTAAAAACATTTTAGAGAAGGCGATTCGATATGGATGAAGCTTCTCAATGTCTGTTGCAGTTAGTGGTGCTGATCGAGAAACTTCTTGACCCATGAGAGTGGAAACAACATCTCTAACTACTTGTATTACCAGAACATGAGGACCTTCTTTCACTGACCTCCATATTTCTTCACCTTTTTCTTTACCAAGCAAAAATCTCTGCATTGTAACTTTCTAGTGATCATACTCTTCAACAACTAGCAATGTGGCACATGTTGGGCAACCCACGCTATTTGTTATTTCCATTGAATACATTTGTTGAGATTGATTAGAATCCGCCGTTGAATTTAAGATATTAGAGCTGAAGTGATATATAGAAGCACTTTAATCCTGAAAAAAGAAATTATTAAGATACCAAGGTAATTTACAACCAACTATAACTTGCTCTTATGGATTCAAAGGACAACCACTTATGCTCTGATACCAATTTTGAAAGCAAAGAAATGCACGAACAAGGTTTGAGAACTTAAACCTTGAATTAACTTAAGATCAATGTCTGTTAAGAATAAAGATCTAGTCAAGTCTGGTAAACTAGTCTTGTCTCGGAATATAAGATGATCAACAAACTGCTCATAATAAATGATGATAATAATAAATATGAACAATGTAAAGTGACTTAAGAACAAGAAGAATGTAAGATAGTGATTGACTGAATGATTCTTGATATATGTGAAAAAGGTGCGCATTCCACACTTTGATACAAAGGATGACTACTCCTTAAATACTGAATGAGTAGCTATCAGACAAAATTGAAAAACTGCGCATGGACCGAGAGACACATGAAGATCAACAGACCGACGCATCTGTTGCTGTTGATCTTGTCTCTTGTACAACACTACAAAACAATAAGAACCATACAAAAAAGTACTTGCAACATTAAATGCATCAAAAACAAAAAAATACTTCAACACTAAGATGTATCTCGAACATATCTTCACTTTGGAATAGCTTCACTTTTGACATGATCTAGACCTTGGACAGATGCTACATTGAATTGTATAAGGGTCACTTTTCTTGTATAAAAAAAAGTAATAAAACATCATTTTTTAACATAAATTTTTGAATACTTCTTTATATACAATATTTGAAGTTTTACTAGTAAGTCTACCATCCTTATCTAAATGAATAATTTTAATCAGTATCTATTTTTAAGTGTAGATAAAGAAACATACAATCGATCATGTTTGAAAACTGGTTGTATTAGAAACATAACAACCTTTGAAAATGACTGTTTTTGACTCTTGTTTATGGTCATAGAAAAGCAAACAAGTAAAAAATGTCTTCTTTGGAATTTGAAATAATTTTTTTATATGTGTATAGGAGTCATAACATTCTTGCGATAAGAGTTTGGTGTCAAATATTACTTTTGTATATAATCATAACCTTTATAACACGATTACTCAATAAAATTAGTTGAAGTTTTGTTCCACTACATAAGTTACATTTAAGGGCAATGTTTCTTATTCACATTTTAGGGCAATGGTTTTGCAATCCCGAGAGCTTAAAGACCACTTAGAACGTCATGTGAACATAAAATTTCATCAAATTAACCGTGAACAAATTCTTATTGGTAAAGGTTATCTGAACTTAGACGTTCATTTCTTTCTCATGGAAAGAACGATAGTAATCGATCGTTTATTTCATGAATGATTTCGTTTTTGTACAAGTATTGCGCTTTCTTGAAAACATATAGAATATAGTAGTTTTGAAGAATACAAGGATACACGCACTCAATTAATGAACCTATAAGATCAAATGATTAAGTAACGATAAGATCCCCAAAATATCAATAATTGCATTAGTCATCACTGGAACCATTAATTTTTCATTATCCTATATCTGACAACCAATTTGTAAATAATCTTGTTTTTAAATATTAGATGTACCACTTCAACATGTAACCTCATGTTTTTTTTTACTTCAAGACTTTGCATTTATCCTATATGTAGATAGTTGTAAACGGATCGATCTGGATTGGGTTCGGGCTCAAACCATTTATTAAATTTGGTTGAAGTTTTCAACACAACCAAACCTATTTATTTAAAGGGGTCGATATTTTCAAGCTAACCCAACCTTTTAGATAAATGAGTTGTCACCGGGTTGGCCTGGTTATGTAGATTCCGTCCAACCTATTTCATAAATTGGTTAAATTTGGGTTAACCCATTTAAAATAAAATAAATTAATTAACTAACTAAAGATTCCACCACTTAAATTAATTCCAAACCTAAATAAAATTTCAAAGTACGACAAAGACACAATTCTAATTTACAAATGCATATAAATTATTCAAATAATATTAAAAATGTTTAATTTTGAAATGATTTTGAAGAGTAACTAGTATTGCCGGTTGTAAGAAAAATGATGAAAATTGGGATTGGATTTTTTAAACATAAATAATAATAGAATATTAATAATTTATAAATTAATACATTTATTAATACATGATAATATTCAAATAATTATTAAATTAAATATATATTAGAATTAAATGTGTTGACGGGTTGAAAATAGATAGATAATTTTTATTCAACCCAACCTATTTAATTAAATGGATTAAACGGGTTGATCCATTAAACTTAAATGGATTGAAAATCACAACGCAATCCGCTAATTTTCGATTAGGTTCGGGTTGGATTAACCAATTTGATTGGTTTTGTCGGTTCTGCCTATAGGTACGAAGAACTGAAAGACGAACTGACAATGTGTTGTGTACTACCCCATATTCATGAAAGTAATACATGCTTAATTATTTTTATTTAACCATATCAGTTTCCAAAGTCGGGTAATTCTATAGAACATGGACAACACTCCATGGAATTTGCTTCTGGACCAGTTCACACCTTCAAGCTACTTCCGGACTCAGGTATTCACTAACAATCACCTCCTGAATTTCTGAGTCGATGGTAATTCTTGCACTCCAAACAACGCTCTCATTTTTACGAACCTTATTCAAGCTAAGGCCTTTGTAAGTGGATCTGCTCATTGCTTATCTCCCAAAACATGTTCAATAGTCACTTGCTCGTTTTCCACACGCCCTTGAATAAAGTGGAATCGAGTGTGAATGTGTTTACTTCTTCTATTAAAGACATGATTCTTTGACAGACCAATGTTGATTTGTTGTTTATGTGAATCAACACCTTCTGTTTCTTCATTCCTATCAGCTCAGCCAATAACTTCCTTAACCACACTGCCTAACACGCATCTATAGTAGCTGCCATGAACTCAGCTTCACACGAGGACAAAGCTACTATATCTTGCTTCTGGGAGCACGAAGTGATAGGTGAGTCACCAAGGTAGAAAACATGTCCTATTGTACTTATTCAAGCATCACCATCCACATTGTGACTACTATCAGTATAACCTATCAAGCTCACATTTTAACTTCGTTTATATACTATCCCAAAATATGAAATACCACGCAAGTAACGAAGCATTTGCTTAATATCGTGTGCATGAGATTCTTTTGGAGTTTGCATATAACCACTAACTACTCCAACCGAATATGCTAAGTCAGGACAAGTGTGTAAGAGATACCATAAGCAACCTACTATTTTTTATAATAGGTAGCTTCAACTTCTGGATCATCTTCAGCTTTTGACAACTTTAGTCCTGGCTCCATCGGACATTGAGTTGCATTACACTCTTGCATATTTGCCTCTTTTAGAATCTTCATATCATAACCCTCTTGCTTCATGTTTACACAATCATTTTCTTGCAATAATTCAATACCCACGTAGCAAGTTAGTTCGCCAAGGTCTGACATTTCAAACTGTAACAACATTAGTCTCTTGAATTGGGTTATAAACTCCAAACTTATTCCCGTCACGAACAAATCATCTACACAAACCGCCAGTTTTATATATTCTCCATTTGAAAAAATTCTATAAATTGTATTTTCTTGCATGAATCTTTAAAAACCCATATTTTTGAACGTGTTATTATGCTTTAAATTCCATGCTCTCGGAGAATGTCAAAGACTGTATAAAGCTATTGCCAATTTGTAGATTTTTGTTTCTTCGCATTGCTTCACAAAACCTTCTCGTTGACTCACGTACACTTCTTCTTTTCAATCTCCATATAAAATGTCATTTTTACATCTAAGTGATGAATGTCCCATCCTTTCCCGACCGCGAGAGCAATCAATAATCGTATTGTCTCGAGTTGAGCTACTGGCGCGGATATTTCATCAAAATCAATGCCTTTATCTTGTACATACCCTTTAGCTACTAGACATGATTTGTACCTTGTAATTGTTCCATTCATATTTCTTTTAATTTTATACAACCATCTTAACCCTTTAGGTTTAGGATCTTTAGGTGCAGGAACTAATTTCCATGTATTGTTATTCTCGATGGAGTTAATTTCGGTCTTCATTGCATCCAACCATTTTTTGTTCACTCTGGCTTCCTTAAAATTCTTTGGTTCTTCATTGAATGACAACATTAATTGATCCAAATCTAGCTCGTAGTCATTTAATCTTCATGGCAACACTAACGTCTGAGTGGACCGCTGAAGTGGGACAAAATTTGCATCGTTATTTTGATCATCAACAAGTTGCGATGGGATGCTATCATCGTGAGAAGTGTCACTAGTTTGGGCCGGATCAATGAACTATTTGGTTTCTATTACAGTTGGGCTTGAACCACCATTAAATTACGTTGCTTGACCATTACTCCACAAGACCGTAAATGTACCCAATCCATTTCTATCTTGATTTTCAAGTTCATTACTCCATTGTCGTGTCTTATTTTCATCACAAATTTCATAGGTACTAATAATAATTTTATTTTCCTTGGGATCATATAATCGAAATCTCCCCGAATTAGGTTCCTTTCCAAAATATACCAACGGTCGAGACCTATCATCAAGCTTATTTAAATGTTTTCAGACTACTCTGGTGTATGCAACACAAACATATACTTTCAAGTCTTCAAGGTTTGGTTTTTCACCATTAAATTTCTTGAACAATGTAGCACCTATCAAAGCTCGAATAGGTGTACGATTTATGATGCATGTTGCATGACGTACCGCTTCACCCCCAAAGTTGTTTGGAATATTTTTTGCTTTCATTAGCATCGTGTCATCTCAAGTAGAGTCTGATGTCTCCGTTCTACTATACGATTTTGTCGAGGTGCATAAGGAGCCGTCACACATACATGAAATCCATTCTTCGTTATAAAAACGGTTCAACTCAGTCGATCTGAATTCTCCACCTCTATCTGTATGGAAAGTCTTGACCTCCTTACTAGTTCGTTTTTCAATTGATGTCTTGAATCCTTTAATAATTTTGGATGCATCGCTTTTGTGCTTCAAAAGAAAAGACCATATATATATATATATATATATATATATATATATATATATATATATATATATATATATATATATATATATATATATATATATATATATATATAGAATAATCATCAATAAGAACTAAAATATAAATATTACCTGCTTCAATAATTTTGGATGCATAGCTTTTGTAGCTCTAAACTTGGCTTTCTTTGTAAATGATTTCTATGTTTTCTTTCCAGCCATGCAAGGTTCACAAAGTTGTTCTTGATGTTGGATTGTCGGTACCCCTTTATATAGCTTATGCATCAAGTTTACAGTGCCAAAATTAATGTGTCCAAGTCGTGTGTGGCATAACCAAGCTTCCTCATTAAACCTGGTCTGCAAGTAATGTGGTGTACCAACTTTTAACTTTATTTTGTAAAGTCGATTTTCACTTCTTGAAACTTTCATAAGCAATCTTCCATCCCCATCTCGCATGGTTAGAAAATCCCCTTACATCTGAATATCACAATCAGCTACTGTAGATTGCCCAAGGCTAATAACATTGCTATGAAGTGATGGGATACAATAAATATCATTCATTAATTTTTGCTCACCGCTTTTCCCTTCGAACAAAATTGACCTTTATCCATTAATGCTAACACATGACCCATCTCCAAATCTCACTCTTCCTGTTATGTTTTTATTTAATTCAGAAAAATAAGAGTATTTTTCCAGTCATGAGGTTGCTCCCACCATTATCTAAGTACCAACTTCCGTGTTCATCAGCATTTGCTTCAACTTTTGGAGGGATGTATTTGTATTCGTTCAAGAACATTGTTTCTTGAATTGTAATCATCATAAAGAATGTCCTTTCTTAATGATTTGTATCCCCTTCGTGTGTCTGATTATGGTTAGCCTCATGATTTGTTATTCGGTTCAGGCTTCTTGAAGAAAAGTGACCATACTTGTGACACCAATAACATTGAATATTTGACAGATCTCTTTGCTCACTTTGTTTTCCTTTTTTGCTTTTGATCTTCATGCTTTTCAGAAGATTCTGAGTGACCGTGATTTTGGGTGTTACCCTGACCATGTCCACCACCACGTCCTCTTCATCGGTTATTTGAACCCCTACCTCTACCTTTTGATGAATCGGTGTTTCTTTTGGACGATCTAGTTTTGGAATAAAGTAATTTATTTTAAGTCTTGATTACTTTGTATTCACCCTTGATTCTTTCTTAATAAAATTTTAAGCGACCAACCACGCTTTCAAAGCCTACCGTCTTAAAGTCCAAAACTTGTTCAAGGGTTAGAACTATGTGGACAAATCATCTAGGGAGGCTCATAAGAAACTTCTTTGCATGCTTCTGTTCGGTCATGACCTCTCCTAGTGAAGCGGATTTTGAAGCAGTTCTGCATAATTTTGCAACGAACTCATCTATGGTACTGGTATCACTCATCTGTAGATTTTCAAATTTCGTTTTTAGAGTTTGGATTCGGGCTTCCTTCACACTATCAAATCCTAGGTTAGAAGTTTCGATAGCTTCTGACATCTCTCTTCCACTTTTCAAATTACCGCTTTGAAGGATTAAATCCTTCGGAATCGATTGAAACAACAATCCTTTCACAATGTTGTTTTTCTTCACGTCATCTAGTCTAGGATTAATCACATCCCAAATGTCATGAATCCCAAGTAGCACCTCCATGCACATCCTCCAAACTGTGTAGTTCGTTGATGTCAAATTCGGACATTGGAACATGAACGACATATGTTCCTTAGCCGGTGGTTGCGACAATTCACCTCCCGACATCGCGGTTGATTTCCTTAGCCGGTTGATTTCTTATTGATCGACACGAGTCAACAATTTTTTTATTGAATTAAAATAAAGCTTTTACTAATAGAGATCCAAAAAATGAGAAACACGATTTGTCTATTTAAAAAACCAACAGGCAAATCAATTTTTTGGAGGCCCAAAAAAAAACAATAAACAAACTGTAAGTCCCTAATCTGCCCTTGTATCAATCAGATCCGTTTGATGGTGCGGAATCCCAATCAAACGGATGATGTCAGATCAAATAGAAGAGAAGGAGAAGAAGAATATGATGAATCTCAATGTATTAATGAATAGAATGATGATCTGGATACAAAAGATTCACACACACACTAACACACAATAGTTCTTCTCTTTCTCTGGCCGTAAACTCTCTAGGGTTCATCAATCTCTACTCCTCACCCTAACACCTCTATTTATACTTGGAATATGGGCCGGATAACACATGGGCTGTAAATGAGTTTACGGTCGTAAGGTGTTTACGGCCGTAAACTAGACCATAAATTCATAAAATATTACACAAAAATATAATTGCCCAGAAAAGCAAAGTATAAACCATATTTTGACCTAACAATCTCCCCCTTGGTTTATAGCTTTCTGTTCTTAATTGACCCAACAAGCTCCCCCTAAAAAGTAGTTAGCTCTTCTTGTCAATCTTCAATGAGAGCTTGGCTTCAGCTTTAATCTTCAATTTCTTCACAGCATCAGGATGAACATATGAATCTTCAATGAATGACTTCATCTTGAGCACTTGAGGTTTTCTTCAGAATTTGGCATTGAACGCACATTGGGTGATGAGGCTTGACGTACTAATTCTTGAAAGATGGCGCTTTTAGCTTGAGAATCTTCAGAGAGAACATCAGAGAGAACAAATCTTCTGGATCACTTCAGCAGGTTCATAGATAGCAGCAGACTGAATGAGGAGGCTTCAATGCAATCTATCACATAATCTTCAATTTCAGCTTCACCTTGCTTCTAGGGTTGAAAGATTGAATTTGAAAGAATAATCTTCATTTCTTGCTCCTTCGAATGTGAATTCTTCGAAGCTCACGGACGAAGCCTTGGCTCAGAAATCTTCAACACAAACTCCATGAGTTTCATCTTCACCTGAAATCACTTTTCAAGACAAAACAAAAGTAAAAGAAAACTTAGCACACAAATTAAAGTAGAAACAAAAATATTTTTGGATTTTTGATTTTTCTGAACAAGAAATAAAACAGAAATAACACTATTTTTGGATTTTTAATTTTTATGATTTTTCTTTGATTTTTGAATTTTTTTTGAATTTTTTTGATTTTCATTATTTTTAATTTTTAATTCTCCCCTAATATTTAAATTAGAAGAAACTATGACAAATTTAACAAAAATAAAAATGATATCTAACTTTAAGTGTGATTTGGGATCAAAGTTTTTAGACAGCCTTTATCCACTTGTCGGTACCTTCCATATTCACATCTTTGTCTAGTCGATCGTCGCTATTGTGGTCCACTTAAACACGAAAAATTTGTGACAGATTTAGGACATACTATTTGTTACAAGACATGATGAACTTAAAAACATAAAATTTATATCTGATCCTAATTTCTTAGATATTGTATCTTAAGGTCCATTCATCTGACGACGACCAGAGATATTGTTGTCCACCTAAATTGAGCAGTGAGATCTATAGACAATCTGTATGTGTTCAATTTTAAGTGTACTAGAACGTGTTTCCCGCTTCCTGATATGCCCCAGCCATCAAGGACTTCCAGAGTACTCCTTACACCGGGTGAGCAGACAACCATTTAGAGAGAGGATAGATTTAGAATTCTATTACTTATTACTTCAGAGGGGTTGAGAAGTAGAAGGTTGCATATTCTATGTACCAGGTCGGATTAGAAGTCACGCAAAGGAGACATCATATGGCTAACAGATAAGAAGTATTTCACATATATAGCCTGCAGAGAAATTGAGTTGCCTATGTTGTGTACCAGGTCGGATTGGAAGTCATGCAAAGGAGACAACATATGACTAACAGACGGAAAGAAAGAAAATGATATTCTACATACCTAATTTATCGGAATTTACCAGTCGCCCCATCCAACCGGAATTAAGGACATAATCCGCACATCGAGGAAAAGTTAAACCACGGTTCCAAGTACGGGTTCATTTAATGTGACGAGTGGATTCCCATATATATCTCCCTGCTCAACCTATCCGAGCGTCGTATTGTTAGGCTGAACGGATCTAACTAGGTCGAGATTTGTCAAGTCTATAAATTTCCTATGTTAAACTCTGCCTAGTCATGTCCATTTAAAAATTTTCGTGCCTACCGACGCATCAAACCAGAGCATAGACCCTTCAACTTTGGGTACGTTACACAGACTCAAGTTGCCTGTTATCACTTGATAATATCACTTCCTAGAACATCTCCCTCAAACAGCACATTTCATAACCAACAATTTTTTTAATTTTTTAATTTTCTAATGATTTTGGATTTTTGTTTATTTTTTTTTATTTTTGTTTTGTTTTTATTTCTCCCCCTAAATTTATTCATAGGAGAGAAACGAAAGTAAATGCGCAAATTTAAACTATCCTAAAACAAAAATTAGTCTTTAAAGCGAATCAACTTAAGATAAAATCAGAAGTATAGAGAAGAAAACGCAAACCGTAAGTCACCAATTGAATTTGCATCCAGAAGGTCTGAGAACAACACGCGTAATCTCATAATAGATCCGAAAATTCTTCATGTCATTAAGCACAAACCCCGTGAGTGATCACTTCTTTTTTTCCCTTCCCACAAAGGACACATTCTCCCAAACAATGTTTTGAGTGTTGTACAGTTGAGAGATGCCTCCTATCATGTGTCTGGAACAGCTACTACCAACAAACCGAAATCTGATGATATGCCTCCATAGCTGCTCCGACATAGAGCGGGATTAGTTGGTCTTTGGAACACAGTCCATTTTGAAACTGGGTCGACCTTTGTTATCAACGCACGATACTCTCTCCCATGACATATCCTGCTTATCACAAATAGAAGATGTAGAAACGTTAGAAGCATTAGGAGATTTTTGAGTTTTCACCTTTGGTACCCATCTATATTCATGTTTAACCCATCTCTTGTTCGATCCGATGGGTGCCTCGGCATTTGCTTTGGAACTTGAAGTTGATCTCCGAGATGACTTTGACTTAGCTGGTCTTTGTTTCACTGGAGCATCTCTTGGATTTTGCTTCTTGACAGGCATTTCCTTCTTGCCATTGGGATTCGGATTCTTTGCCTTGTGGGTTTGATTCTTAGCCTTTTGCGCATTCCAGTCACCATTGTCTGAACATGACCTGGAAGGGTTTCTTTTGAAGTATCTCCCACTTGGCGCGTTTTTCCATCCTTGTGTGTTGTAGGGAACGTAAGCACGATTTGGACAGTTTTGGGCAATGTGTCCAGGTGTTCCACAGTGAAAACAAGTCTTTTTCTTCACTGTGAAGTTATTTCTTGCTGCCCCTGGTGGCGTATCCTTGCCTTGTCTCTTATTGTTCCCACAAGCACAATTGCAACATGCACTTTGTTTAGCTTGAAATGGTGGCCTGTATTTACCAACGGCAGGTTGATTAGAAGCAACAGATTCAGAGTTCAAGGGGTTGTTTGTTTGTTCAGAAGAACTCTCCTTGTTCTCATCCTCTGTTACATTGCCTGCACAAGAAGTAGCAATATTAGTATCTTCAATATTAGTAACTCCTCCTTACACAAATCCAGCTGTTTTTCCATATTTAAGATGTGCCTCCCAGTCAATTTCTTCCTGTGTCATAGGGATGGATGTGTAGTTATGATTGAAAGGTGGAGGAACACTATCATACCCTAGACCCTTGTTTTGATTACCTTTAAATTTTAATTGGGTTTAAAACAAGGACTCGACTGTCTGACTTGACGCAGTATAATTTTTGAAACTGACATCAGTTTTTCCACACTTAATTTTTAAAGCATCAAGTTCTTCAGTTACAGCAGCAAGTTGTTGATGGGTTTTGGTCATAAGACATCCTATGTGCTCATACAAACCCTAAAGCTTGGATCTAGGTTTCTCTATTGTACATACTTTGAATCCAAGACTTTTAACCCTAATACTAGCATATGGAAATCAGAATTCACATGTAAATAGGCTTAAGAACATACCTTGATTGTTATATAGCAATAACAATCCAATTCCTCCTTGAATTGACCTTGGAAAGCAGAGAGTCACAAGTGTCACTCCTCTAATGGCTTACAAACACCATAAGCAAGTGGAGAAGGTATATAGAGAGAGGAGGGAGGTTAGAATTCGTATCTAGGACTTCTTGAGAAGGGATACACGAATTCATGACCCTAGGGGTGTTTATATAGGTGTAGAGATAGGGTTTCAGTCATTATCCTTATCTAGTTGATTATCCATTAAGCAACCAATAAGATAATCCTTGAATCCTTATCATACTCGAATTCTAAGGCTTTCCAACCTCAAATTCGTCCACCATACTTATAAGATAATCCTTACCTTATTTTGTAACTATCACATAATTATAAATCAGCCCCTATAGTTTAATTAATTACATTCGATCACAAAACTAATTCTTAATTAATTATTGACCAATATTAATTAAACAAATATGATTTCTCCTTTAATATATTATCCTTATAACATATTAATAAATCATATTATCCTCTCTCTCTATTTATTTCTCCAATCAAGTTGCTTTGGTGAAGGCAACCCAAAAGGACCATGCACCATCGGGTCAAGTACATACCAAAATAGTTATGGACTTAGACACTAATCCAACAATCTCCCACTTGGATAAGTCTAACAACTATTCTGCGTATGACTTCGGATCCCGATCTGCAATCGTAGCTTTCCAAAGCCGCTGTCAACTCTGATCATATCAAATACGCGTGTCCTTAGATAAGGGATCGTATATTCCTCCATTCTAGATATCATATGAGATATGATTTCTAATCATTCTCTTTGTACTACTTCTCGATTTCTGATTTATGACGACTGACTAATTGAACAAATCAAATTAGCCCTAGCCCGGCCGAGCATTTACGTTTGTCATCACTAAACCATCGAGGGGCCCAAAGATATCGCTTTTATCCTACTTTGGATAAAAGGAACGGATAAACTTTGATACAATGCTTGCTTGTACTCACGCACCGAATCACACACAACAATATGTTTTATAACACCAAGTTACTAGTGCGTTTACATATTATCAATGTGCAACCGATTTGCAAGATACAACTCACACATCTCGGTTTGAAGAATATAAGATGTTATTGTCTCACCAATCACTCGTGATACAATCCATGGAGTGATCCAAGTGAGCGTGGGTCTAATCCAATGCTCAAATCTCATTCATAAGCACTCATGAACGTTGCAGCAAACATTTGCTTATGTCTAATACTCTTTTAGACAATCCACACACCAATTCACGACAGTCTTCATTCATACCTACTTCCAACATATGAACGACTGTGGCCAGTTTGAATAATTCGATTATTCTTAATAAACTCAATTATTCTGGAAGTCAAAACATGCAAATGTGAAACACAAGAATAATACTAATCCCATATGGCCTCAAACCTTTGAGTATAAATAAAACACCTTTTATTTATCACCATATTGATTACTCATTATTTGTCGTTTCGGGTAATCAACTTCTTACTTGAATTCCAACACTTGTCTCATGCTCCTAGCATGCACACAATGTTTACCTATGGTTCTTACTTTGTGAAATAGATCACATTGAACACATTTCCAATCTTTCTCATTTCACAACTCCAAATCCGTTTTTCATAAGTTAAAGAATATCAAATTCTTGCTACTTATAAAATATGCTAGATTCTAACATTCTATGCAACTATCCTTTCGTAATGTCACTGCACCAAAGTCACAAAGACTATTGCCAATGATATTACAAAGTCTTCTATCGGAGATTGTTACAGGACAATTCCATAGATGTGATGTCTCTCACTCAAAGTACTTTCTTTGAACATCCTTTTGCATAGAAGTTTCTAATCTAGTCATAGATTTCTCAATATTCAATTCCTAATATGGACACACTTCCATATGTTCCATATGACAACTCATTCTTAATAGAATCTTATCTATTCATAATGATGTCGATATGGTCCATCCAATATGGAAACATTTCCATATTTTCCAATACTATACTTCCAACTACTCACAAGCGACCAATCCTCGTCGAACTTGGATTGTCCTTTGATAGTTGTTTAATTATTTTAGTCTAAACCGATTCTAGTCCTTTTTCCCTCTAAATGTGCTAGACATTCGGAAAATTTTAGAATGGTCAAACATTAAAGCATTTGCAATCGATCCTATACCCGAAGCGTATGGGACACGACGCATAATGTTTTATTTGCTATGTTCTCAA
Organism: Lactuca sativa; assembly: GCF_002870075.4. Taxonomy (NCBI): domain Eukaryota; kingdom Viridiplantae; phylum Streptophyta; class Magnoliopsida; order Asterales; family Asteraceae; genus Lactuca; species Lactuca sativa. The sequence goes on from NC_056627.2 coordinate 216,561,819, forward strand.
AATTCGAATTGTGAAGAGGGATGCCGTAATCATAATCGAAATTTTAAGAACACACTTTGTACCTTTGACTAAATTTTATTAACATTCCTCAACCTAAACCTTTAGATTTGAAATGAAGCATAATATTCTCTCCCTTAATTATAGCAAAACAACTCTTCAACTATTGCGACTTTGCAAAGTATGACTCTTGTTTTCTATAATTAATACTGCTAACCTTGCAATACTTTCCTTAATAATCATACAATCATAACTTTTATGCTCCCACTATCTTGATGATTATTATAAAACATAACACTTATGCTCCCACTAGCTTCGACATGTATTCATAAACATCTTAACTTTCAGAAAAACAATGCTTATTGAATTTCTTAAGTTCATGTTTCTAATACTTAGTGCTTTGATAATCTTTTATCAAGGATTCTTTATACACCTTTGCCTTCGATAGTTCATATGTGTGTCTAAACAATTAAGACTAATTGCCAAACCTCACAATTCAAATTATGGAAAGGGATGCCGTAACCATAACTGAATTCGAGAATGCAATTTTACAATCACTATCTTCTTAAAATCTTTCTTAGTGAAAGCATTTCCTCACAATCATTTTCATGAAGGAGGAAATCTTATGACTCTTAGATTTTAAACGGTGTAAATGTTCCTATCCATGTGAATTTGTCAAAACCAACGTTTACGACAAATTCAAACTCATATGGATCGAACTTTCTTAATCTTGATTTCTTGCCTCATGGTAGCACAGCTGCCCACCACGTCTTCCAAGTAGTTAAGCATCTCACCCTTTCTTATCAATGTACCTTTCATTGATTAAGGTGCCTTGCCTTTTATGCATTCAAGATGAGAACTCATAGAACTCATATGCATAATTAACTCAATTGGAACAACACATAATCAAAATAATGTCAATACGATAGGTTGTCAACCTCAACTCGTGTGCTAGTGATGATCGATAAGGTTTATTTGATTTGTTCTTGAAACCTTTCAAGACTATTAAGACTCCCACTGACTCCTTGACATATATGATTCTCTTGTCAAAAACCATTTCTTGACAAACAAATATTCAAGAGTTAGTGTAGCTTTTATCAAAACACTTCATAAATTGGCCCTAGTTGGTCTTTCTCTTATCCAAGACATCACAACTTTCCACATTTAATGAAAGTTACAAACCTTCTTAATACCTTTCACTCAATGTCACAATCTTAACTTTAAGACTTGTTATTGGAACGAAGTATGATTGACTTATTGATTTAACCATTTCTTCAATTCTTGATTCCTCTTCTTAGACATACCATTGTACTAAAACTCACTTAGAGGATCAATTGAGGTATGGTTCCTAATCATTAAGACCTATCATAAAGCATAAAAGGTACTCTCCCATCTTTTTAGAATGGAGAAACTTTTATCTTTCTACCTACTTGATTCTTCTTATTCGTTCTGCTATTGATCTAAACCCTTTAATCAATTCAGAATTACACTTAATCTTGTAAGTATAATCATATTTACTAAACCTTTAGTAAATCATGACGAATATCATTGTTACTCTTATGGTGGTCTTGATCAACACGCAACATTGTGTGCTCAATCTCTTAGTCCTTCACTTGATACTTTGTCAATGAATTAGTCTAATTTGCAAATATGAAATTTCTCATTCATCGTGCAACCAAGTTGCATGATTCCAAATTTCTGTCCAATTGAAACTTGGGCGATGAGAAACTCTCCCTATTTGGTAAATTCTCGACTTTTACATAAACAACATAACTAAGAATCATATCCATTCGTTGTAGAAATATTCAAACATCAATTTTCATAACGATTTCATTGCAAGGAAATAAACAAATAAATAAATAAGTCAAACAAAATTTATTTTATTTATAAAAGCAGCGGAAAAAATTTGTCCTTACAATGCAAAATCCATTGAAAACTATGTACAAAAGAAAATTTCTAACAACTCTATCATAACTTTCTAAGCTCAAAATCTAATCTTCAAGTCCATGCGATCGAGATCCATCTCTTGTGATTAGATTCATCTTGCTCTCTTATCAAGCTTCCTTTCTTTTCACCGACCCTACAAAACACTCAAATGTAATCTTATTAGATCATGTATTAAGAATCAATGAGTAGGAACTTAATGGAGTTAGATAGTGGATTTTTACCTAAAGCGTAGTCATACCTTTGACTCTCCCATCTCTTAGATCTCTTAGGTAATTAGGGCAACTTCGTCTCCAATGCCCCTTCTCTTGGCAATAAAAGCAAATTGACTCTTTTGGAACAACACATGGAACTACTTCAGACATCGCCTTTCTCTTATGATCAAACTTTTCGATCATTGCATGTCTTTCATTGCCATTGTCTATATCCATAGAGGTCTTGAAGGCAGATTCACCAATCAACTTTGCTTTTCTATTGCGCCAAACCATTGCTGATTCAGCAGCAATAAGCATATAGGTGAGATCTATAAGGGTCACGTTGTGGTTCGTCATATAGTACTCTCTTACGAACTCACTATATGAGTTGGGAAGTGACTGAAGAACCCAATCAACAACCATCTCTTCACTAACAACGGATCCCATCATTCTTAGTCTATCAATGCGCGACTTCATCCCTAGGACGTGTGCACACACCGACTTTCCTTCTTTATGTTTACTTGCCAAAAGGGCTTGAGTGATATTGAACCTTTCAATTTTACAATCTTGTGGGTTAGGGAGAATAATTGGAGGAGGAGGAGGAAGTGAAGCATGATTTCTTGATCCTCGATCGAATCGTGGAATATCATCTTCATGTGGAATGCTTGTTCCACGGGCTTTGGGAATACCATAGTTGTCGAACTTTGACATCTACAAAACGGGAGAAAACGAATTCAAGTTAGTTGATTGATTGAGTCCTTGGTAAATCACCCAAATGAAATTCCAAGGCTAGGACCCAACACAATATTCTACAACTCGGGAGAGGGATGCCGTAACCCAAATTGCAGAACATTTGAAGGTAAGTGAATGACGATTCACTAATTTCCACCATGAAAAACGAAAATTAAGTTTAAGTTTTAAATCTATGAAAACTCCTAGATCTTTTGAGATTCATTGAACTTTCAATGACATGTTTAAATCTCGATATGCCCCTCTTGTTTGTGACTGGGATGCCGAGGATCACAAAGCGGGTGTGAATAACCATGCAAACTTACATGGTGCCCTCACATGTTACAGTCACCTATTCGATGTGCCGGTAAACCACACACGCTCCACCGAACTATGACAAACATTGAGTCACCCTTTGCTACCTTTGCTTAGACCCATTTAGTGTGCCGGTAAACCACACACGCTCCACTAACGTCTTCGCAAGGGCACAAAGTGTAATTTCATGGAATTGCATCAATTCACTTTTGCCTAAGTAACTAAGATTGGGAATTTTGAAAACATTTAGTTACTTTTATAATTCATTATACTTATAATGGAAGGTTTCGTCCTATCCTACCCGTTCAGCTAACGACCCTCCACTAGTCAAGAGTGTGGTGGGTAAGAGTGGATACCCATTCAATCGCCATTTTATAGGCAATTTCCTTAAACACCCCTTATAGACCAGCTTCGTGAATGAGGCCTACTAACGGTAAGACTGACTTTGAGTTATACATATATATAATGTTAGACTTTTAATTTTATATATAGTATAGGGTGTATTTTATACTTTTAAAATATTAGGTGGTTCAATTTAACAATTATACTTTTAATTCACTTAAATTGTAAACCTAAACTTTTATGGATTTATTAAACCTCTTTAATTATACACCTTAATTAATTAATAAAACCATAAGGGTGTGATTTGAACTTTTTCAAAACTATGCTAGAGTTTTAGAATTTAACATTCCTAATTAAACTTTTAATCAACTTTTAAATTCCAAAACTTGAGGGCAAGTTTTGAAACATTTCAACACATTAGGGTTTAGAATTTAAATATACATCAAAATTAAACAATTAATCAAAATTTAAATTCCAAAACTTGAGGGCAAGTTTTGAAACCTTTTTCAAAAACATTAGGGTTTCAACTATTTAAATTTCAAAACAACAAAACTTTTGGGGTTCAAATTTAAACTATAAAACCTAAAGGGCCAAATATGAAACTTTTCACAACAACAAGGATCAAATAACAAATAATTCAAATTAACATTTAATCACATAATTATCCATATTTGATGATTTCTTGCAAAATAATTTATCAATTTACTTAAAATAATTAATCAATTATCTTATAAGGAAACAATTATCCTATTAATTGATAAATATCTTCAATTAGATTAAAAATATAGTCAAATATATCATATAATCGGATTAATATTAATCTAACATGATAAGGTAATTATCCCAATGCAAAAATAGCAAGAAATCCCGAGATAAGCACTGTCTGACGCACCGACTCGCCGAGTCACCCTCTGGAACTCGCCGAGTAGGGCTGACTCGCCGAGTCCAAGAGTGACTCGCCGAGTCAGGTCGAACAGTGAGGCCAAAACACGATTTTTAGTTACATCAAACATCAACACAATAGAAACCAATCATGGCTCTGATACCACTGATGGGTTTTGGTCATAAGACATCCTATGTGCTCATACAAACCCTAAAGCTTGGATCTAGGTTTCTCTATTGTACATACTTTGAATCCAAGACTTTTAACCCTAATACTAGCATATGGAAATCAGAATTCACATGTAAATAGGCTTAAGAACATACCTTGATTGTTATATAGCAATAACAATCCAATTCCTCCTTGAATTGACCTTGGAAAGCAGAGAGTCACAAGTGTCACTCCTCTAATGGCTTACAAACACCATAAGCAAGTGGAGAAGGTATATAGAGAGAGGAGGGAGGTTAGAATTCGTATCTAGGACTTCTTGAGAAGGGATACACGAATTCATGACCCTAGGGGTGTTTATATAGGTGTAGAGATAGGGTTTCAGTCATTATCCTTATCTAGTTGATTATCCATTAAGCAACCAATAAGATAATCCTTGAATCCTTATCATACTCGAATTCTAACGCTTTCCAACCTCAAATTCGTCCACCATACTTATAAGATAATCCTTACCTTATTTTGTAACTATCACATAATTACAAATCAGCCCCTATAGTTTAATTAATTACATTTGATCACAAAACTAATTCTTAATTAATTATTGACCAATATTAATTAAACAAATATGATTTCTCCTTTAATATATTATCCTTATAACATATTAATAAATCATATTATCCTCTCTCTCTATTTATTTCTCCAATCAAGTTGCTTTGGTGAAGGCAACCCAAAAGGACCATGCACCATCGGGTCAAGTACATACCAAAATAGTTATGGACTTAGACACTAATCCAACAGTTGTCTCTTAACATAATCATAATTTTCACACTTGCTACTATACTCTTCCTGAATTTTCCTAAAGTCCTTGGTTTTAGCTTCTAATTCAGCCTTCAGGGGTTTCTGTCCTTTCCTAAGTTGATATCCTTCATATCTCAGGTCCTCAACTTCTCTTTTAAATACATCAATTCGTTCCCGAAGAAATTTAATCGTGGCTTCACAAGCTGGAGTACCTGTAACTTCAGTGACCAGAATGTTTTCAGAACTCATTGTTTCTCTACACTTCAAAGCATCAAGTTCTTGAATTATATCAGCAAGACTAAGATGATTGAGATCTTTTGTCTTCTTGATGATGGCCACGTTCATATCCCACGATTTCGGAAGTGAATTTAGCAGCTTTTTGTTGATCTCAGACTTAGTCAACAAGATCCCAGCTATATTCATCTCAGTAGTGAGTGTAGTAAATCTTTGCAACTGAGTTTCAAGGGTTTCTCCAGGGATAAAATCGAAAAAGTTGAAACTTTGTCTTAACATATCCTGACGACTCTCTTTCATGTTTCAACTCCCTCGTAGACCTTAAAATCAATTAAAAGGCACAACTAAGACCCAAAATCAAACTTAAAAGTCAAACCCTTTGATTATAGACCTCAAAAGTCAACCTTAAAGGTCAAATTTAAAAAGTTAAACTCAAAAGACAACCTTAAAAGTCAAACCGAAAAACTAAATTTGAAAATTTAAAAGTTAAACGAAAAAGTCAAAGTTTAAAATCAAAGGTCAAACTTGGAAGTCAAAGTCAAAATTTAAATAAAAAGTCAAAAAAATAAAAGTCAAAAATTAAAATATAATTTATTTATTAATTTTAATTTAATTTATTTCTTATTATTATTTTTAATTTTATTATTATTTTCGATGAAAAAGAAATTTAAAATTAAAAGGAATTGAGTTTTGGGTTAAAAATGCAAAAAATGTGAAATTGGAACCGAAAATGACAGGTTATATTTTAAACTTCAGAGAAAAGGAACAAGGAATCGGCTAGTTGAGTTGGATAAGGCGCAGGCTTGTTGATCTGGAGGTCTCGGATGTATCAATCAGATTCGTTTGATGGTGCAGAATCCCAATCAAACGGATGATGTCAGATCAAATAGAAGAGAAGGAGAAGAAGAATATGATGAATCTCAATGTATTAATGAATAGAATGAAGATTCGGATACAAAAGATTCACACACACACTAACACACAATAGTTCTTCTCTCTCTCTGGCCGTAAACTCTCTAGGGTTCATCCATCTTTACTCCTCACCCTAACACCTCTATTTATACTTGGAATATGGGCCGGATAACACATGGGGTCGTAAATGAGTTTACGGCTGTAAACTCAGCCGTAAACTAGACCATAAATACATAAAATATTACACAAAAATATAATTTCCCAGAAAAGCAAAGTATAAACCATATTTTGACCTAACACAAACACGTCCTCATTTTTTTTAGGTTTTCGATCTCCCCAAGTAGAAAGAGGCAGACATAAATAAATGATTTCACAGAGAGAAAACCGAGTAGTCTTCGATTACTCTTGCTCCTATCACGATCGAGTACAGATTTCGGGTTGACCACCTCCACACGAACCGAAACCAACAATTCACTGTTTTGTACAAGTTTTTGTTTGACGTCTGCACAAGGGGTCTCTCTCTACCGCTGTATACCATATAAGAACCACAAAGTTCTAAAGGCTTTGCACACGAACTCCCTCTATGAAATCAGATTCTCCGCTCCTAATGTTACCTTGTCTGTCACAGGCTCATGAAAATAGAAAAGTTGTTACACTCATAACTCTCCACACCAATAGACCGACTTCAAAGTCAAGTAGAAGAATTCGCAGATGGTGTTCACCACATGAGAAATTCACAACACGGGTTCCTTTTATCCGTTTGCTCTGATACCAATCAAAGGTAAATAGGAAACTGGAAACAAAGATCACTTCATAAACTCGTAGGAAATTTTATAGAAGAAATATGACTCAAAAAAATCAATTGATTATTCTGATTATAGGAACCTATTGACTATATATACTAAACTAAACTAATTAGTATATAATTAGGATTCCTAAAAGTAATCTAAAACTTTCCATGTAGAGATTCCTGATGGCTTAAGGAAATTCTCTAGAACTTAGACAACACTCCAAGGAATTTGCTTCAGGACTGGTTTACACGTTCTTGCGAATTTCCGACTCAAGTATTCACTAATAATAAATACTATTAGTAAATACTAAATAGCAACCTACTATCCTTTTTTGTGACGTGATAATAACTAGCAACTTAATTTCTATTCAAAATAGATGATGATATGTTAACTCAATCAGTTTCCAATTTCAATTTCATATAGTTCTTCAATATGTTAATCCAAGCGTGTAACATATGTGTAAAAGATGAATTATAAAATTTATTGTAGTTCTTCAATCTACATCAAGTCCATAGAATGTAAATTTGCATTTACATGTTAGAAAGTAAATTGATATTTCTAATGGCTTACAACATGAAAAAAAAAACAACAAAAGGTGGGTTAAATGTTTGAAAATAAGGTATGAAATCAATGCAATTAAATTTTAAACTCGTATATTACATGATAGAAAAATTAAAATAATAGTACATAGAATTTGTTGTATCGGTAATAGGTTGTAATTGATTTAATTTTTAAGACATAAAAAATGGGATAGCTTGATACGCAAATATCTTATTTAGTGTTTACTACTTTACAAAATATATCAAAATGTTTAATTAGTGTTGAATCATCATAAAAAAAAAAAGACAACCCTTTTGAATAATTATAGATAATACTAAAAGAGAAGCCCTTGTGAATAGTAACTCCTTCCTATTGAACCAACATCAATTTTCTTTTTCTTTTTTTCTTTTTCAATCAATGGGTTTTCTTTCCCAGTTGATTGCAATAAATACGTTTTGTTTCACTGTTTTCTTAACCAATCTCTTCCATCCACATTTGCTAACTCCAGCGATCAATATCTTCTCGATTCATCTAATTTTTCTTCATCTGATTTCTTTTGCTTCATTCTGCAATCCATACCCTTCACCACCTCTCTCTTCCCGCTGCTTTGCACTGCTTTGGAAATACCCCTCATATATCTTTTATTCGTCCTCTACATCTACCGAAAAAGGACACCGGCCAACCCACTTAGGTTGGTCGTCGTTTACTGTTGGAGCTGATTCCCAACAAAACCCCTCAGCTAAAGAGGGGGTAGTTGAGATAAACCTTAACCCGTTGCCCTATATCCAATCATCGACTAAAACCTCTCTAATCGACCATCTTATTGCCTCACCCTCACTGCCACTATTTATGCCCTAAACGATTTCATTTGACGCACAAACATTCAAAATGCAGTCGTGATAAGAATCAAGGCACATGTTTTTTAGGTTTGTGCGTCTGACGTGCTTTCGTTGGGGCCTTCCCTGTTCCATTCGGGAGTGGTGAAAAGGTGTTGGGATATCAATAGGTGGTGAAGGCCATGGTAATGGTGATTGAGGAGCAGAGTCGTCGTCTTCGGCATCAGATGTGCTTTGTCATTGCTTACCCAAAAAGAAGCCAAAGTGGGGGGTCTCTACTACTTTTGGTGGTCCTGATGTACTCCAATGGCTATGGGATTCCAAAGGATACCCAAAAAGGTTTGATTTTCACTTCGAATTTTAACTTTACTTAGAATACTATGAATTATTGTCACACCCCAAAACCGGAACGACGGAAACGTTCTGGGGTGTATGACGTCATGTCAAGTATCACAACATATGCACTATAGTAATCAAAGTACAACAACCATTCCATTAATAGTAACAGTTTACATAAGTTACATTTTATAAAGACATCAAAGTAATACAGAAACTAGTAGAGATGCAGCTCAGTTCTAGGCTGGCCTCACAAAAGCTTCTGGGATGTACCTGTCTACTGCTGACCTGAGAATACAAGTTATTTTGAAAGCGAGTATCAGCATTTTTATAAATGCTAGTGAGTTCATAAGTATTTAATGTCATTTGTGTAAGTAAGTATTTTATTCAAAATAACTTTATGAAAAGTAGTAGTTTAGAATCTATGGTGTATTAGTGCCTTTTCCAGAAAATCCTATATTTTCTGATTAAAAGCAGTCCTCTACCAAGACTTGACATTGTTATGTTTTAAAGAGAGGCTTTCCCTGAAATACTATCATTACCAAAATACAGTATTTGACTTTATAGAAAGTTGGAGAGTATCACTAGTAAAAACATTAGGGAAAATAACATATGCCTCAGCAGAAAATACTGCTGACTAAGGAAAAAGGAATCATAGACTCCAGGAGAGTATCAAATGAATGATACGCCTGGCTCAGTCTAAAAAAAGGAAACACAGACCCCAGACGGTATCAAATGTACGATACGACTAGCAAGGTCTAAAACAAAGAAACACAGACCCCAGACAGTATCAAATGAAAGATACATCTAGCAAGGTCTAAAACAAAGGGAAAATCCTAAGTGGGTTGTTTCAAGAATACAGTGTTAGATTCTCGTTACCTTAAGGCCATGAATTATAAGGTAAATATGGAGATACTCGTAACCATACTGATTGACACTAGAGTACTTGACGCCCTACAAGCGTCGGAATAAATATGACATTTGTCACCCATTGGCTTGGTAGGTCGTGGACTGTAGCTAGCAGTCAGGGTGCGGGAGTGTCAATCCCATATAGATCTATACACACAATGCCCGCTCTCCCTACAAGAGACTCTGGTTACCAACTCGACAACGGGGAGATCCATGTCTTGAAGATGCATCTCGTATTCTGAATTCTGTTAGAAGCGCTGGAGAAATGATATAGACTCGCATATGAATTGACTCTTGTGGAATTCTCGTACTAGAAAGAGTAAATAAGGGCTCCTAACTATTCCTATAATAGTTTCTAGTGTCTCTGATCTATGAATGATGAATGGAAGGATACCCTCGCTACCCAAGGGAAATGAACTAGCCGATGTAAACCTTTATGTATATACGCGTATACATGATATATACTAATGTTTAAACGACCTTCAGACGGATATCCGATACCCACCAAACCACATCCCAACGAGGAAAAGGAAATAGGGCGAACTAGCATTCCTAAGTCTTTTAAACATTATTTATATAAATATACAAGTACAAGCATGCATTTAATGAAGCAGAAGTAGAGAAGTATAGAAGAAAACTTTGATGAAAACTCTGGAAAACCTTTACACATAAGAAATTGACGACTTGAAGTCAGTTTGTAAAACAAGTTTGAAAACCGTTCATAAATATGTTTAGAATATAATTTGATAAACCAATATAAGTAAAGAAAACCTTTGCTTAAAACACTGCTGTAACTGGTTTAGAAGTAAAACATACAACACGAGAGACATTATAAGAAAAGATTTAAACAAGAAAAAACGTTTTGGAAAACCATCTATAGTATTATACTTGGTAAAACAGCTGAAAGTGTGATAAATCCTTTTACATGCGGGTTATCAATCACATATGATTGATATGATAACTATCATGTTTTAACTTGTATCCCCCCTATAAAAGCATGTAAAAACATTTAAAAGGTTAATTCAGGGGTATGAACTCACCTGACGTTGGCGTTTCGGATGAATGGACGGTATAGGATGCTAAGTGTCAAGTGAGGACTTGACCACACACGCAAATCCTATTTAACATGTAATGATACATTTAAGTATCTAATTTTTCATTTAATAACTAATTAAGCAAGTAATGAAGTCATACTACATAAAAACACTTTTCTACAAGTGGTAGGAGTACCAAGGGTTGCATAAAAGGTGTGTATGGACTCACATTGGAGTTTACTCTTCAAATGATGGCCCTTATGGGTGTTTACGGTTTCAATACCACTTCCCCAATGAGTTTACGGCCGTAAACTCATGGTAGTGGTGTCATGGGATGTTTAAAGGTCTTATCTCACTCGTAGAATCATGCTAGAGTCGAATTAAGGGCTAAGGAAGTGATTGGGGCTCAAAATGGACACAATAGGGAGTTTACGGTCCATTGACCACTCCCTGAGGAGTTTACGGTCGTAAACTCATGTTAGCCCATTCATTTTGTGCTTTGGTGGCTCTAGGCAATGTAGGCAAGGTTCTAGTCACTTATATGAGCATAGGAAGGTTCTAGTCACTTACTCATGGAAGCTTTTGGAGGTGCTTGAGAGGTAGTTTAACACCCAAAAAGGTGTTTAAGGTCCTTGAAGATGGGTTTACGGTCCAAGAATGTTCTTAGACCATAAAATCATGTTTACTCCCTATATGTTAAGATTTTGATGTTCTAAGTCCTTTCATGTAAGCCCCTAAGTCATTGCTAAGCATTAGAAGTGGTTTGGAGGGGTTTTTGGGCATTAAAACCCCATTTATGAGTGTTTACGGTCCAAGAGTGTTCTTGGACCGTAAACTCATGTTCTTGAGGGTTTTGGGTAATTTAAACACGAATTTGTAAGTTCAATGAGCTAAACAACAAGTTAGGGTAGATCACTTACTAGTTTGGGGCTTGAAAGAGGCGATTTTTGACCAAACGCGATTTGTAGAGAGAGAAAGTAGAGAGAGAGACTCCTAAGGTGTGAAAAGGGTTGAAATGAAACTCACTCAACCCTTATATAGGGTGGAGTTTATGACCTAGTTGGGGGTCCACCTGACACCAACCGCGAACGGGGTTTTTCACGACTACCGTTAAACACGACAAATTTTAAAATTATACCTCCTTAATTTTGGTTCGCTTGACGAATATTATTTAAAATATCCCAACGGTTTTAAATCTGGTCAAAAAAAATTTGGGATAAATTTGGCTAATTTTTGACGTACTTAATTTCGACGTTAAAACTGGCGGAAATTTTTGGGTTGTCACAATTATGATTTTTGTGATTTCGGTTTTTAGGTCATCACAGTTAGAAACTAATTTAGATAATAAATTACATTTACTAGGGGTAAATAAATTGTTCTTTCCTATCCGTTTTGTTCTTGAGGCCTTCAAATAAGCAGATAAATTGGTTTTCAACCTTTAAACAAACACCAAACAGAAGTTAAAAAATGTATGCTTTTTCATAAGAATTAGAAATTGATCCCTATTTTGTTTTCCATTGTGTTTGATTTGGGTTTTCATCTTCTCTTTCTCCCTCACAGGTTTAAGGTACTACTGTTTTATTTAGGTTTAATTTCAAATTCCATATAAAGCTCCTACCCACGTTTGTTTTCTTCTTTTGCTATCACCTGTCTTAATTATTTGCAGGTCATATTTGATCTAACAATCATCATGGAGGGTGAGTTATGTAAAATCTCGACTACCACTTTTAATCTCATTTATATATGGTATTATTGAGAGCGGTATGCCCTTCTTGGTCTCATGTATGTTATTGCCCCCAACTCCAAAATTTGCTAATCCTACTTTGATATTACAGCATAACTCTCCAAGAAAACGATTTGGTTATACCCCCACCTAATTAAGTTTGACATTTGAAGAAAGTTTGATAAAGCACTCCAACTGCTCGATGAAATGCTTCAACCTGGTTTCTAAATTTTCGTTCCAATTCTAACTCCAATTTCAGTTTTGTTTGTTATTCCTAAAGGAAGAGTCGAGTAAGAATTGATTTCTTACTTTCTATTAGCCAGAAAAAGTGAAAACTCGAGTGCAATTCCTCTGTATGCATTTGGTTGTTGGATATTTTTGTGAAAAGCTCCTCTTTTTGGTTTTAAATTAAAACCTTTTTCTCTTTTCTTCAACAATGTTTTCAGATCAAGTGATAGAAAGAAAACTTTTGTGCAAACTTTTTGATATAATAAGACCAACATGTTGAATTATGAGTTGGTTTCGATTCTGTCACTAATTTGGTTTTGATAGTTTTTTTTGGTACATGGCTTTATCAGATAGCATCAACCATCATGGTTGATGAAGAAGCAAAGCCTCTCAATTATGTGTCAAAAATTGTATTGAAGAAGAGTAAAAGCAATGAAGATTGGTCAAATAAAAGGAAATAGCAGTTGGAGCAAAGGGTGAAATAGTATACTTTTAGTTTACTCATTTTGTTCTTGAGAATGGTAAATAGAGATGACACATGTATGCATTCAGGTCAAATGTAATTACAAGAATATAGGTGTTTATCTTCTTTGATGTTTGATATTTTTTGAAATGTAACATTTTTTTTGTTTCATTATATGCAACCTCTATTCTAAATGTTATGTATTAGAGTTTAAATTCACCAGGATGGCTGACCAAATAGACCTCAGATGGCGACTGAAGATCATAAAGGTGTTACATGTTCAGCTTCAGGCACTGATGTTATGAACTTCATCCACCAATCCATTACTTACATTCAATGATTCATAAAAAAATGAGTTTCCAGTTTTCAAAAAGTTTTATTTCCATAACTTAACAAAAAAAACCTTTGTTAACTTTCATAAAGTTTATTATATGGTTTTTTTTCTAATACCTTTCTACAAATCTTTTATTATGTATAATTAAATTCTAATGTATTATAAAAAAACGACATTTTAAAGGTTTATTATGGAAGCAAAATTCATCATGTAGACTTATTTATGTAGTTTTCTAAAATTAAAGTTAATGTCTTTTTTTCCATTCTAATGGTTTATTTTCTCCTAAATTAGATGTTTTTTCCTGATGTTGATCTGGTAGTGGTGCTAATGCAAGAAGGATTGACACATATTTTCTTTGTGTGTAAAACCTCTTTTACTATTTTTTTACATCAATGTCAATCGGTTATGACAAAGTATGTAACAAGGTTACTTAAATTTTCAAGGTTAACTCATTGTTCTTAAATTATTCAGGTTAACATTGATTGTTTTGGATTACATGCTTTGAATAACTTCTATAAGAATATCTTGCAGGTGAGTTGACTCAGATTTGCATCGGTTTCACTTCCATTAATACAAATAAACAAAATATTAAAAAAAAGTTTTATATTTTTCTAGGCATTTGTCAAGCATATGGACTTCAAGTTTGTTCGATGTGTTGTAAATGGAAATCTAGGATCCAATATGGATCAATTTCATTGCCATTTAATCTTGGAAGTTGATCTTGCTTACATAAACTTCATATATTAATTTAGAGTTAAAAGTTTAGTATCGAATACAAAGTTTTAAGGAAATTGATATGCATGTAGTCACATGATGGTTTAGACGTCTTAACTAGAATTACATTCCCATTCTAATTCCAATCAACGTCTATTTGTTGCGTTTATTGGATTTTGTCAGTTTTTTAACCTTTTCACAATAAATAAATCGAATAGAAACCATGTCCTATGTGATGTCTTCCATTTACGTAAAAAAAATCAACTTTTTATGTTGTTTCCTTTACCGTTTCTAACCCCACAACGCGGGGTTTATTCTCTAGTTATACCTAAATGACATCGTTGTTCAAAACAACAAACTAGTAATTAACACCAAAATATTCTAAAATGGCCTTGTAAGCATCAGAATCCCTTTTAAACTTATAAACTCAAAATTTTACAACAACCATAATTTTATTTAAATTCCAACATAAAATATCAATTTCTCCTCTCAATCATGCCACCTAGAAAATCAAAGTCTTCCACAAGTCTATAAAAACAAAATTTAATTCGGGAAATGACCAACCACATTCACCTCTATTCCAGTCTTTTCTTCATTCCAATACAAACAAATAATTGGTAAACACATCTTGGAAAAATCAAGTTGTGAGTTATAGGTAATATGTTCTTTTGAAGTGTGTTAAAATATATAGTAAAAGGATAATTTTATGCTTTGAATACTAATTCATAACTCATTGCAAATAATCAAAACATAACTGATAGTATTAAAAACAACTTTTAATCTATGAAGATCGATTAGATCTTGAACAAGTATATCAATATGAAGCAACAAGAACACTATATTAATAACAAGACAGAACGCAATAATAAGAACAAACAGCTTGAATCAAACGAGTCGAATGATTAAATAAAAATCCTTAGAAGAGCTCGATTAAGAACATCAACTGTAAAGGATTGGAAGATTACAAGATAGCAATATCGTAAAACTCTTGAATGCTAAAACTGAAATCTTGAATCTTAACCTAATATGCATGCAAGCGATAACTTATATACAATACATAAAAGGCTCTCGGTTGGACAGGCCCAAACCGGAGAATACAAAGGCTAATCTAACGAGCCCAAAAGACGCAACATAAAACAGAACTTCAGCCCAACAATCTCCCCCTTTGCGTCAATTTGGAGCGAGACCTTCACTTCGTACTTGGGCCGGCGGCTGAAGCTGGTACCTTCTTCTTCACGGTACTAAACAGACATTTGGTTATGGAAAGGATGGTCTGTCTAAACCGGATGTACCAATTGATCATATCTTCAAAGTACTTGATGTCATCAGCCGAATTGTCCTTACACCGCTTGACGATTGATAGGACGTGTTCCAAGCAGGTAGTGGTGTAGAGGTGCTTGTCAGCTAACGCGAACAAACATTTCTGTCCTTCGGCTCTGGTGAACATCACAGAGTTTCGCCTCGAATCTATCTTACCCATTTTCATCGTGTTTAGATCACTGGCCGAACCCACAGGCTTGACTTTTGGTTTCTTCTTAAACACTGTGGCAACCTCCTGATCCATTAGGGCCACCTCCATGATATAGCATGCTAGCATCCGTTTGACATGGTCTAAGATGGGACCATATTCGGCTTCGTTTGTCAGCAAGATGTTGTACAAGACTATCCAATCATGAGGGTTCAGATTGGGCAGATCCGCTAGAGAGATCATGTGAGCAGTTCTTGCAGATCCTTGGATAAGCTTGAACTTGACGTTTGTGAATCTCCCCACGGCAAACGGCTTCATCACCCGAACATTGACAATCTTCTGGGCGCTCCATGTAAGGTATTGAGGGCGAGCGGCCTCCAGATAAGAGTCAATGAGCTCCCTGTCAAGCTCATCGTTCGGATGTGGGACTTCGAAAATGTTGGAGAAGGCGTGGAAGATGAACGCCTTTCGAGTCAACGGCATATCAAATTGCGAATCGACCGAGTTGTTGCAGTCGAACGATATCACCGGCTCGAGCCATAGTATGCTTGGAGTTTCTATGGCCTCCTTTATCAAACGATCCCTGGTCCAGGCAGGGAAGAGCAGCTTTCGGCTCTCAAGGAGATCGTTGGCTTCTTTTTGTTTACGTTCGGCTTCTTCAGCTTCACGTGCCACACGACTGACATCGTCATCAGTATTGCGACTGTTCTTTCTCTTTAACATGTCCGCAATAGTCTCCTTGTCTTCATCTTCATCGTCATCTCCTCCCTCTGCAATGTTTTTGCCCTTGTCCTTCACACCCGAACCCGAGGCATGACCAGTTGGGGGTGTTTCGGTTGTGTGAGTTGCTTTTGAGGAAGGAGGTGGTTTCGATCCTTTCTTCTCATCTCCCCCTTGTTTCGGAATGGACACGAAACTGGGTAGGCCTTCAATTTTACTCAAGAGGTCCATGGCCGGAGAGAGTTTCTCAGCGAGGGTACGCCTCACCGAGTGATTAAGGATGGGGTCGTGTGCTTCCAGGATGTTGGATAGAGCGGCGTGGACATCCGAAACACACGTCTTGATGACTTCCCTTTCGGATCGAAGAGCCTCCAATTGTTGTTCGGAGTTGGAAAGTTGGGTGCTCTTGACCTTGAGGGCAGTAGTCTTACTCGCCAGGACGTCCATCAGTGAATTTTCAGCCGCAAGATCCTCTTGTAGCTTTGCCAAGCGGGCATCGATGGAGGCACGGAGTGCTGAGTTGTCGTCGCTGAGGTTTTGTCTGAGGGTAGCGAACGAGGATAACTCCGTCTTTACAAACTGGGCCAATTGATTAACAAGTGGTTCCAGAGTTGTTTTGGTGGCTTCGGCGCTTTCCTGCATAGACTGCAGCAGGATTGTAGCGTCATGGAATAGTTTATCGACTTTTTCGGTCGCAGCCTCACAAGCTCTTGTGGAGGCGTCTATCGCAGCAGTAGCGGAGGCCACCGAGTCATGTTGAGCCCTAGAGAAGGCATCAACTATCCTTTGAAGGGCAGCTTCAGATAAGGATGACTGCTGATTGGAAGAGGAGGCGAGAAGTTGATCAACCTTCTCGTTCAGCTCGCGGAGATGCTTCTTTGTCACAGGAGCATCATCCTCCTCATCACTTTGAACTTGAAACGGACTATAGTAGACCGAATCAAAGTTCAGGTGGTCACCACCAAGATATTGATCATCGCCATCGGAGGCGTCTTCTGGAGATTGAGGTGGTGGTGAAGCTGGGGGTGTTATGGGTTTGGTTGGTTCAGGTTGAGTGGGTGGGGGGTTAGTTTCGGGTGGTGGTTGTGTATGGGTTTCGGTTTGTGGAGGTTCGGTTACAGGTGGGGTTTCGGTAACAGGTGGTGTTTCGGTTGATATGGTGAATATGGGTGGTGGTATAGGGAATGAGGTTGGTGGTATAGTAGGGTTTATGGTGGGAATGGAAATAGGAATGGTGGGCGGAGGGGAAGGAACTGGGGATTGGTGAAGTTCCATCTCCGGGGTTGGGGACCGAGGGGGTGTGTGCCTCTTTGTGGAGATTCGTCTCCTTGTGATCCCTCAGAGTCCGAACTCCCACCTTCGGATTCACTTGATGAGGAGGGAAGGACTAGCTTTCGCTTTTGTTGGGTCTTCCTCCTTTTCGGTTGTGGTGACGAAGCAGCCTTCGGTTGTTTGCGCTTCTTGGGAGTAGGTTTTGGGGCTCTGGATGGTTTCTTCCCCTTGTCTGCCTTCTTACCCCTGGCCACCGGTTTGTCGGCATCATGAATTGATCGCAGCATGTCCGGTGTCAGTTCCCGCGGACCAGATGGCCCAAACTCCTTGATCGCCTTGATCATACTGCTGTCTGATGGCACACTTCCATACATCGACTCCGGGATAGAGCCAATGAAGGAGAATTTCGATGCATCGGATACGATGATCTTCTTGGTGTGGAACGTGCCAACAGAAGACATCGGTGCACCGTCAGCAGTTGGGACCTCAAACCTGTCCATGGCCCATCTTGTGATCAGGATCCAGAACCGGGCTAGCGACACTTCAGAGTGTCGAGAAGTGGAAGAAAGGCTCTGAATCAGCTGTTGCCAAAGGACAAACCCATAATCGAGGTTGATCCCGTTGTACACCCCATACATGATTGACAGGAAAAGACGACTGGCCCCGTCCGATCCTGAGCTCCTCTCAGACAGTCCCTTGAAGAGAACTGTAAATAACCCATTCCACAGGGGCGGTAGGCATGACTTCTTGAACCTTGCGACGGAGGTTAGAACTTCCGTGTAGCCCATGTTGTAGAACATGCTGTATAACATGCCAACCGGAATCGTCTCTGGGTTAACACGTGATGGGTCTGCAGCAAACCCAAGCATAGTGCAGAAGCGGGGACGAGAAATCGACGTCTTGTGTTCCGCCACTTCGAAAAATATCCGGTCGACGCCCTTATCGTAGTAGGCCGTCGCATAGACCTGAGATAGAGCCACCATTAGCACCGTTTCAATTCTGGACAATGCCGGAGCAAGCTGGGAGAACTTGAGGCATTCGATAACCGGCGACATGTAGGGATCATAGGCTAGTGGGTTCAGATCAATGACAAGGCATTGTTGAGGTCTGATGGGAAGAATCTGAGAAGTAGCATGAACGGATGAAGATTCAGCCATTGTTGCAGGTGTGGAGAAGAAGATGACCGGGAGAGAGTTTTGGGAGTAATTTTGCTTTGGGAATTATGGGGGCAGTAAAGAGGTAAAAGGTGGTGTGGATGGCTTTTTATAGTAGGTAACAGGAGAGAGAAAGATCGTTTCAAATCTCTTATTGAAATACGGAAGGGTTTTTGAGTGACAGATTGGTGACAGTTGGGACGTGCGATGATCACGTAGGAGAGAGAGTGTCAGATTCCTAGGATCACGCCGCCCAATAAGCGCCGGTTCAGAGAGAGAAACCGTTTCCATTTCCACACGCGCCATTAATGCCAGATGGATGACGCTTCAATACTGCACACGCGTCCAATAAGTGTCAGAAAAAGCGTGGCTTCTTCAAATTCACGCGCCCTCCTTTTTACCGTCGTTTGAATATCTATCCTTTGAACTCCCGCCGCGTCAGCAACCTTTTGAACTTATCCCTTTTCTTTTAAACGCCACCTTTTGAATAAAATGCCCACGTGGATTATTGGCAACCACAACTTCAGTATTAACCATCCATTGATTATCCAGCCTGTAAAATAATTAGTAACGGAATTTTTGAAAATCTAGGATTTTCGTGCAAAGAGTGTAAAAGATAAAGAAATAAAGCAACTCTTTTTGGAATGATCTGTGATGTCAATTATGACACGAAACTGATGATCCCGGGCACGAATCTCTTCCTTCAAGGTCAAGAGAGACCTCAAAGTGTTAGTGTGGAATCCCGTTGAATTTCGATCAAACATTTATCAATAAATGTTGAAAGGCTTCTTTAAATAAGGCAAATTAAGGGTGGTTTCGCTTTGATTCAACAATTCAATTCCTGATATAAGAACGAACATGAACAAAGTACTTGTGAGACCAGTGTAGTCTGTTGAACAAGTAGGTTTGAGTTAATTTTGTAGTGGCTTGGATTAATATGAAATCTCAGATAAAAATTTAAAACTGGATCCCTTGGGAAGAAATATCATGGTGTGTAACAATTTCATTGGAACCACGCAAAAGGAAAAAAAATGAGATTTCATGAAGGTACATTCGTTAATTCATTGGTGAAAACTTGATCAAGTTAATTGGTCACCGTCAATTCGTTGGTGTTGAATTTTGGGTTTCACTCAGCTCGTAGTGGCACGAAGCTAAGATCATAAACACAGATGTTGTGTAACCATAAACCTCAGTGGTAGTTGCTGAGAGTCTCAAGGGTTACAGTGAGGATACGAATGTTATGGAGAAGTATAATGGGGATGGTAAAAGAAGACATAGTACCTCTGCTGCTTAACATAAGGACCAAGCAGGAGACTCTAAACTCATGTGAGAAAAGAGTGAGGTAGCTCATGATTAGAATAAATGAGTTAGCCTTATTGGGAAGACAAGGTTTATGTATACCAGGTCATGAAGGCTATTATTCAAAATCTTATGAGGCTTGGGACACATACAGCAGCATGCTTCTAGGGACACTTTAAGCAAGTTATCAAATATATCCTTATAAACGAATGAGCACACAAAACAAAAAATGAAAATAATTTTGGAGTTTTTGAAATTGAAAATAAAAAATTTTTTGGAATAGAGAAGAAGAAAAATTGAAAAACCGAACCCGAACGTTCGGTTGGTTTCGGTTGGAAGAAAAAAAAAATTGAAAAACCGAACCCGAACCTTCGGTTGGTTTCGGTTCAGAAAAATTTTGAAAAACCGAACCCGAACCTTCGGTTGGTTTCGGTTCAGAAAAATTTTGAAAAACCGAACCCGAACCTTCGGTTGGTTTCGGTTCAACAAAATTTTGGAAAACCGAACCCGAACCTTCTGGAGGTTTCGGTTCAGGAAAATTTTTAAGAAACCAAGGAGTTTAGATATGTAAAAAAAAAACTTTTCACATAAAGAAAAACAAATTTTGCACAAGAAATATACAACTCAGAAAAACTACCTTTGAAGAAATGAGCGAGGGAAATGGTTGAACCGAACCCGAACGTTCGGTTGGATTCGCTTCTTACGTTTGAGATCGAGAGGTAGTGTGAGGTACTGACTCTGATTCCATCATACCTAGCCCTTGCAAAATTTTATTGAATGATGCTTCTGGAAGAGCTTTGGTGAAGACGTCAGCCAGTTGATCAGTGGTTCTTACGAAGTGAACTTCGACATTTCCATCTTCCACGTGATCTTTGATGAAGTGATACCTCAGTGCTATGTGTTTGGTTTTAGAGTGTTGCACCGGGTTATGACAGATCCTAATTGCACTTTCAGAGTCACAATATAGAGGGATCTTCTTCATATTGAGTCCATAGTCTCGAAGTTGACTCTGGATCCAAATCACTTGTGATGTGCAGGATGCAGCGGCAATGTATTCCGCTTCAGCAGTAGACAGCGACACACATGTTTGTTTCTTGGATTGCCAGCTGACCAACTTCCCATCAAGAAATTGACAGCCACCAGTTGTGCTTTTGCGGTCGAGTCCACATCCTCCAAGGTCAGCATCAGAATAGGCTTGAACGAAGAAGCTAGAGTTAGATGGATACCATAGACCTAAGGAGGCAGTTCGCTTGAGATAGCGTAGGATGTTCTTCACTGCCAGCATGTGAGGTTCGCGTGGGTTAGCCTGAAATCGAGCACAATAACATACAGAGAACATGATATCAGGCCTGGTAGCAGTTAGATACATCAGTGAGCCTATCATTTGACGATAGAGTGTGATATCGACAGCCGGTTTATCCAGCGAAGGGGTAAGTTTGGTGCCGAATGCCATAGGGACTTTGACTTTTGAGTCTCCCATCATGCCGAACTTTGCTAGGAGAGTCTTTGTGTAAGCTTCCTGATTGATAAAGATGCCTTCGGGTCCCTGTCTTATATTTAAACCAAGGAAAAAATTAATAGGACCCATTGAGCTCATTTCAAACTTAGTCTCCATCAACTTTCTGAATTCAGCTGTTAAGCTTGGATTCGTAGAGCCAAAGATGATGTCATCGACATAAATTTGAACTATCATAAGGTGGTTACCTTCCTTTTTGCGAAAGAAGGTTGGGTCAACCGAACCTTGTTTGAATTTGGACATCTTTAAAAATTTTGTAAGCGTTTCATACCAGGCTCTCGGAGCTTGTTTGAGGCCGTACACAGCTTTATCCAGAATGTAGCAATGATTTGGATACTTTTCGTTCACGAACCCAGGAGGTTGCTCCACATACACCGTTTCTTCAAGTTCTCCATTGAGAAATGCACACTTGACGTCCATTTGGAAGACCTCAAAGTTTTTGTGAGCAGCATAGGCCAGAAATATTCTAACCGATTCTAGCCTAGCTACTGGAGCGAACGTCTCTTCGTAATCTATTCCTTCCTCCTGACAGTATCCTTTGACAACCAGAAGAGCCTTGTTCCTTATGACATTACCTTCCTTGTCCATTTTGTTTCTAAAAACCCATTTGAGACCAACAACTGAAACATCCGGAGGAGTTGGAATGAGGCGCCAGACTTTGTTCCTTTCAAACTCGTTTAGTTCGTCTTGCATTGCTTGAACCCAATCAGAGTGATCGAGGGCAGTGTTCACTGTCTTCAGTTCAACTTTTGATACAAATGAGTTAAACATACAAAACTCAACCTTTGAGAATAAGGATGTCTGTTTTGCCTTCAGTTGAGATCGGGTCAGAACCTTTTCAGATACATCACCAACTACTTGAGAGATAGGATGATCTCTGGTCCATTTTGTAAGAGGAGGGTAATTTGGATCAAAGGATGGATCTAGTTCAGCGTTGATCATCTCTTCAGGCTCGGATTGGCTATCAAAATCAAGCGTCATATCATCATGCTCCCCCTCAATTGATGAGTCTTGACAAACATGAGGTTCAGGGGTTTCTTGTGGTGCTGGATTATCAGGCATTGAAGCACCTTCGTTTGGAGGTGCATCTTCGGTTGGAGAGTTACCTTCGGTTGATGAAGGACCTTCGGTTGAAGTAGTAGAGCTTGGCTCCCCCTGGACTTGTGAGCTAGGCTCCCCCTCGACAAGAGAATTTGGCTCCCCCTCGACTGAAGCATTGTTGGTTGGAGATTCATCAGTAGGCAATTCTCCTTCATGTATTCTTCTTACAGCATCTTCGACAATCTGCTTTATATGATCTATTTTGTTGTCGGCTGCCCCTGCTTCTGAGAGAGAAGCTTTTTCCGGTTCATCAAAGAGATCCAGAAAATTCTCGTACATATTGGCGATTGAGACTGTGACTTGACCAGTTTGAGGGAAGATTTCCCTGGCAGTGTCATCTATGGCCTGTAGCTTCTTGACGTAGCTATCGTCGAAGGTCACATAGTATGTCTCTTCAATCCTTCTTGATCGTTTGTTTAGGACCCTGTACGCCTTTGAAGTGAGTGAGTAACCCAGAAAGATTCCCTCGTCAGCTTTGACATCAAACTTGTTGCGGTGTTCTTTAGAGTTAAAGATGAAACACCTTGAGCCAAAAACGTGGAAAAATTTCACATTGGGCTTCCTGTTGTTTAATATCTCATATGGTGTGAGCGTGAATCGTTTGTTGAGATAGGACCTGTTTTGTGTATAACAAGCAGCAGAAATAGCGTCAGCCCAAAAATAAAGAGGTAAGGAAGCGAAACTTAACATAGTTCGGGCAGCTTCACACAGAGATCGGTTTCGTCTTTCGACTATTCCATTCTGCTGTGGTGTATAGGGAGCTGAGAAATTATGGCTAATTCCCTTTTCTGCAAGAAACGCTTCAAACTCCCTGTTCTTGAATTCGAGACCATTGTCGCTCCTGATGTTGCGAACGACCTTCTTGAGCTGGACTTCAATTTGCTTGATAAACACTTTCAGCTTTTGAGTCGCTTCAGATTTGATCTTTAGAAAGAACACCCATGTAAATCTAGAGAAGTCATCAACGACAACAAGAATGTACTTGCTACCACCGATGCTTTCAATAGATGAAGGACCACATAAATCGATATGAAGCAATTCAAGTAGTTCAACAACTTTTGTGTTAATTATGGATGGGTGACTTTGACGACTCTGCTTTCCCATTTCACATGCAGCACATAAATGCTCTCTGTCAAACTTGAGCAATGGAAGACCCCTAACATGACCTCCAGTGACAAGTCGGTTAATATCTTTGAAATTGAGATGAGAGAGTCTTCTGTGCCACAACCAGCTTTCGTCGGATTGAGCTTTTGATAGCAGACATATTGCTGGGTTTCCTTTGATGGGTTTCATGTTCAGCGGAAACATTTCACCCTTTCGCTCTGACTTCAGAATCACTTTCTTTGTCTTTTTCTCTATGATTTCAGAACCTTCATCATCGAATGAAACTTTGAGACCTGTACCTCCAACAAGCTGAGATACACTGATAAGGTTGTGTTGAAGTCCTTCTACATAGGCCACCTTCCTAATGGTAAAATCACCATTCGTTATCATCCCATATCCCTTTATGGTGCCGAAAGAGTTATTTCCAAACTTAACGTTGCCACCATTTGCAAGAGATCTGTATTCCCTGAGTTCCTCTTTCCTCCCTGTCATGTGACGCGAGCAGCCACTGTCGATGTACCATTCTTCGTCAAACTGCTCGTCACTTATAACCTGCAAAAATTAAGCAGATTTAGGAACCCAAAGTTTCTTGGGTCCATGTGAGGTTTTCATGGGAACAGAAATAGTTAGAGAGATATCAACAAGATATGTTCTTTTGATTAAAGTTGTTTCATCTTTCTTTTTAATGGTGAAGACTTTTATTTTGTTAGGATTGGGTTTGTTCGCTTTAGACTCAGGTTTGAATTCATCAACCTTCTGCTTTCCCTTCTGTTCAGCAGATGGACGTGGTTTTTGAGAACCCATGGAATTAGCGTTAGAGCAAGATGGAGATGAACAAGAAGAATTAGGAAGAGAGTATTTGGATTTGGATGGAGGTGTCTTCCTTGCTGATGACTCTAGGTGACCCTTTTGCTTTTGATCGTTGGTGGGTTTAACCTTTGAGTCTTGTTCTCTTCTGAATTCAGAACCGAACCTCTGAGTTCGGTTGGAGTTGTTCTTGGAACCGAACCTTTGGTTTCGGTTGAAATCCTTTTCAGAACCGAACCTTTGCTTTCGGTTGGTATCTTCTTGTGAACCGAACCTTTGCTTTCGGTTGGTGGAATCATCGTGCTTTCTTACGGGATTATTTTCATACTTCAGATTCTTGTCCTTGTGTGAATAGTATGCATTCTGGGAGTGCCAGAATTGTTTCCTTTCAGAAAGGTTTTTCCTGTATCTTAGGTTCCTTTCTATCTTTTTATCCCTCATCTGTTTAGGTTGATGATGAACGTTCGCTTTCGCTTTTGATGTCGCCTTTGCTGGTTCCTTTTGAACTTTAGGAGTTTTTCTTTGAGCTGAGGGTGCAGATGGAATGTTTGAAGAAGATTCAGTTTGCCCTGAGAAAGTGGAAGGAGTATCTGATGAAGTTTCACTTCGGGCTGTTGGCGTAGAAGGAATATCTTCTTTTGCTGAACAATCAACCTCTTGAGGAGTATCTTTTGTACCACTTGTGCTTGGTTCACTGAAATTATCAGGCTTGTTCAAGGGTTCAGGTATGTATCTCCCTTTCTTCATCCAAGAGGTTCTTTCAGATAGACCGACGGTTTCATTTCCATTGTCAATAGGAGCTTCCCAGAAGAACTCATCACAGCCATCAGCATTGTCTTCGTTAACAATAGCCGTGAGTTCAGCTGTTTGATGTTCGGTTACTCCAGTCACTTTGTATACCTGATTCGGAGTGGTCCTGACCTTTTGATATACAATAGCCTTTTCTACTAATTTCGGGGACTTTTGTTGGGACAATCTAGCGAATTCTACTGAATTTTCAGAAATAAGATTTTTGGGGTTTTTAGTTTCGCTTTTAACAAATTCTGAGCAGTCAACCATATCCTCTATAGAAATTTCACTCATGTTTTCGTCCTCGTTAAGCTCAGATGCATTTTCAACATCGATTTTATTTTCTGAGCTTACTTTGGCGTTTAGAGAGTCAAACTTTTGTATGGTTTCGGTTCTCAGTTTAAGTCTGTCATTTTCGTCCAAAAGATTTTTGAGCATGTCCTTATGGTCTTTGGATTTAATGAAGGACTCAATTTTGTCCAGTCCAATCTGATAAGTTAGGTTGACATCATCAGACGAAATCACACTTTCACAATTGTAAGCTTCGGCATCAATTTCATCCTCCTTGAATTCTAGGAATGGTAAAATCATACGGTGGATCTTCTTGCCTATCTCACAGTCTAAGTGAAGCTGAGTAATATTGGAATATAAACGTTTAGCTATTAAACAAAAAACATTTCGTTGTTTTAACAATTTCAAATTGTCTCTCTGCAAATAAATGTTTTCGTCTTTGACTTTAATTAATTCCGACTCTTTTAACTCAATCCACATACGCCGCTCCTCACTCTTCGACGCCACCCTGCTTAATTGATCAGTCAGGTTAGAATTGGTGACTCGAGTTTGAGTTAAGTTACTATCTAAATGAGAAATTCTTGTGTTAACGTTTTTTAGTTCTTTCTCATATGAGGATGATGGTACTTTAGATGAAATGAAAACAGATTGTACCTTCTTTATCAGTTCATCAAGCTCATTGAACTGTTGGCTGAGTGGTTTGGCCGTGAAGCACATATCTTCCTGCACCTTCGGTCCATTGCTTCCTCCATCGGTATTGTATCCCCTCATCTGAGATGCGCTTGACACCATGAAGCATTTTCCACCACTGCTTTCCTCCTTAGCCATATAAACCTTTCCATGAGTAGGCTTCCTCACTTCTTCGTCTTCTGAGTCAGTAGACCAAACTTCGGTGCTACCGAACTCATCGTCGTTAACCGAACCCTGCACAACAAGAGCATTAATAGAAGGGTTAGCGGTAGACTTTTTCTTTCTCAACTCATCCAATCTCTTCTGCAGCACGGCTTCCTCATCCTTTCCGTCATCCTTTTCAGCCATCTTTTTAAGAACACAGTCCTTAGCATAGTGGTTCTTACCACCACAGTAAAAACAGCTTACTCCAGAATCGCCATCTGCCTTCGGTTCCTTCTTGGACTCCTCAGCCTTCGGTTCATTGTTCGCCTTTTCAGAGCTGTAACTCCCCTGCCAGTTTCGGTTTTTGTTGTTGGGAAATCTCTTCTTTATGAACCTCTTAGGATTGGATACCATCATGGCATAATCCTCAGTTGAGAGGTCATATTCTTCTAAATTGAGCTCTTCATCCTCCATCACAACTTTACTTTTAGATAGGAGGGCCAACGAACCAAGACTAGAGACAACATTTTTCTCTTGAACCACAATCTTCTCTTGGGACTTTAGAATACCCACCAGTTTTGCCAAAGAGTATGATTTAAATTGTTCATGTGCTTTGACGGTGGAAACAACTGCTCTCCATTCAGATTGCAGTCCGTTCAAGAAAGTAACCTTTTGTTCGATGAGCTTCCTTTCAATGTCGTGTTTGATCATCTTGCTGAGAAGATGATTGAAGCGATCAAACGTCTGGGTCACAGTTTCTTCAGCCCCTTGCCTGAATTCTCCAAACTCAGATAGAAGCAAGGTTTGAATAGAATGTTCAAGATCTTCGTCTGTGGAGTACAGTTCGCGAAGTCTATCCCACACTTCTTTCGCCGTAGTGCATGAGCTGACCAGTCTGAAAGTGTCGGACTGAAGGGCGAATCTGATCAACCTCAGTGCCTTAATATTGCACTGGAATTTGTCTTTCTCATCTTGCGCAATATTCGTCACGTCCTTAAGCAGATCGTTGTATTCTTTTTGCGTCTTAATAACTCTGGATGTCGCGGAATGAGAAAACGGTCCATTGATAATGGCTTCCCATATGAGAAAACCATTGTCCTCCGATCCAATCACGTAATCTTCAAAATGATGTGCCCATACTTCATAGTCATGGGTGTATAAGATTGGAATCTTTGTCGTCGAACCAATACTGTTGGAAATATTAATAGGATTTGATTGCGTTGCGTCCATAATGATCGTAATAACCTGTTCAAAGATCAGACTTGTAATAAAGCAGATTAGGGCAAAACAATAAATACTAAGATACGTCAATTAAGATGACGGCTCAATAAATATCGATGATTGCGGAAAACCCTAATGGAAATCTTTTTCACAGAAAAGATGTGTATCGATTACACAGCCTCCTGCTCTGATACCAATTGATAGTATTAAAAACAACTTTTAATCTATGAAGATCGATTAGATCTTGAACAAGTATATCAATATGAAGCAGCAAGAACACTATATTAATAACAAGACAGAACGCAATAATAAGAACAAACAGCTTGAATCAAACGAGTCGAATGATTAAATAAAAATCCTTAGAAGAGCTCGATTAAGAACATCAACTGTAAAGGATTGGAAGATTACAAGAGAGCAATATCGTAAAACTCTTGAATGCTAAAACTGAAATCTTGAATCTTAACCTAATATGCATGCAAGCGATAACTTATATACAATACATAAAAGGCTCTCGGTTGGACAGGCCCAAACCGGAGAATACAAAGGCTAATCTAACGAGCCCAAAAGACGCAACATAAAACAGAACTTCAGCCCAACAATAACTTGTTTCCATAAGCTCCTTTACTGCTAAATGTACACATCTTCACAACGTCACTAATAGCAAGATATTTTTCTAGAATAGATACGGATAATGCTTTTATACATTTGTTAATCAATTTAATTCAAGGTAATTGTATTGTCTCTGATGAGTTTATCAAACTCTTAGATCGTTTAGATCTTATAACAGGTAAATCACGAAAGCAAAAACAGTAATGTAAAACTCAAAAATGAATCTGAATGATTCAAAATAAATCAATCCTCAGCAGAGCTCGATGAAGAACTTCCACTGTAGAGGATATTAGGGTTACAAAAGATAAGAACAATGAACGCTATTAAATTATCTCTCAAAATCTTACGTTCTAGGATGCATGCAAGCATCTATAAATATAAAACCCTACAAAATAACTCACGGATGGACAGGCCCATACCGGAGATTAAATGGACTAAATATCGAGCCCAAGACGCAACACCTTATGGACCTAACAATCTCCCCCTTTGCGTCAATTGGAGCGAGACTATCACTTCTTCTTGCTGGGTCCAGCTGCTGGAACTTTCTTAGTAGTTTCAAACAGACGTGGGATGAGAGCAAGGATTTTCTGTCTGAAGCGAATGTACCACTGGATCATGTCATCGAAGTACTTCTTGTCGTCTGCTGAATTCTACTTGCAACGATGAATGATTCCCAAAACATGTTCCAGGCATGCAGTGGTGTGTAGATGTTTGTCTGCCAAAGTGAACAAGCATTTTTGGCCTTCATTCCTTGTAAACATGACATAATTTCGTTTTGGGTCAATCTTTCCCATCTGCATCATGTTCAAATCACTAGCTGAGCCAACAGGTGAGATAGTGGGCTTTTTCTTGAAGATGCTAGCGATCTCCTGATCCATCTTGGCAACTTCCATAATGTAGCATACAAGCATCCTTTTGAAGTGATCAATAATCGGACCATTCTCTGCTTCATTTGTAAGGAGGATGTTGTGCAAAATAATCCAATCATGTGGATTCAGGTTGGGAAGATCAGCAAGCGATATGGCATGTTCGGTCTTAGCAGAACCCCTCAGCACCTTGAACCGAACGTTCATGAAGTTCCCCTCTCGAAACGGCTTGAGGACTCGAACGTTGACAATCTTCTGAGCGCTCCAAGTTTGATATTGTGGTTGGGCAGACTTCAGATAGAATTCGACGAGATCCCTATCAACCTTTGGATGAGGATGAGGGATATCAACAATATTATCAAAGGCATGGAAGATGAAGGCCTTTCGGGTCAGTGTCATGTCAAACTGTGAATCGACCGAGTTGATGCGATCCAATGAAATCACCGGTTCAAGCCACAAAATGTTGGGAGTTTCCATCGCTTCTTTCAACAGCTTCTCAATAGTCCACGGAGGAAAAAGGGTTTTCCTACTCTCAAGAAGGTCATGAGCCTCTTTCATTTTTCTTTCAGATTCCTTAGCCTCTCTGGCAACGCGGGCACTCATATCAACATCTTTATCACGGCCTTGCTTCTTTAAGAGATCTGCAATCGTCTCTTTATCATCATCACTATCTTCAGCAATTTTCTTCCCTTTGTCTTTGACACCCGAACCTGAGGCTTGACTTGTTGAAGGAGGTTCAGTTGTTTTTGTTGCTGTAGAAGTGGTAGGCGGTTGAGATACATCCTCTCCCCCTTGTTTCGGAATGGACATGAACTCAAGGAGCCCTTCAATTTTGCTTAGGAGAGAAAGGGCAGGAGCAAGCTTTTCTGCGAGAGTACGCCTCACTGAGTAATTAAGTATTGGATCATGTGCTTCAAGGAGGTTGGAAAGGGCGGCATGGACAACCGAAACACATGAAGAAACAATCTCTCGTTCAGATCGAAGAGATTCAATTTTCTTTTGAGAATTGGAGAGCTAAAGATTCTTGACCTTAAGAGCAGTGGTCTTTTGAGCGAGAGCGTCCATGAGTGAGTTCTCGGTAGCTAGATCTTCTTGTAGCTTAGTTAGGCACTCCTCAATAGTCGCCGTAAACGATGAGTGGCCATCACTGAGAGCCTGACGAAGACTGGCGAACGATTGCAGTTCAGAGGCAACTGAGGTGGTAATTTGGTTGACAAGAGAGTCAAGCTGCGCTGCGTTGGAATCAGCAGTTCCCTGTAACGACTGCAAAATGGAAGAAGCGTCAACAGATAGTTTTTCGACTTTTTCGGTCGCAGCAACACATGCCTTGGTTGAGGCGTCAATAGCGGCAGTGGCTGAGCTGATGGAGGATTGATGAGCCTTAGTAAAAGCATCAATAAACCCCTGAATAGCAGCCTCGGAGATGGTAGACTGTGAGGAAGAAGAGGAGGAAGCAATGAGAGAATCAATCTTCTCGTGAAGCTCCTTGAGATGCTTCTTGGTTATAGGAGCATCATCGTCATCATCACTTTGCATCTGATACGAACTGTAATAGACCGAATCACATGTCATGTTCTCCCCACCAAGAAAAGGTTCTTCATTATCTGCGGAGTGAGCAGGAGATGAGGGAGGAGGTGAGGGTGGAGGCTCGGTTGTGAAAGTATGTTCGGGGGCTGATGTATGTTCGGTAGTAGGAGTGGGTTCGGGTGCTTTAGTAGGAACCCCAGTATCAGATACATTGGTTCTTACTTCAGCGGTGGTTGTGGTAGCTTCAGTGAAAATGGGCGGGGGTACTGGGATAGAGGTAGTTGGTATTTGAGTAGTGGAGTTTATGGGGGGGATGGAAATAGAAATGGAGATTAATGGAGAAGAGACAAGTGAAGTGGAAACGTGTACCTCTGGGGTAGGCGATCGAGGAGGAGTGTTACCACGGGGGGACTCGTCAGAGTCAGAACTTTCTCCCTCAGAATCGCTGGAGGAGGAGGCAAGTATCAGCTTTCGCCTAGGTTGGGTTTTCCTCTTCTTCAGTGGAGGAGATTGAGCTGCCTTGGTAGGTTTGCGTTTCTTCGGAGAAGGGCCTTTCGCTCCCTTGACAACCTTCTTGTCTTTTCCCTTTTCATTTTTCTTTCCCCTCGGAGCGGGCCTATCAGCATCATGGATTGATTTAATCATATCAGAAGTGAGCTCTCTAGGACCAGAGCGACGAAACTCCTTGTAGGTTCTGATGATGCGGCTGTCGCTTGGAACGTCTCCAAACATCGACTCAGGGATTGAGCCAATGAACTGAAACTTGGAAGAATCAGAGACAATGATATTCATAGTGTGGAAAGTACCTATTGAAGAGAGTGGGGAATCAGCAACAATTGGAACGTGATACTTGTTCATCACCCATTTTGTGATCAGTGTCCAGAAGCGAGCGTAGGAGATCTCTGAATGGCGAGATGTAGATGCAAGACTCTGAATCAGCTGCTGCCATAAAACCGACCAATAGTCAAGGTTGATGTCGTGGTATACCCCATAAAGAATCGTTATAAACAGACGACTCGCTCCGTCTGAACCGGCACTGCGTTCCGATAATCCCTTGAACAACACTGTGAAGAACCCGTTCCACTGAGGAGGTAAGCATGATTTCTTGAATTTGGTGACCGTTGTCAGAACCTCAGTGTATCCCATGTTATAAAACATGGAAAATAACCGTCCCACCGGGATGGATTCAGGATTAACCCTAGATTCATCAGGTTGAAACCCTAAAAGCGAACATAATCGCTGCTTGTAGATGGAGGCCTTGTGATCAAGAATGTCGAAGAAGATTCGATCGACAGAATTATCATAGTGGGCTGTGGAGAAGATTTGTGACAAACACTCCATTGGAACAACTTCAACTTTGGTGAGAGCGGGAGCTAGCGGCGAATATTTGAGACATTCGATGATCGGAAACATAAAGGCATCGTAAACGTGTGGAGTGAGATTGATGATCAGGCTTTGTTGAGGATGAAGCGGCAGAATGTGAGAAGTTGCATGAACTGAGGATGAGTCCGCCATTGAAGAGAATTTGGGAGAGATGATGAACAGTAGAAGGAATAATGCTTTTCTTACTCTCTGAGAATTGGGTGCAGTAAAAAGGTAAATTATGGTCGAAGTTACCTTTTATACCGTGGTGAGAAGAGAGAGAAAAATATGTTCCCAAATCTTCAAGGGAAATACGAAGAGTTTCCTTAAGTGATTGATGCGTGACATTTGGGAGCCCCAATGATTACGCAGGAAAGAGAAGAACTGTCCTATTTCACACTCCTTCCCATCAGGCGCCGTTTGAAATGTCAAAAACGGTTCCACTTCACACGCCTGTCTTTCAAGCGCCGTTTGAAATATCAAACCGATTGGATTTTCGGCTGAGTCAGCAACTTATCCCTTTAGTGTGAGCTGTCATCATAAAGTAGAATAACCACGTGTAACATTGTGAGCCACAACACTTTTACTACTCCAAATTCCATTGCGAAAAAAAATGCCTTGTAAGGAATGAAACCAGAATTGTGGAAAATCAAAAAGATTTTCGTGCTTAGTGTGTAAAAGAAAAAGAAATAAAGCAACACATATCTGGGAAATTGTGATGTCAGTAAAGACACGAAACAATGGATCCCGGGCATGAATCTCTTCCTTCAAGGTCAAGAGAGACCTTAAAGTGTTTGTTTGGTTTCCCGTTGAATTACGATCAGGCACTTATTGAGAAGTGTTGAAAGGCATCTTTTAATCAGGCTAATTTGGGTGGCTTTTGCTTCAGTTCAGAATTCCTGATCTTGACATAAGACAGAAATCGACTGAAGTACTTGTGAGACCAATGCAGTTTGTTGAATAAGTAGGTGTGAAGAGAATTTAAGTGGCATGGTGAAAATATTTGTAGGTGAAATCTCAAAAAAAAAAATTAAAAGTGGATTCCAGGGGAAGAAATGTTAAGGGATTTAACAATTTCATAGGAATCAAACAAAGAGAAAATTCAGATATTTCAAGGTATAGCCTCAAGGGTGAATTCGTCAATTCTGTAGTGAAAACTAGAGCAAGTTTAATTGTTCATCGTCAATGCATAGAAGGTAATGAATTTTGGGTTTCACTTAGCACGTAGTGGCACGAAGCTAAGATCATGAACACAGAAATTGTGTAACCATAAACCTCAGTGGTAATTTCTGAGAGTCTCAAGGGTTAATGGTATGAGATCGAAATATGATGGAGAAAAATATTTGAGATGGTGTAAGGAAACCAAAGTACCTCTGCTGTTAAAATAAGGACCAAGCAGAAAACTCTTATCTCATGTGAGAAGAGAGTAAGGTAGCTCATGATTAGAATAAATATAAAAGCCTAATTGGGAAGAAAAGGTTTGTATATATCAAGTCAATAAGGCTATTATTCAGAATCAGGTGAGACTTTGGACACATACAACAGCATGCTTCTAGGGACACTTAACTAATAAAAGAATTCGCCCACAAATGTCCACACAGAAATTAGCGAACGCTAACAAAAGAAAAAAATATTTTTGGAGTTTTTGATTTAAAGAAAGAAAAATAATATATTTTGGAAACAAACAAACAAAAAGAAAAAGAAAAATTAAATTTGGAACCGAACCCGAGCGTTCGGTCTATTTCGGTTGAGAAAAAAAAACATAAATTTGAAAAATAAGAGAGATGAAATCGAGAAAAAGTATACATAAAGTTTACAACCAAAGAGACTACCTTTAAGTGATAAGCGAAGACAAGAGAATATGACCGAACCTGAGCGATCAGTTCATTTCAGCACACACGTGAAACGAACCCGAACGTTCGGTTCATTTCACTTCTAACTTTTAGATTGGAGAAGTAATTTTTGGTACTGACTCTGATTCCATCATACCTAGCCCTTGTAGAATTTTATTGAAACTTGCTTCAGGAAGAGCTTTGGTGAAGATATCGGCCAGTTGATCAGTGGTTCGAACAAAGTGAATTTCGACGTTTCCATCTTCCACATGATCGTTAATAAAGTGATACCTCAGTGTTATATGCTTGGTCTTGGAGTATTGCACTGGGTTATGACAGATCCTAATTACACTTTCTGAATCGCAATATAGTGGGATCTTTTTCATATTGAGTCCATAATCATAGAGTTGACTTTGGATCCAAATCACTTGAGATGTGCAAGAAGCGGCTGCAATGTATTCTGCTTCGGCTGTAGACAATGAAACACATGTTTGTTTCTTAGATTGCCAGCTCACCAACTTCCCATCGACGAATTGACAACCTCCTGTAGTGCTTTTCCTGTCTAAATCACATCCTCCAAGGTCTGCATCTGAGTAGGCTTGAACAAAGAAACCTGAGTTTGAAGGATACCATAGACCAAGGGAGGTGGTTCGTTTCAGATACCGGAGAATGTTTTTCACTGCTAGCATATGTGGTTCACGAGGATTCGCTTGAAACCTAGCACAATAACACACAGAAAACATTATATCGGGACTGCTAGCTGTGAGGTACATCAAGGAACCAATCATTTGGCGGTATAACGTTATATCGACTGCCAGTTTTTCCAAGGATGGTGTGAGCTTGGTGCCGAACGCCATTGGAACTTTGACCTTTGAGTCTCCCATCATGCTGAATTTAGCAAGAAGAGTCTTGGTGTATGCTTCCTGGTTGATAAAGATGCCTTCGGGTCCCTGTCTAATGTTTAAACCAAGGAAAAAGTTAATTGGACCCATTGAGCTCATTTCAAATTTAGTCTCCATCAGCTTTCTGAATTCAGCTGTTAAGCTAGGATTCGTTTAGCCAAAGATGATATCATCGACATAGATTTGAACTATCATAAGGTGGTTACCTTCCTTATTTCGAAAGAAGGTTGGGTCAACCGAACCTTGTTTGAATTTAGACATCTTTAAGAACTTAGTTAGCGTTTCATACCATGCCCTAGGCGCTTGTTTCAGACCATAAACTGCCTTGTCTAGAATATAACAGTGATTTGGGTGCTTTTCATTCACAAAACCAGGAGTTTGCTCCACGTAAACCGTTTCTTCAAGTTCTCCATTTAGAAAAGCGCATTTTACATCCATTTGGTAGACCTCGAAGTTCTTGTGTGCATCGTAGGCAAGAAATATTCGAACAGATTCCAGCCTTGCTACCGGACCAAAAGTTTCTTCATAATCAATTCCTTCTTCCTGGCAGTATCCTTTCACCACTAGACGAGCTTTATTTCGAATCACATTTCCCTCCTTGTCCATTTTGTTTCTGAATACCCATTTGAGACCAACGACAGAGGCATCTTTAGGTGTTGGAATGAGGCGCCATACCTTGTTTCTTTCAAACTCATTGAGTTCATCTTGCATAGCCTGAACCCAGTCAGAATGATCAAGAGCAGTATTGACTGTTTTCGGTTCAACATTGGATACGAAAGAGTTATACATGCAGAACTCTACTTTGGGAAATAGGGAGGATTGCTTTGCTTTCACTTGAGATTAGGTCAGGACCTTTTCAGATACATTACCTACTATCTGAGATACAGGATGATCTCTGGTCCATTTAATGAGGGGAGGATAGTTTGGATCATAGGATGGATCCCATTCGGCGTTCACCATTTCTTCCAATTCAGATTGACTATCGTCATCACAGAATATATCGGAATTCTCCCCCTCGACAGACGATGAATCATTTGGTTTTTTAGGTGCTACAGGACTTTCGGGTGTAGCTGAGCTTTCGGGTGCTACAGGAATAGAATTCTCCCCCTTAAAGTGTGAGTTCGGTTGATTTGAAGAAAATAGATTCTCCCCCTCAGCTGAAGTGTCGTGCTGAGGAGGTTCATTTGGAACTTGTTCTCCTTCACCCATTTGTTTGGCTGCATCTTCGACAATTTGCTTCAGATGATCGATTTTGTTGTCTGCTGCCTTGGCTTCCGAGAGAGTGGCTTTCTTAGGTTCATCGAATAAGTCCACAAACTGATCGAACAAATTAGCAATCGTGGCTGTGACTTGACCTGTTTGAGAGAAAATCTCTCCAATTGCTCGTTCAGTAGTCTTTAGCTTCTTGACATA
Organism: Lactuca sativa; assembly: GCF_002870075.4. Taxonomy (NCBI): domain Eukaryota; kingdom Viridiplantae; phylum Streptophyta; class Magnoliopsida; order Asterales; family Asteraceae; genus Lactuca; species Lactuca sativa. The sequence continues at coordinate 216,598,327 of NC_056627.2, forward strand.
GCTATCATCGAAAGTCACATAATATGTTTCTTCAATCTTTCTAGAACGTTTATTTAAAACCCGGTATGCTTTTGAAGTAAGAGAGTATCCCAGAAAAATTCCTTCATCTGCTTTAACGTCAAATTTATTACGATGTTCTTTGGAGTTGAAGATGAAACATCGTGAACCGAACACATGGAAGAATTTTACGTTCGGCTTCCTGTTATTGATGATCTCATAAGGAGTAAGAGAGAAACGCTTGTTGAGATAAGACCTATTCTGCGTAAAGCATGCTGCAGCAATAACATCAGCCCAGAAATATAAGGGAAGAGAAGTGAAACTTAGCATGGTTCGGGCCGCCTCACACAAGGATCGGTTTCGCCTTTCGACAATACCGTTCTGTTGAGGCGTATAGGGGGCTGAGAAGTTGTGACTGGTTCCTTTTTCTGCCAAAAAGTCTTCAAATTCTTTGTTCTTGAATTGCAGTCCATTGTCGCTCCTAATGTTTCGAACGAGTTTTATCAGTTGCACTTCAACCTGCTTGATGAACATCTTTAGCTTAGGAGTGGCTTCAGATTTGTGCTTCAGAAAGAACACCCATGTAAAACGTGAGAAATCATCAACAATAACAAGAATATACTTGCTACCGCCAATGCTTTCGATTGATGATGGACCACACAAGTCGATGTGAAGCAACTCAAATGGTTCAACAACTTTTGTGTTTATTATAGATGGGTGACTTTGACGACTTTGTTTCCCCATTTCGCATGCAGCGCACAAGTGTTCTCGATCAAACTGGAGCAAGGGAAGACCTCGAACATGACCTCCGATAACAAGCTTGTTGATGTCTTTGAAGTTGAGATGTGAGAGCCTTCGGTGCCACAACCAGCTTTTGTCAGAATGAGCTTTGGACAAAAGACATATAGTTGGATTTCCTTTGATTGGATTGAGATTTAGAGGAAACATTTCGCCTTTTCAGTCTGATTTGAGGATGACCTTGTTGGATGTCTTCTCTATAATCTCTGAACCTTCGTCGTCGAATGAAACTTTGAGACCGGTACCTCCCACCAGTTGAGATACACTGATGAGATTATGCTGCAACCCTTCAACGTACGCCACCTTTCTTATTGTGAAATCTCCATTAGTTATCATTCCATAACCCTTTATAGTTCCATAGGAGTTGTTACCGAACTTGACATTGCCACCATTTTGAAGAGATCGAAACTCCCTTAGCTCTTCCTTCCTTCCTGTCATGTGACGTCAGCAGCCACTGTCAATGTAGCATTCTTTGTCAAACTGCTCGTCACTTATAACCCACAAAAATTAAGCAGATTTAGGAACCCAAAGTTTCTTGGGTTCACGTGAACCTTTCACAGGAACATGAATAGTAAGAGAAACATCAACAAGATATGTTCTTTTTATTAATGTTGTTTCATCTTTTCTTTTAATAGTAAACACTTTGATTTTGTTAGGGTTAGTTACAGTCGTTTTGGTTTCAGGTTCTGGTGTATGGTCATTAGTCTGCTTTCCGTCATCCTTGACTGAGGAAATCTTTGATTTTCCTTTCAAGTTCGTTGATGATTTTGAATTTTGTATAGGAACATAATTGGGTTTAGAAGAGGATTGAGAATGAGAAGAATCAGAAAGTGATAATTTAGAATGGGAGTTTTTCCTGACTTGAGGTTTGAAATGACCCTTTTGTTTATGGTCATTAGAGGGACTGAACCTGGATCTTCGGTAGCCGTTAGCTGATGAGCCGAAGTTGGATTTTTGATTGTTGTTGGTCGGACCGAACCTATCCTTTTGGTTGCTGGTGCTTTCGGGACCGAACCTATCCTTTCGGTTGCTGGTGCTTTCGGGACCGAACCTATCCTTTCGGTTGCTGGTGCTTTCGGGACCGAACCTATCCTTTCGGTTGTGTTCCTCATGTGGCCCAAAAGTCTTTTTCCTTGACTTTGAATTTTTATCAGGATAAGAGAAATGAGTATTTGGAGAGCGCCAAAACTGCTTTCGCTCTGAGAGATTCTTTTTGTATCTTAGGTTTCTCTGCTGCTTTTGATTTTTCACCTGTTTCAGTTGCCTGTGGATATTAGCTTTTAGTTTCAGTTTCTTGGTAGCCGGTTCGCCCTTCATAGATGAGGTTTCGTTTGTGGAGGTGACTTCTTCTACAGGAATTTCTTTAGTTCCACTTGTACTTGGTACGTCAAATTTAGGAGGTTTTCCATGATGTTCGCTCTGACAGGCCAACTGTTTCTTCTGCATTGTCTATAGGAGCTGACTAGAAAAACTCATCACAGGCATCAGCATTGTCTTCGTTCACCATGGCGGTGAGTTCAGCTGTTTGATGTTCGGTTACTCCTGTGACTTTATATACCTGATTTGGAGTAGTTCTAACCTTCTGAAACACAACAACTTTTTCACTAAGGACTGGGGACTTAGATTTGGACAAGCGAGCGAATTCTACATAATTTTTAGAAATCAGGTTTTTGTGGTTTTCAGATTCGCTCTTGACAAATTTTGAACAGTCGACTTCATCCTCTACAGAGATTTCACTCATATCATCGTCCTCATTAAGTTCAGATGCGTTTTCAACATCAATTTTGTTTTCTGAACTTAAGTTGGCACTCAATGAGTCGAATTTTTGTATAGTTTCGGTCTTCACTTTCAGCTTATCATTTTCATCCAGAAGATCTTTAAGCATGTCCTTATGGTCTTTGGACTTTATAAAAGATTATATTTTGTCTAGACCATACATATAAGTAGGATTCACATCATCAGAAGATACAACACTTTCACAATTGTATGCTTCAGCATCGATTTCATCTTCCTTAAACTAAAGGAAGGGTAAAATCATGCGATGTATCTTCTGTCCTATTTCACAATTCAGATGCAGTTGAGTAATGTTAGCATAAAGCCTTTTAGCGATTAAAGAAAAAACATTCCTTTGTTTTAACAATTTTAAATTGTCTCTTTGCAAATAAATGTTTTCATCTCTAGTCTTAATGATCTCCAACTCCTTCTGCTCAATCGACATCCTTCTCCCCTCACTCTTGGATGACACCCTGCTTATTTGGTCAGTCAGGTTAGAATTTGTGATCCGTGTTTGAGTTAAACAACTATCTAGATTTGAGATTCTTGAATTCAAGTTATTTAATTCCTTTTCATATGATTTCTATGGAATTTTGAATGAAATAAAAAGAGATTGTACCTTCTTGATCAGTTCATCAAGTTCACTGATCTGCACACTGAGAGGTTTTGCTGTGAAGCATAAGTCCTCTCGCTCCTTGGCGTCTTCATTTCCACCATCAGTATTATATCCTCTCATGTGAGATACGTCAGTCACCATCATACACTTTCCACTGCTTTCACCACCTCTTGCTGATGGGTTTTGGTCCTAAGAACATCCTATGTGCTCATACAAACCCTAATGCTTGGATCTAGGTTTCTCTATTGTACATGCAAGTTATCCAAAACTATAAACCCTAATTCTAGCATTCAAGTAATCATATTAACATGAGAATAGGTTTAAGATGTTACCTTGATTTTTATGTAGCAATAACAATCCTAAATCTCCTTGTATTGACTTTAGAAAGCTTAGAGTCACAATTGTCACTCCTCTAATGGTTCACAAACACCATAAGCAAGAGGATGAAGAGGAGAGAGGATGGAGGCTCCCAAAACGTGTTCTAACCCTAGAAGAAGTCTTCACCACGTTTTTGGGTCATAAGGGTCTTATATATAGTTAGGCAATTAGGGTTATCTAACAAGGAAACCCTAATTCGGATGCTTAAGCCCTAAGCAACCCATGGACTCCTTTATTTAGGGCCTTGGACGATTTCCTTATGGGTTTCCCCATAGAATTCGTCCACTCCTAAATTTAAGACAATCCATGGCCCAAATTGCAATTATCTTATAATTACAATTCCAGTCCCTTAAGTTCAATTAATCTCTTTTAGCCACAAAACTAATCACCAATTAATTCTTGACTAATATTAATTAAACAATATCATTTCTCCTTTAATATATTATTCCCATAATATATTAATAAATCATATTTAATCCTTTCTCTCCATAATTGATCCTATCAAGTTGCTTTGGTGAAGGCAACCCAAAAGGACCATGCACCATCGGGTCAAGTACATACCAAAATAGTTATGGACTTTGACACTAATCCAACAGTCTCCCACTTGGATAAGTCTAATAACTACTATGCGTATGACTTCAGATCCTGATCTGCAATCGTAGCTTTCCAAAGCCGCTGTCATCTCTGATCCTATCAGATATGCGTGTCCTTTAGATAAGGGATCATATATTCCTCCATTCTAGATATCATATGAGATATGATTTCAAATCATTCTCTTTGTACTATTTCTCGACTTCCGATTTATGACGACTGACTAATTGAACAAATCAAATTAGCCCTAGCCCGGCCGAGCATTTACGTTTGTCATCATTAAATCATCGAGGGGCCCAAAGATATTGCTTTTATCCTACTTTGGATAAAAGGAACGGATAAACTTTGATACAATGCTTGCTTGAACTCACTCACCGAATTACACACAACAATATGTTTTATAACACCAAGTTACTAGTGCATTTACATGTTATCAATGTGCAACCGATTCGCAAGATACAACTCACACATCTAGGTTTCAAGAATATAAGATGTTATCCTCTCACCAATCACTCGTGATACAATTCATGGAGTGATCCAAGTGAGCATGGGTTTAATCCAATGCTCTAATTCGTATTCATAAGCACTCATGAACGTTGCAGCAAACATTTTCTTATGTCTAATGCTCTTTAGACAATCCACACACTAATTCACGACAGTCTTCATTCATACCTACTTCCAACATATGAACGACTGTGGCCCGTTCGAATAATTTAACTGTTCTTAACCAATTAAATTATTCAGGAAGTCAAAACATGCAAATGTGAAACACAAGAATAATACTAATCCCATATGGCCTCAAACCTTTGAGTATAAATAAAACACCTTTTATTTATCACCATATCGATTACTCATTATTTGTCGTTTCGGGTAATCAACTTCTTACTTGAATTATTACACTTGTCCCATGCTCCTAGCATGCACACAATGTTTACCTATGGTTCTTACTTTGTGAAATAGAACAAATTAAGCACATTCCCAATCATTCTCATTTCACAACTCCAAATCCTTTTTTCGTAAGTGAAAGAATATCAATGATCCTTTTGTAATATCACTGCACCAAAGTCACAAAGACTATTGCCAATGAGATTACAAAGTCCTCTATCGGAGATTGTTACAATACAATTCCTTAGATATGATGTCTCTCACTCAAAGTACATTCCTTTGAACATCCTTTTGCATAAAAGTTTCTAATGTAGTCATAGATTTTTAATATTCAATTCCCAATATGGACACATTTCCATAATTTCCATATGACAACTCATTCTTATTAGAATCTTATCTATTCATAATAATGTCGATATGGTCCATCCAATATGGAAACATTTCCATATCTTCCAATACTATACTTCCAACTACTCACAAGCGACCAATCCTCGGCGAACTTTGGATTGTCCTTTGATAGTTGTTTAATTGTCTTAGTCAAAACCGATTCTTGTCCTTTTCCCCTCTAAATGCGCTAGACATTTGGAAAATTTTAGAATGTTCAAATATTAAAGCATTTGCAATCGATCCTATACCCGAAGCATATGGGACACGACGCATAATGTTTTATTTGCTATGTTCTCAAAATTCGAATTGTGAAGAGGAATGCCGTAATCATAATCGAAATTTTAAGAACACACTATGTACCCTTGACTAAATTTATTAACATTTCTCAACCTAATCCTTTAGATTTGAAATGAAGCATAATATTCTCTCCCTTAATTATAGCAAAACAACTTTACAACCCTTATGACATTGCAAGGTATAACTCTTGTTTTCTATTATTAATATTGCCAACTTGCAATACGTGCCTTAATAATCATACAATCATAACATTTATGCTCCCACTATCATGATGATTATTATAAAACATAATAGTTATGCTCCCACTAGCTTTGACATGTATTCAGAAATAGGTTAACTTTCAGAAAAACAATGCTTATTGAATTTTTTAAGTTATGGAAAGGGATACCGTAACCATAATCTAATTCGAGAATGCAATTTTACAATCACTATCTTCTTAAAATCTTTCTTAGTGAAAGCATTTCCTCACAATCATTTTCATGAAGGAGGAAATCTTATGACACTTAGATTTAAACGGTGTATTTGTTCCTATCCATGTAAATTTGTCAAAACCAAAGTTTACGACAAATTCAAACTCATATGGATCGAACTTTCTTGATCTCGATTTCTTGCCTTTATGGTAGCACAGCTGCCCACCATGTGTTCCAAGTAGTTAAGCAGCTCACCTTTTCCTATCAATGTAGCTTTCATTGATCAAGATCCTTGCCTTTTATGCATTCAAATGAGAACTCATAGGACTCACATGCATAATTAACTCGATTGGATTGGCACAGAAACAAAATAATGTCAACACGATAAGTTGTAAACCTCAACTCATGTGCTAGTGATGATCGATAAGGTTTATTTGATTTGTTCTTGAACCATTTCAAACCATTAAGACTCCCACTGACTCCTTGACCTATAAGATTCTCTTGTCAATAAACATTTCTTGACAAACAAATATTCAAGAGTTAGTGTAGCTTTTATCAAAACACTTCATAAATTTGTCCTAGTTGGTCTTTGTCTTTTCCAAGACATCACAACTTTCCACATTTGATGAATATTATAAACCTTTTTAATACTTGTCACTCATTATCACAATCTTAACTTTAAGACTTGTTATTGGAATGATGTACGATTGACTTCTTGATTTAACCATTTGTTCAATCGTTGATTCCTCTTCTTAAACATACAATTGTACTAAGACTCACTTAGAGGATCAATTGAGATATGGTTCTTAATCATTAAGACCTATCATAAAGCATAAAAGCTACTCTCCCTTCTTCTTAGAATGGAGAAACTTTTATCTTTCTACCTACTTGATTCTTCTTATTCGTTCTGCTATTGATTTAAACTTTTTCATTCAATTCATAATTACACTTAATCTTGTAAGTATAATCATATTTACTAAACCTTTAGTAAATCATGACGAATATCATTGTTACTCTTATGGTGGACTTGATTAACACACAACTTTGTGTGCTCGATCTCTTAGTCCTTCACTTGACACTTTGTTAATGAATTAGTCTAATTTCCAAACATGAAATTTCTCATTCATCGTGCAACCAAGTTGCATGATTCCAAGTTTCTGTCTAATTGAAACTTGGGCGATGAGAAACTCTCCCTATTTGGTAAACTCTCGACTTTCCATAAATAACATAACAAGAACCAAATCCATTATTGCTAATAATAGAAACATTCAAACATCAATTTTTCATATACGCCATTGCAAGGATAAATAAATAATATAAAATCAAAATTTATTTTATTGCGGAAAAATTGTCCTTACAATGCAATTCATTGAAAAACTAGGCTAATACATCTTTCTTAGCAATCTAATTCTAACTCTAAGTAGTAGCTCAAGAATCTAATCTTCGAGAAATGCGATCGAAATCCATTCCTTCACGGTTAGATTCTGCTCACTTCTTCCCTTAAGCTTCAGTTCTTTTCTTCGATCCTACAAAACATCAATTGCAATCTTATCACATTATGTATTAAGAATATAGAATAGAAGCTTAAATAGAGTAAGTTAATGGATTTTACCTATATTGGAGCCATACGTTTCGACTCTCCCATCTCTTAGATCTCTTAGGTAAATGGGGCAGCTTCGTCTCCAATGCCCCTTCTCTTGGCAATAAAAGCAAATTGACTCTTTTGGAACATGACATGGAACTACTTTAGACATTGCCTTTCTTTTATGATCAAACTTTTCGATCATAGCATGTCTTTCGTTGCCATTGTCTATGTCCATAGAGGTCTTGAAGGCAGATTCACCAATCAACTTTGCTTTTCTATTGCGCCAAACCATTGCTGATTCGGCAACAATAAGCATATAGGTGAGATCTATAAGGGTCACGTCGCGGTTAATCATATATTACTCTCTTACGAACTCACTATATGAGTTAGGAAGTGACTGAAGAACCCAATCAACAGCCATCTCCTCAACGGATCCTATCATTCTTAACCTATCAATGTGTGACTTCATCCCTAGGACGTGTGCACACACCGACTTTCCTTCTTTATGTTTACTTGCCAAAAGGGCTTGAGTGATCTTGAACTTTTCAATCCTTTGAACTTGTGGGTTAGGGAGAATAATTGGAGGAGGTAGAGGAAGTTAAGCATGATTTCTTGTTCCTCTATCGAATCATGGAATATCATCTCCATGTGGAAAGCTTGTTCCACGGGATTTGGGAAGACCATAGTTGTCAAACTTTGACATCTACAAAATGGGAGAAAACGAATTCAAGTTAGTTGATTGATTGAGTCCTTAGTAAATCACCCAAATGAGATACTAAGGCTAGGACCCAACACAATATTCTACAACTCGGGAGAGGGATGCCGTAACCCAAATTGCAGAACATTTGAAGGTAAGTGAATGACGATTCACTAATTTCCACCATGAAAAACGAAAAAGAAATTTAAGTTTTAAATCTATGAAAACTCCTAGATCCTATGATATTCATTGAACATTTCAATGGCATGTTTAAATCTCGATATGCACCTCTTGTTTGTGAATGGGTTGCCGAGGATCACAAACTGGGTGTGAATAACCATGCAAACTTACATGGTGCCCCCACATGTTATAGTCACCTATTCGATGTGCCGGTAAACCACACACGCTCCACCGAACTATGACAAACATTGAGTCACCCTTTGCTACCTTTTCTTAGAACCATTTAGTGTGCCGGTAAACCAGACACACTCCACTAATGTCTTCGCAAGGGCACAAAGTGTAATTTCATGGAATTGCATCAATTCACTTTGCCTAAGTAACTAAGATTGGGAATTTTATGAAAACATTTAGTTACTTTTGTAATTCATTATACTTATAATGGAAGGTTTTCGTCCTATCCTACCCGTTCGGCTAACGACCCTCCACTAGTCAAGAGTGCGGTGGGTAAGAGTGGATACCCATTCAATCGCCATTTTATAGGCAATTTCCTTAAACACCCCTTATAGACCAGCTTCGTGAATGAGGCCTACTAACGGTAAGACTGACTTTTACTCATACATATATATAATGTTAGACTTTTAATGTTATATATATAGTATAAGGTGTATTTTACACTTTTAAAATACTAGGTGGTTAAATTTAACAATTATACTTTTAATTCAATTAAATTGTTAACCTAAACTTTTATGGATTTATTAATCCTCTTTTAATTATACACCTTAATTAATTAATAAAACCATAAGGGAGTGATTTGAACTTTTCAAAACATTAATAGGGTTTTAGAATTTAACATTCCTAATTAAACTTTTAATCAACTTTTAAATTCCAAAACTTGAGGGCAAGTTTTGAAACATTTTACAAAACATTAGGGTTTCAACTATTTAAATTTCAAAACAACAAAATTTTTGGGTTCAAATTTAAACTATAAAACCTAAAGGGGGAAAATATGAAACATTTCATAACACAAGGTTCAAATAACAAATAACCTAAATTAACATTTAATCACATAATTATCCATATTTGATTTATTAAATGATTTCTTGCAAAACAATTTACCAATTTAATCAAAATACTTAGTCAATTATCACATAAGGAAACAAATATTTTATTAATTGATAAATATCATCAATTAGATCAAGAATACACTCATATATATCATAAAATTGGATTTATATCGATCTAATATGATAAATGCAAGTATTTCAAAGATAAACAGCAAGAAATCCCGAAAATAGCTCCATCTGACACTCGAACTCGCCGAGTACCACACTATACTCGCAGAGTTGAGGCCTAGTCGCCGAGTACACTGTGGTACTCGCCGCGTTCATCAGCTAGGGATCCCAAAAATCGATTTTACAACTTGAATAAACACATAATGCATCAATACAATAGAAACCAATCAAGGCTCTGATACCACTGATGGGTTTTGGTCCTAAGAACATCCTATGTGCTCATACAAACCCTAATGCTTGGATCTAGGTTTCTCTATTGTACATGCAAGTTATCCAAGACTATAAACCCTAATTCTAGCATTCAAGTAATCATATTAACATGAGAATAGGTTTAAGATGTTACCTTGATTGTTATGTAGCAATAACAATCCCAAATCTCCTTGTATTGACTTTAGAAAGCTTAGAGTCACAATTGTCACTCCTCTAATGGTTCACAAACACCATAAGAAAGAGGATGAAGAGGAGAGAGGATGGAGGCTGCCTAAAACGTGTTCTAACCCTAGAAGAAGTCTTCACCACGTTTTTGGGTCATAAGGGTCTTATATATAGTTAGGCAATTAGGGTTATCTAACAAGGAAACCCTAATTTGGATGCTTAAGCCCTAAGCAACCCATGGACTCCTTTAATTAGGGCCTTGGACGATTTCCTTATGGGTTTCCCCATATAATTCGTCCACTCCTAAATTTAAGACTATCCATGGCCCAAATTGCAATTATCTTATAATTACAATTCCAGTCTTTTATGTTTAATTAATCTCTTTTAGCCACAAAACTAATTACCAACTAATTCTTGACTAATATTAATTAAACAATATGATTTCTCCTTTAATATATTATTCTCATAATATATTAATAAATCATATTTAATCCTTTCACTCCATAATTCATCCTATCAAGTTGCTTTGATGAAGGCAACCCAAAAGGACCATGCACCATCGGGTCAAGTACATACCAAAATAGTTATGGACTTAGACACTAATCCAACACTTACGACATAAGCCTTTCCATGAGAAGGCTTTCTCACCTCATCATCTTCTGAGTCAGTCGACCAAACCTGTACGCCACCGAACTCGTCATTCTCTGCCGAACCCTGTACAATAAGAGCATTCATAGAAGGATTAGTAGCAGCTTTCTTCCTTTTAATCTCTTCTAGCTTTTTCATAAGGATTGCCTCTTCATATTTCTCCTCATCTTTCTCTGTCATTTTCTTCAAAACACAATCTTTGGCGTAATGATTCTTTCCTCCACAGTAATAACAGCTGACACCAGAATCCGCTTCAACCTTCACCTCTTTCTTTGGTTCTTCAGTCTTCGGCTCCTCCCTTACTTTTTCAGAACTGTAGCTTCCCTGCCAATTTCGGTTCTTATTGGTAGGAAACTTCTTCTTGATGAACCTTTTGGGATTGGACACCATCATAACATAATCTTCTGAAGATAGATCATAGTCCTCCAGGTTCAGATCTTCGTCTTCTACTGCATTCTTACTTTTAGACAAGAGGGCCAAGGACCCCAAGTTTGAGACCACACTCTTCTCTTGCATCACTATCTTTTCTTGGGATTTCAGAATTCCCACCAGTTTCGCCAGTGAATATGATTTGAATTGCTCATGTGCTTTAACTATAGACACAACAGCTCTCCATTCGGATCTTAAGCCATTCAGAAAAGTAACCTTCTGTTAAATAAGCTTCCTTTCGATATCATGTTTGATCATCTTGCTGAGAAGATGATTGAAGCGATCAAACTTCTGTGTAACGAACTCATCAGGATTTTGCTTGAACTCTCCAAACTCAGACAAAAGCAAGGTCTGAATTGAGTGCTCCAAATCTTCATCTATGGAATACAACTCTCGCAGCCGATCCCAGATTTCTTTAGCAGTACTGCATGAGCTCACCAATCTAAATGTGTTAGATTGAAGAGCGAATCAAATCAGCCTCAATGCTTTGATGTTGCACTGAAATTTCTCCTTTTCGTCCTGAGCGACGTCTTTTACATCTTTTAACAAATCATTATACTACTTTTGAGTTTTAATGATTCTGCATGTTCCTGAATTAGCAAATGGTCTAGACACAATAGCTTCCCATATTAGATACCCATTATCTTCAAATCCAATGACGTAGTCTTCAAAATTATGCTCCCAAACCTCGTAATCTTGAGTGTAAAGAATTGGAATCTTCGTTGTAGATCCAATACTGTTTGAGATGTTGATAGGATTGGATTGAGAATCGTCCATGCTTGATCGTTTAACCTTCTGCAAGATCAGACTTGTAATATGTAATATTAGGGCAAAATGAATAAATAATGAGATATGTCAATTATGGAGTGACGGCTCGATAAATATCAGTTAATGCGGAATAAACCCTAATCGCTTCTTTCACAGAAGAGATGTGTATGAATTACACAGCCTCCTGCTCTGATACCAATTGATGAGTTTATCAAACTCTTAGATCGTTTAGATCTTATAACAGGTAAATCACGAAAGCAAAAACAGTAATGTAAAACTCAAAAATGAATATGAATGTGTCGAATGATTCAAAATAAATCAATCCTTAGCAGAGCTCGATGAAGAACTTCCACTGTAGAGGATATTAGGGTTACAAAAGATAAGAACAATGAACACTATTAAATTATCTCTCAAAATCTTATGTTCTAGGATGCATGCAAGCATCTATAAATATAAAACCCTACAAAATAACTCACGGATGGAAAGGCCCATACCGGAGATTAAATGGACTAAATATCAAGCCCAAGACGCAACACCTTCTGGACCTAACAGTCTCGAAAACTATAAGATAAAATTTTCATTTTTAATTCAACCATAATCATCATTTATCCTTTCCAATCATTCAAAGGTATATTAAAGTAAAAATATTTATCAAAGTACAATCCCAAAATCATAAAGTGCGGAAACATTGGTAGTTGTATTGAGATCAAGTCGAGCCCTTCCCTTTCGAACCTGAAATACCTGAAACAAAAACTGAAAATCATAAGCATAAAGCTTAATTAGTTGCCCAAAATACCGCATACCATACATATATGTCAGCTCAAAGTTGTACCAGGTTTATTTCACCTTGAGTCTTTTTCACCATCGAGTCTATTTCAACTCACATGTCAGCACAAGGCTATAACGGGTCTATTTCACTTGCATGTGTATTTCACCCCCAAGTCTATTTCAACTCATATGTGAGCATAATGTTATACCGGGTCTATTTCACCCCCAGATACATATAGCAAACAGGCACACATGCATACAACAAAAGTCATAAGACTAGAAGCACATACAACCTTAGTGTCCTACAGTATAGTGGGAAAACTCACCTCAGTTTGCTTTTAGTCAAATAGATGCTCGGGCTGCTGAACCGGAGAATCGCGCACTAACCAGTCAATTAAAACCCTAATTAATAATTAGCTCATAAACCACACTCAGGACTTTAATCAACTAGTCGCGACTCCTAAGGTAAATGGCCATTTTGCCATTCCCTCAGTTGGGCCAAAATCCATGGCCCAAACTCAATGGCACAAAAGCCCAATAATGGCCCATATTCTAAAGGACACCTAAAGCCCAATATGGGCCCAATTTCAAGAAGGCCCAAGACCTAACAGTGGCCCAAAATCAAAAAGACTTATAGCCCAACAAGGGCCCAAAAGCCTAAAGTATATAGGCGGCCCAACAACAAACGCCCCTGACAGGTTGCGTATGCTAAGAATACCCCTAGTACACCAGGTGTACTAGGTCGCTAAACAAAGTTGAGGATCCAGACGCGTACACGCGACGTACGCATTCGTACGCCTGACGTAAGCCCCCTTCAGCCCTTCATCCGTTAAGTCATTGTTGCTTAAGATCAAATGTACAAATTTTAGATCCGAACTGTGGGGAACATGTTAATCCATAAATTCACTAACTTGGTGCCTTTTCATGGTTTCAATGGATCCAAACCATAGATTTAGCAACCTACTTTCACCAAATGGACATATACTCATGCACGGTAGATCCTCAACCATCAAGATGCTAACTTTATGAACTAAGGATCTGAGAAACATCAAGAGAAGCCACTTATAACTTCGAGAGTGAAAAATCCCCACTAGAACTCACGCATGGGACCAAAATGTGCTCAAAATAAGCCCTAGAATACATCTAACAATAGAGTCATCAAGGTAGAAACTTTATTCCTTAATGAAGCTAAGAAATGAGAGTATATTTTGGATCTACAGGTTCCTACTTGATCAAGGCTCATTCTCCAAGTTTCTTCTTCTTCTTTAAGTTTCACTAAACAGACACACACAGTGTTAAATCTCTCTAGATGAGTTAGGGTTTCAAAATGCGACTCAAAAGGGGAATGGAGGTTGGGAAATGAGATAACCTTGGGACTTAAGGTTGCTTAAATGTGGTCCACACTCTAAAATTAGGGTTTGTCCCCTGATTATGTACACCCAATATACTAGAGGTACGCTCAACGTAAGCACTTCCCTCCCAAAATTACAATAATGCCCCTAGGGACCAAATTTACGAACAAATTACACGCCAAGTGTCAAAATGAAAAATACATTGAATCGTGTGTTACAGTAATATATCATTTTCCATTAAGAAATGTTCATTGCTCTTTAGAATTTATCCAACATTCAACAATGGTGACTTTATTTCATATTGAGGATGTATCTAGGATGGTTATCTTACAAGAACCTATCTACAGGTTTTCTAGATGGGCAACATCTCCTATTGTTGCACTTATATAAACACATTTTGGTACGATTAACAAAACGTAGTCAGACCTTCATTCACCACCACATAATATCATTTCAATAATAATAAAAAAAATCATACACTTCAGTTTCCTATGGATCTTATATATGCATCGCATGTCTATCTTGCCAACATGTAAGAATGTGTGGTCAAATGAATCACTGTCCAAAACGGGAGGAGACCACTGAATAAATAGAGAAGAAACTTACATAAGAGACCCTATAGAATAGATACATGAAAATAAATATGATGAGTTTTAAGCACTATAACATCCCTATCGTGCACATACAACCCTAATGTTTTGGATCTAAGCTTTCTCTAGTTATACATGCAATTTTCATTTTCCAAAGCATGAAGCCTAACTAGCATACAACATCGATAATTGAAACATAAATACGAGTAAGATGATTACCTCTTTGTTGTAGCTTGTAGAACGTGACCTTTCAAGAGCTTAGCATCTCAAATGTAATGCCTCTAATGGAGTCACAAAACACCAAAAGCAAATCGAGAATAACGAGAGAGAGGCTAGAAGGCACCAAAAACGGATAGGGTTCTTCTTTGAACTCTTAGGAGACCTTTTTGTGATGCTAGGGGTTACATTTATAGTGTGGAATTCCTAAGGTTTCACATGTAAACCCAAATTTATTTCCTTGGGCCTTTAGTGCAATAATCTATATGATAAGCCCTTTGCACTAACTCTTTATGGACTCCCACATAAAATTAGTCCATCCTAATCAACATGGATCGTTAGCCCAAACTATATGTATTACTGATTTACTTAATCAGTCCTCGTTAATTTAATCAATCCTTTTTTATCTCTAAATTAATTCCAAATTAATTCTTGACCAATTCCAATTAAATAATATGATTTCTCAATTAATATATTATTCTTATAATATATTAATATATCACAAATAACCTCTTTCTGAAATATCCATCCTATCAAATTGCTCTGGTGAATGCAACCCAAAAGGACCATGCTATTATTGGGTCATGTACATACCAATTATAGTTATGGGCTTAGACACCTAATCCAACAAAATATACAAAATTACATTTGACTAATACCCCCCCCCCCCTCAAGCAAGACGGAGACGAACCTGATCGTAACATCTGATGAAAAAAATTCAAATTGTTGACGTGGTAGGCTCTTCATACAAATGTTCATGACTTGGAGCTTGGTTGGAACAAACTTGGTGTGAAGTTTCTGGAGGTAACTAACTCAAAAATAAAATGTTAATCCATATCTATATGTTTCACAAGCTTGTGAGAAACCATGTTTTGAGAGAGAAGAAAGGCACTATGATTTTCACAAAGTAAATTCGTTCTTCTATCCGGTAAAGCATGAAGTTCACGTAGGAGATGAGTTAGCCAAATGAAGTCTGAATTAGTGTTGGCCATAGCTCGATATCAGACTCAAAAATAGACCGTGCAACAGTGGGTTTCTTCATAACACTCCATGATACAAGATCCCCCCCCCCTACGGGAATATTGACTAGCCATACGTTGATCGAAGAGTGTCAAGTCAACGAGCCCAGTCCGCGTCCCAATAACCGAAAAGATTTGTAAAGGTGGGTTGAATAAATCTTAACCCGAATGATAGAGTACCCCTAATGTAACGAATTAATCTTTTAACTACGTCAAAATGAGGTATATTGGGATCCTAGAGAAATTGGGTCACTTGATAAACCGCATAAGCAATATCAGGTCGAGTGATCATTAAGTATTAATGGGCAGCTACAAGAGAGCGATAATAGATTGGATTATCATAGCTTTGACCATCAAGAACAAGAGGTGTCACACAAGACAAAGGTGTTCAAACAGGTTTAGAATGAAGAAGCCCCACACGTGAAACAATATCATGGGCATATTTGGACTGGCCAAGGAGTAACCTTGAATCTATGTGGAGAACCTCAAACCCAAGGAAGTAGATAAGGCTGCCCAGATCTTTGATTTTGAACTCATGATCCAATTTTTCAATGAAGGATCAAATGAGATCAGGCCGATTACATGTGAGGATGAGATCATGAATATCAACAAGTAAATATAAGATGGAATCGTCACGCTTAAAGATAAATAGTGAAGGATCAGCCTGTTGGGGTTTGAAGGTTGTGAGATGTCGAAATTTTCTTTGTTGTTTGTAATGACAAATGTTTTCGTCTAGTTTATTGTAAGGACTACTTCTGTGTCGAAGCTTAGTTGTCGAATGTCCTTATATTTTTCGTGTTTTTAGTTTTCCTTATAAATATGGGAAGGATACTTTTAGAGGTTAAGCACTTATCCTGATTGTATTTCATTTCTCTTTTCCTCTTGTATTCAACTGATCAAGCAATATAGCATTCCAAACAAATTATATTTAGATATGGTGTTCTAAATCATTTCATACTCTGATTTTGTTTAATTACTCGATTCAATCGGAACTACATTTGGTATCAGATCAGGAATCAAACTGTTTCGATCTGATTTTCTTCTATTTCAAAAGCTTTTTGAATCTCGTTCTAGATTCAAAAGTTTCCGCACTTTTGATCCTGAAAATGTTTGTAGATCTTCAGTTCTGATTTGATTCTGCATTTCGATTGACAAATCGAGTGTTTGGTGTTCATTTGTTGTTTGATTCATTTTGTTAATCTCAAATTTCTCAAGATTTTCTCTTAAATCGTTCGTACATCAATGGCGAACTTCAACATAAATACCATGAATTCTTTCTCTCATTTTCTAGGATCCTCAACTAAGATTCTTATGCTTATTCCAGAGTATTACGATCAATGGGCTGATTGAATGGAGGATTACTTGAACGGACTCGATGAAGAGCTATGAAAGTGCATTACTGATGATGTTCATTCACCTCGATCTGTTCAAATCATTGGTAATTCTGCATCGACTTAAAGTGTTACTGAAAAAACTGAAAGGATACAGAAGAATGAGAAAAGATGCATTAGAGAGCTTCGTGGTGCTCTTCCTCCTGTGGTGTATAATTACTTTCGAAAAAGAAAAACTTCAAAACAAATCTGGAATACACTTAAGGAAAAGTACCAGGGTAGTGAGAAGACCAAAATTAGTTTAGTCAAGTAATGTCTGATTGAATTAAGGGAATTTAAGCAAAAAGATGGTGAATCGATCGAATTGTACTATGCTCGTCTGAACGAGCTCATCTACAAGTGTAATAGGTATGTAATTACCAGGTTTGCTATCGAATACAACCTTACTTTCATAATGGGGCCTCACAAGGAGTGGAGGAATGTAAGCTTAACGATGAGTACACAACAAACCTTCAATTATTTGACTCTTAATGATCTTTACAACCTTCTAAAAGCTCACGATGCTAAAGGGAATGAAATAGTTGAAGAGTCAAAGATCAATCCTGGAGGTCCATTAGCATTGGTTCCGAAGGTATCAGAAAGCGTAGGTGAGATGGAAGCTACTGAGAAGGAAATCTCTTAAAACTAAGGTCTTATCATCAACTCTGATGACGAAGCGCTTTCTTTTTACTCTAACAACAGAGTAAAGAAGTCTTATAAGAAACCATTTAATGCTAAGTCGAAAGCTGGTGAAATGATGTGACAACCCGAAGTTCGTTCCGTCGTCGTAACCCGTTCCGTCATTAAAAATTCGTCGTCTTGAATTGTTTCCGTTTCGTTTCTAAATTAAGTCATTAATTTTGAGTTTGCCATTATGATTTAGTTAGTATCCAAACACATTAGAAACTCATGAAAACGCCCCAAATTATTATTTGGAAAAATTTTAGTTTTATTCCGTCGGGTTATAAGCAATTAAATCGGGTGCGACCAAAAGTCTCGCTTAACATCAGTATCGGGTAGAATTCCACCGGGCCACAAACTCAAGCCTTATTTAAAGGATGATTGGACCTTCATTTAAAGCCTTTTGGCCACCTCATAACTTTCTCTCTCTACTCTCTCTCTAAAAACTCGAAATTGGGCTAAAATCATCCAAATCAAGCTTCAAATCATCAAGGTAACTATCCTAGCTCCTAGTATAACATCTTTATCCTTCAAATCCATGATTAATATGTGGAATAGGACCATAAACATGTGTTTATGGTCCTGGAACATCCTTAGGTCGTGAACATATGTAAATGGGGTTTTTGAGCCATAAAAACCTTCCAAACCACATTTGGAGCTTAGATATGACTTAGGGGCTTACCAAACTGCACTTAGAACACCTTGAACTCATCATTTAGAGTATAAACATGAGTTTACGGCCCAAGCACATGCTTGTACCGTAAACACCAATTCATGGGGAGTAAAGTCATTTTAAGGTGTTAGTTTGCCCCTAAACACCTCCAACAAACTTCCATGAGAGTATAGAACCTTATAATCCTTCAAGAGATGCACAAAAACATACTCAAACGGGTTAAACTTGAGTTTACGGACCAAGAACATTCTTGGACCATAAACACGTCTTCTTAGACCTTAAACTCCTTCTATGGGTGTTAAAGTGCCCTTAGCACCTTGTATGGCTTAGAAATGGGTCTAGAACTTAGCATGCTTAAATTTGAACCACCAAATCACATGAATCATGGACAAACATGAGTTTACTGCCGTAAATTCAAGTGTTTAAGGTAGTAAACTCACCAAGAACATCTTCATAGACCGTAAACTCCTTTCCAAAGTCAATTCAAGTCCTAATCACTTCCTAAGCCATGGAATCAACCCTAGAACCTTCCTTTTTGCATTGTAATCAACCTAAGGCCACCAAAACAATTTAAGGTTGGGTACACAAGAGTTTACGTCCGTAAACTCCTAGTTTACTGCCGTAAACTCCTCAAATGGTCATTAGGATGTCCAATTTGCCTTCCAATGCCTTAAAACCAAGCCTAGCATTACCCCACAAGAGTTGTAAGACCATTAGGCACCCAAGAACACCCCCACCATGAGTTTATGGCCGTAAACTCATGGGAAGTGGGTCATTTGGACCGTAAACTCTCTTATAAGTTTACTCTTGAAGAGTAAACTCCATATCTAAGTCATATACGTCCATAGATGTCACCCGGGTCACTCCAAACACTTGTAATAAAGTGTTTTCGCAACTAGAAGTGTATATCCTCAACTAATTAGTAGTTCAAAGCCTAATTAGATACAAATGTGTATCTTTTCATATTACATAGGAACCTCGCACGCGTTCAAGCCCCGAACTAATGTTTAACATTCAATCAGGCACATTCTTCAATCGGTGAGTTCATATCCCTACTCTTTTGCCGTGTTTTTCAAATGTTTTCAAGGGGGGGAATACAAGAAAATATTGTACTCAAACCTTTTATTTTAGTTCAAATGCTTATATTCTACATGTTTTTAATATCGAAAAACTATATTAATCAATAATTCGAATTGCAGAATTAGCTTTCAGATTAATCATAGATTTCTTGATAAAGTGTTATAATATATGTTAGATTTCATAATTTACGAATAACTCATACTAATCATCAATTAGGATTAATATTAATAGAATACAAATGCGAATGCGAATGCGAATGCGAATACGAATACGAATACGAATACGAATGCGAATACGAATACGAATGCGAATGCGAATGCGAATACGAATACGAATACGAATGCGAATACGAATACAAATGCGAATGCGAATACGAATACAGATGCGAATGCGAATACGAATACGAATACAAATACGAATACGACTAGGAATACGAATACGAATACCAATACAAATACAAAAGTGTAGTTACAAATAGAGCGAATACGAAAGTATAGTTAGAAACAGAGTGAATACGAAAGTACAGTTAGGAATAGAATACGAATACGAATACGAAACTACGCTTTTGGATACATTTGAGTGTAGGACAACTAGGATATCAGAATATCTAACTAATACGACAAGTATGATAGATACTAAGGTATAGCATTTCAAAGGAATAACTAACTCACATATAGGAAAATAAGGGTTTTTCCTGGGATAACGAATTGTTCCTAATCAAACCATGGAATAAACGAATAACTAACTCACACATAGGAAAATAAGGGTTTTTCCTGGAATAACATAACAACTAGTAATCGAATTGTATAACGAATGATAACTAAACCTTTTTATAAGAAAATATGGGATTTTCTTGGATAACAAACTTTTTCGGAAAACCAAAGGAAACTTGTACATTTTCGGAAAACTAAAGGAAACTTGTACATTTTCAGAAAACCAAAGGAAACTTGTACATTTTCAGAAAATCAATGGAAACTAATTCTTTTTCAAAAATGAACCGCTTATGAACTCACCAGCTTTATGCTGATTTTCAAACTCCTTGTATTCTCAGGTCCACATTAAACAGGTACACCGCGATCTTTTGGAGAAGATGGAGTACGTAGAAGACACGTCTTTACTTTTGTTCATATGATATGTATATGTATAACACATGTAACTCTTGTTTTCAGACAATGTAAATGAATCTATGTAATGTAAAGTTTTGTGTTTACTATGGTTACTATGTACATTGGTTGTTATATTCAGGATGTCCTCCACCCCGGAACGTTTCGGCCTTTAGTTTCGCGGTGTGACAAATGAAAGTATGCATCACTGGGAAAGTTAGTGATGAGAAGAAGTTTGAGAAGAAAGAGGTTAAGAGTGAAGATTAGAAACAAGAGAAAAAGCAAAAGGGTGATTCGGGAATTGATTGTCACTACTGTCATGAAGCAAATCACATGGCCAATGATTGCATGCTGAAGAAGAAAGAAGAATAGAAGAATAGGGTTAAGGATGAGGCATGCTATTCTGAAAGGCTGGAAGAAGTGAGGGAAAAGTCGAAAGGCATGTCACTGGTAGCAGAGGAGAAGATGAGGATGAAGGAAATTACCAAATGTGGTCTTCAGGCTCAGATGATGAAGAAATGAGGAATCCAACACATGGAGCCATGTTTTCAAGGTATGAGCAGGATGAAGAAGAGAAAGTCACTGGTAGTTGCTTTGTTTTGACATCAAGTGACAATGCACAAATGAATTCAAAGGTATGTTGTCTACTTCAATCCTTTAATATTCCTTCAAGTTCTTATAATTCTATGTTAGCAATAAGGTTAAAAAATCTAGTACTCAATTACTAGAAACCCAAAGGATGTTGGAGGCGAAAAAGGCTAAGATAGATCATCTAGAGTTGCAAATAACGAACATCATGATTGATAGAGATAGTTGGAATACAGATAATATGATTTTGTTAAAACAAAGGAATATTTACTGTAATTCTGCTAAAAGACTCTATTTTAAATTGACTGAATTGCATCTCTCTAGTGACATAAGTAAAGAACAACATATGAAGCTTCTACCATTCTTATCTTTCGAAAGAGAAAAAGTAGATGCAACTTCTTATAACTGTGAGATGATTATTTCTGAATTTGATAAAGTTCCCGATAATAGATATCTCTATGTGATAGTCAAAATTGATGAACATCTAGATGCTAATGATCTTGTTGATATCGTTAATAAAACTTTGATTGTAAATGAAAAAAGTCAAGATTTTGAAAAAGACTGAGCATTCAACTTCTGACTCCCAAAACAACTTTGCTGATATCAAAGATGATAATCTCAGTGAAATTGAAGTAGAGGAGGTTGTTGACTGTTCTCAGTTATCAGTCATTAATGTCAAATCATTAGCTAAGGGTAAAGAAAAATGTCATGATTCGAATATTAATGTTGAAAAAAGCCAACCCTCTACTTCGAATGTTTTTTATCCTGACCATGTGACTGTCGAAGATAGTCAGACTGACAGTGATGATGATTACGATATTTCGAAGGAAACAATTGATCCAAATGTTTCGAAAGAAACAAACATTTCATGAATTGTTAAAGATCAGGTGTATGAAGAGAAAAAGAAATTTGACAAAATCATGAAAGAAAAAGTTTCTCATTATCTTGAACCTAATTCTGTTGTTTATCCAAACTTCAAGTGCATTGATAATGTCGTCTTTCCAAACCAAGTTTTTGTCACAAAGGGTAATGGAGACAGTGTGAATCTAGATATCAACAAACTGGTGGAAGAGGACGAAAAGAAAGCTTCGAAGGAAGGATTTTTTTCTCAAACCAAAGCACCATTGAGAACAATCTTACCAAAAACTCATACACTTTTTAAAGAAAAAAGCCAAGTCAAACTTGGGTGGTTAAAAATGAAACGTCAAAAGTTGAAAAACAAACAAAAGTTAAAGTTTCTGAAAAACCAATTGAAAAAGCTTAAAGTCAAATAGAAAATATTTAGAAGATTTCACGATTATATGGGATTTCAATGAATAAGGCAGAAAATAAGGCTTATTGGAATACTTATGTGTCTAAAAAGGGACAACATAGTTTTTCTTCCAATAAGTCTGAAAAGAAAAAAGTCTGAATCTGTTACGATAAAATCTGAAAATCCATCTTTTTGTGAAAATAAATCGATGCCAAAACCTTCAAAATCACAAAAAGATTTTTCTAAAGACAAGGAACATGTTTCGAAACCAAAGCAAAAATCTATTGTTCAAACTTCTTATCATGAGAATTATGTGAAAAGTCAACAAAAAGGTTTTGTTAAGAAGTATAAGAATCAAAGGTTTTCACAAAATAATTTTCAGATAAGTGATTTTCGATCAAATGAACAAAAGAGTTATCATCGTGTTCCTTATCAAAATCAATTTTCAAATTCACAAACAGTTTTTCCAAAGAAGAACGTTGGTTATCAAAAATGATTTCAGAATCATTATAATCCTCTTGTTTTGACAAGAAAGCCAACAAGAAACTTTGAGAAATTCAAAATTCAAGGGAGGATAAATGAATCTTTCAAGCATGATCAACCTCATTTTCAAAACCCACCTTCGAAACAATCTGCAAAAGCTTCATTTGTTAAAGGAAAAACAAATGTGCAAAATATCAATCATTGGTTGGAAGGAAAGGGAAAGTGTTTTCAATCTGGGAAATTCTCTCAAGAACAGATTAAGGATACATATGAGAATTATCTAAATGAATAATCAAATGGAAGTTCTTCTTCAAAAAAATCAAATCCTTCTGTTAAAAAATGGAGAGAATTTTCGACAGAAAAAGTCAGTAAGAAAGAATCTAAGAAGAATATGGTGCATGTTGATGTTGACCTTAAATCTTTGAATGATTACATTTCGATACCCTTAAATAATGATTTGTACATAATTGAAAGTATCAAAACAAAAGTTTGAAACTGGATAATTGGATCTTCGATACATCAAGCTTTTTATTCTAATAACCCAAGACCCAAACAACCTTGGAGACCTAAATTATTTAAATGATTGCAGGTTTTGTGTGAGGAGCAATATGACGACAAATGGTATATCGAATGTGGTTTCTCTCGTCACATGACTAGGAAGAAGGAAAATCTAAGAGATTTTTGATGTTTGGAAAATGCTGGTGTTGTGAAGTTTGGAAATAATAAAAAGTGTCAAGTCAAAGGTTATGGGAAGGTGACCAATGGGAAGTTTACAATCAACAGAGTTGCTTATGTCGAAGGTCTTCAACACAATTTGATTAGTGTTTCGCAAGTTCTTGTGGGCACTGGAAATCAAGTTGTTTTTAATGAAGAAGGAAGTGTCATATCCAACATCGAAACAAAAGAAGTTCTTTTTAAATTAATACAAAAAGGATATATGTTTACACTTGACATCACACCCATTGTTGGTGTTTCATTTATTTGTTTACTTTCAAAGGCTTCCTCTAATATAAGTTGGCTATGGCATCGAAGATTGTCACATTTGAATTTTAAAAATCTGAAGAAATTGGCGGTAAAAGATCTTGTTCGAGGTTTGCATGTGTTAAAATTTGATAATGATTCTCTTTGTGCAACCTGTGAACAAGGAAAACAACTTAAACAAGGTCATCCAATTGTGATTGATTCAAAGATCGTAGAACCTTTGAAACTTCTTCATATTGATCTTTGTGGTCCTTTAATAGTTGAAACACTCAACAAGAAGAGTGTAACATCCCCAGTCCAGGTATACCTCGTAACCCTTGGTCTTTTGAGTAATTGTCCATTGTAGTCCCTTTTTAAGAAAATGTGGTGAATTTGTACGCGGGGCATACACGAGTGTACGCTCAGCGTACTCATATGGGTGCATTTGATGCGGAAGCTGCCCAGTTCGTTGGGCATACCAGAGGGTACGCTGGGTGTACTAGGACCAGAGTGGAAACCCTAATTTAGGTTGAGACCCCTATTTAAAGGATATGATGGCCTCATTCCTGGCCACAATTCTCAGACAACAACCCTCCTAAACCCTAGTTTTTGTTCTTAGAGCTTGTGAGTGCATTTGAGAGCCTTGAGAGTATTCTTTTGTTTCTTTGGAGTGAAGAATGAGCCTTGAAGAAGAAGGAGTGGGATTCCAAGCTTTGGATCTGAGCTTATCTGAGTGTGGAGCTTCATTTTGAGGTATAAAGCTCAAAGATTTCTCACTCTTTTGATTTGTGCATCATAGTAGAGTATTTTAGTGTTTTGTCCCAAAATTTGGAGACTTTATGAGATATTGAGCTCCAGAGACTATGATCAACCTACTTTGAGTGTATTTAGTGGTGCAGTGTCATAAAAATATAATCTTGGCCGTTGGAATCAAGCCATGCATGAGATATGTGCTTTTTGAGATAAGAGAGTGAGTGTTTTGTGTGTTTGTGACCATTCCAGCCATGCAAAGGCTTAAAGTCACTGACTTTATGGAGTATGAGCTATTAGGGAGTCCAGATCTATGATATAAGCCAACGTCTTAACTGATTAAGACCAAATGAGTGAGAAGAGTGAAACTGGGATGTACGTCGTGTGTAATCCCAGTACGCACAACCTAGGGGTCGAGCATCCCCGATGCATGCATAACAACATAGTACGCCCAACATAGAGAGTTGGTACGCGCAGTGTACTCTCTACCGTTGACTTTTGGTTGACTTTTAGGGTTTTGTCAATTTGTGGACTATTAAGGCCATTGAGGGGTAAAATGATCTTTTACCTTTCTATGAGTTTGTAGAAGGGTTACTTTAGCTTATTGGGATCTGTGATTAATTAGGGATAATTATGGTATGTGTTAGGCATAGGCTAGACTGGTGATTTGAGTTCGAGATTAGCTGATTTCTTGCGAGGTAAGTCTTCTCACTATACTTACCATGAGTGGTATCTTTGTGTGACCGAGATGTCTTATGTGCTTATCTGTGTATTGTGAAATTCTGCATTTTGTCTTTGTGATTTATCATGAATATTATTATTATGAGCTTATTGAGTTAGGACCGGAGGGTCCACCCGAGTTGTGGGAGTGGAGGGTCTCCACTGGAACACATTGACCGTAGGGTCATATTGAGTTAGCCTCAAGTGGCTAATGTGATGTGTGTGGTATTTTGGGGAACTCACTAAGCTTCGTGCTTACCGTGTTATGAGTTATATGTATTAGGTAATTCTCAGGATCGCAGGAAGGCACCGGCTTGATTGTATACACACCCGTATTGGAGACATGTTTTTGGAGGATCTTGGATTTGTGATAAACAATTTTTGAAATATATGTTAAAATTTGATACTTAAGATTTTTGAGAAAATGTGACATGTGTTTTATCGTGTTTGAAAATGAAAAAAATTTGTTTGAAAATTCACGTTGTTACAAGTTGGTATCAAAGCCTTTGTTTGAGGCATTTGGATACACCTCCGGGTGTTTTTGGACTCAAACTGAGGATTTGAGAAAAAATTTCAAAAGAAATGATTTTTCTAAAACGAGAAAGAGTTTTAAGAGAAAACGAGTTGGAACGGTGTGTACAATCAGCCAGAGCCCGAATGGTGATTTCCCAAAATACCCTTACTTTTGTGTTATGAGATATTTTATTAGAATTGCATGCTAGAGAGTAGGCTAGGTATTTCATATTCTAGGATTAGAGTTACCTTATTTGTGATGCCTTAACCTAGTAGATGCTTTTGATCAGTGTTATCTGTAATTTGTTGAGTATGTGCTGAGTTCTGAGTCGGGAGATAATCTTGGAAGAGATACTTAGATGAGCATGTGAGTAGTCTAATGAGAGAGTAGTCTGAAGTTTGTGAGGGATAGAGTACCTGTGAATTAGAATACGAGGAGGAGGACTTGGGGTAACTACAGGTGGTGTGTGAAAGGTAGTATTGGGCCTGTACTACTGAAAGTACCTAGTCTGTATGCAACCTAAGTAAGAATCCTTAGGATGCTAAGGAGCAAGTAGGAATGAGTAGTCGAGTGTGAGTACGCTCAAGTGAGTCTCTGATGATTTCATGTTGTGTTTAAGAGACATCATGGTGGGTACACGCCACACCCCAAAGAGTAGTGGAGTTAGCGATGATGAGATTCGCAGGATGATTCTCGACGAGGTGACCGTAGCTATACCAGAGGCTATTCCGGAGATTTTTGGGTCTATTAACGCCACTTTGATCGAGACGTTTGACGAGCGATATGTTGCAGATTCTGAGGCGGCTGTTGCTGCAGCCACCACAACTGTCGTTGCTGCGATGCCACAGGGAGGTGACTCATTGTTGTACTGGGAGTTCAGCAACACGAAGCCACTAGATTTTGATGGGACTCAGGATCCGATTGTTGTGATGAGGTGGATCTCTAATATCGAGGGGTGTTTCTACACTTGTTCATGCCCAGAACATTTGAGGGTATGGTTCACGCTGAACCAGCTTCGCTTGGGAGCGAAGGACTGGTGGAAGTTTGTGACGATCAGTTTTACTCCTGCAGAGCACACTGTAGTGACTTGGGAAAAGGTTTACTATGATGTTCCTAGATGAGTACGCTCCCCCGGTGGAGATGGAATGATTGGCCCAGGAGTTTCTGTCTCTCAAGCAGAAGACATAGTCGGTGACTGATATTACACGAATGTTTCACGAGAGGGCATTGTTCTTCCCCGAGCATCTGTTGACTGAGAAGGCGCACATGACCCAGTATTTGAGAATTCTGAGGAGGGATATTCGAGAGTTTGTGGCGAAGTCGTATTATCGGACATTTTATGAGCTTCAGGCAAATGCCAGGAGGAGGGAGATCGAGTTGGGGACTCAGGCCAGGGAGGATGCGGAGTCTTAGGGAAGAGACTGGAGGTCGGCGCAGTCGCAGCCGGCAATGAAGCGGGCTAAGCCCGCTAATTCGAGAATTAAGGTCCAGAAGGGCCGCACTTGTGGAAAGTGCAGCAAGAGTCACGAGGGGTCGTGCCGAGCGGGGATTTGCTACAAATGTGGCAAATAGGAGCATATGGCGAAAGATTGCCTCGAGGGGTTTGCAGTTTGCTTCCACTGCAACCAAACCGGCCACCGGGAGGCCGAGTGCCCCCAACTTCGTTAGGGATCAACACATGGATCTACACCTACTGCTTTGCGTACTACTGATAGTCAGTCGATGAAGGCCGAGGTTCTGAGGGCTAGTGGGAGAGCTTTTTAGCTGACAACTGAGGAGGTCCACGCAACACCTGATGTCATGGCTGGTATGTATTTCCTTATTTATTTATACTGAAATTTATTGTGCTTATTCTACGCTATATTTAGGTACATTTCTTGTGAGTTCTATACCTGCTTTTGTTTTATGTGACTCGGGTGCGAGTCGATTCTTCGTGTCTTTAGCTTTTAGTCATCACATTAGTATCCGACGTGAGGCATTGGGTCGACCATTGAGGCATTGGGTCGACCATTCAGTATCAATAAACCCCAATAGGTGTTGCATGTAGATCGTATCACTCAATGTGCCATGGAGAAAAACATTATTAACATCAAGATGGTGCAGGAGCTAATTATTGATGACTGCCAAAGATAACACAACACAAATAGTAGATGCTTTGACCACTAGACTAAATGTGTGGGAAAAATCAATACCGTGAACTTGACTGTAACCCTATGTAACTAAGCGCTCCTTGTAACTTTCAATAGAACCATTAGCACAAAATTTAGTATGAAACAACCATTTACAACTGACAATATTGTGCTCGACGGGTGATGGAACCAGCGTGCATGTTTGATTTAATTGAAGATCAGACATTTCAGATTGCATGGTCCATAACCACTCGGTGGTTTCCATGGCTTCAGAATGGTG